>NC_143581.1:113541960-113852293 GCF_048544385.1 Mastigoproctus giganteus
CATTATGATTTTGAAAATCTTGGACTATTCTTTTGATTCTAGCAGAAATTGCAACATACTTCTTGTTTCTATGATTGCCTGAATTACCGGAAATTAGTTGTGTAATTTCGAAATTGTTTAGCCCTTGTTGTTTCTTTAAAGAATCAATGAATCGGTAAATATTTGGGGATAAAGTAGCACAAGTTACCTGAAATCCTCTGTGCCACCCCCTCCACGCCGTTGTTGGTATGTTGCTGATCATTCAGTGTTCGTGGGTAAACATTCCACAATTCGATGGCAAAAATGGGTAATTGCCAGCCTCTCCACTGTCTTCTTCCAATATATGTATCTTCAAAGTAGTTTGCAATCACCATAGCTTCAATGGGGTAGTCATCAGTTTCAACTAAATCTTCAAATGCTTGAATAACGTTAGCAGGAGGAATAAATGCCAATGCCGGAATCATTCGGATCCAACGAGCAAATTCATGGTCTTGTTCATATCGGGCTTTTAAACCTTCATTCTGTACCTTTCGCCAAACGCTTTGGAAAAGATGAAAAAAACAACCGGTATTTACAATACCAGGAAATTCTTGTTGGAAGGCTTGCATGGCACTGTGTTCAAAATCTGTAATAAGTCACTGGGGTTGGAGACCCGGTTGTAGATTTTTAACTTCTTGAAGCAACTTGACGTATGTGGCACGAGTTTTGTTTGGCAGAAGCGCATAGACTACTGGAATAACTGCATTGAATTGAACCTCATGAATTGTATAAAGCTGATGGAAATGCGTGGGTACTGTGCTAAAAGTTCCATCAGAAAACCACTCATGGCTACGCGGCAATAACTGAAGATTGTTACTAGTGGAAAAAATAAGCATGTGACCCGGGAGAAGTTCATCCTGAGAACCATACAACTGTTGTACATTGCCATCGATGATAATTTCTTGATAATTTTGTGGAATTACTAGGTCCTGGAGATTGCTCGGTAAAGAAGGAGTACCATTGTTGCATCGAACATGACGAATGATTCGTTTAAGTAAATCCTTTTTAGGAAGTAATGCCGTGACATTGGCATGAGCCTCTGCAATTACTGATGCAAAATTTCTGTGGCCATTCGTTCATGGTTGTTGCATGTTGCCATATTTGACTAATCAATTGCAATGCTTCCGACCTTGCAGCTTGAGCTGCAGGGTTATGTTTAGTTACGACTTTCACAACTGGGCCTTCCAAAACCCCCTGTCCAAACATGCCCTTTGCAGGTGGAACGTTTTTCACAAACCCAGATTCCATGTTTTTCATCTAGAGTTCTCTTTGAAAACACGTAAATGTGGTTGTCATCATCTACCAATTTTCTTTTGCCTCTTATTGACGAAACCCTTTTTGCCATTGTACATACAGGATTAATCAATCAAGATGCAAAAATAATACGCAGATATTGCACTGCCTGCGACTCTCAGCTTGTTCATGTGATGCACCACCGATAATGAGGCAGCGAAAACAGCAAATGTGCGCTGTCCACTGCACCAGGAAATGTGAGGAGAGCCAGATGTAGGAACTTTTATTGTTTGAATTTAGACAAATCAGAACAAGATTCACTTGTTACTGAAAAGATTCCTATAAGATTAGTCACTGTTCCCTCCCCCATGTCTGTCACTAACCACGTGACTATCGCCCTCATGGTCGAGTATGTATTCTTTCCATTGTGAAAGGATTAACAGTTCCAGTTAATCCTTTCACAATGGAAAGAGAACCCTGAAGACATACAAAAGGGGAGAAATTAGTTTAAAGGCTATGTGACAATTTGTACATGAATGTAATTTTGAAAATTTGTTCAGAAAAGTTAGAGTTATCGGAAGTTCAGTTCGAGTAATCGAGAGAGTTTAACATTGAAAATTATCTACTGGGGGCGAAATGTGGCGGGGGCGAAATGTTCCAGGGGGCGGGATGTGGGGGGCAAGATGCGAAGGGCTACTTTTCCGTAAAGCGGTCAGGCCACGCCTTGAGGACTGCATACAAGTCTGGAGGCCTGATTTTGGGAAGGATGTAGTTTGCTTGAGCGTGTACAGTGTAGGGCAACAAGATTGGTGAGGGGAATGAAGGGATCCTCTTACCAAGAGAGGCTTAAGTTCTGCAAATTGCAATGGCTGGAGACTAGGCACCTGCACGGTGATCTGATTGAGGTGTATAATGCCTTGAATGGGTTGAGCATGCTGAATTCTGATGGGATTCTTCCACTTGTTCAGATTCCGAACCTAAGGGAGGGCATAAATTCAAATTAAAGAAAGACAGATGTAGAATAGATGTGCGGAAATTTGCCTATAGCCAGTGAGTGGTCAATTGCTTGAACAAACTTCCATCTGTTGTTGTGGAAGTTGATAGGTTAAATAAATTTGAGGAACTGGACATTTAGAGGGAATGGTTGTGTAAATTTTTTTTTTTTTTTTTTTGGCTGATGCTGCATAAGCTCATACACTTTCTTTCTTTCTTTCTTGCATCACATGCTACTACTACTACTACTTATGTAAACAGTTTATCATGGGGAAGTGACCACTTCCATAAGCATTTTCCTCCACCCCCAAGTAAAAGAAGGGAGGAGAGAAGGGGAGTAGATAGATCAATGAAAGAAAATGTATGGGTAGGCATGTGAAAAAAAGTATTTGGCCCATATTTAGGAGGGAGAGGTTGTTGTCAGTGCATATATGCTCTATGACTTCTCCATTCCATTAGTATCGGTGTTACCCCACAGGGTGTTATGTCCATTAAAATCCCAAGTGGTAAGAAAGGGGAAGGTAACTACAAAATAAGATCATCAAGGACTTTTTGGGGTATGTCAGTCCCAGGTAGCAAATAAATGGAGCAGACTTCATTTATCCTAAAATGCATCTTAAACTCTGTTGCAGTAATCCTCAAATACGGCTACGTGGTGGGTGATTTGTTCTCAGTTAATGGTTGTTCTCTGTGATATTCTACTTTTTTGTGCAGTATTTGTGTGTTGTGTAAGATTAATATGCCCTGTAATTGCGTGAATAGTCTGGATGACTTTGTCACATATGTGAAGAAGTCACCTTATCTTCAAGAAAGCGTCCCTTAACTTGAGCCATAAAAAAGGCCTACTTCTTGTACTTTGGATGCAAAGTAGGTGACCAGGAGAAGAACTGGGCTCCACATATATGCTGCACTACCTGTTCATCAAAACTCAATGCATAGGTTAATCGAAAGGGATGTTTTATGCCTTTCGCAGTGTCCATGATGTGGAGGGAGCCAACAAATTACATCACAGACTGTTACTTCTGTATGGTACCTCCTATTAGAAAAGGGATGACAAGGAAGAAAAAGTGGACAGTGGCATACCCAAATATACCATCTGAAATTCATCCTGTGCCTCACAGTGTACCTATTCCTGAAGCACCTGATTGTTTTTCTGTACACTCTGATGAAGATGAAGGCACCGATGAACATCAACTTGATATTCACGAACAAGTACAGCAACTGTCTACGTCAAGGGATCCTGTATTTTGTCCAAACCTTTATCCTGCTGAACCACATAAGGTCACAGAAAGTAAACTTAATGATCTCATCAGGGATCTCAAACTGCCGAAGAATAAGGCAGAGCTTTTGGCCTCAAGGCTACAATAGTGCTATCTTCTAGATCATTCTGTGAAAGTCACAGCATTTCGTAAGAAGTAAAGACTATGATAAATTCTATCAAACAGAAGGTGAACTTGCTGTTTGAAAGGATAAAAGGTAAAAAAAAAAAAAAAAAAAGATTTTTAAGGATGTTGATGCTTTAATGGCAGCAATGAACATGGGGCATGTTCCTGAAGAATAGCAACTATTTATAGACGCTTCTAAGGTTAGTCTTAATGGAAATATGCTGCCTACAATACCTCTTGTGTATGCCATCCACAAAAAAAAGGAACATACTCAAACAAACAGAACCTCCTCTTAGGTGTACACTATCAGAAGTATAAGTGGCAGATATGTGGTGATTTAAAGGTAGTCTCCATTTTTTTTTTTTTTTTTTTTTTAATGAAAATCCCAAACATGGGAGGTATTAGAACCTGTAGTATTTAGTCACGTTCAATGGGTTGGGGGTTGAGAAGACAAAAGAAGAAATTTGTTGACATTAGACTTGAACTTCTGTAGACTGAAATTTTCAGGAAATACGTATGACGGAAGGTTGTTCCAGAAAACAGCAGTTGAATGAATGAATGAGGAAGATGAAAAGTTGGTTCTGTGAGTTTGAACATTAGAACTACAAAAGGGTTACACTACGTATCGTTGCTTTCTCAGTGAGTGGGATAGTCGTGCCAAGGACTACGAGAAGAGGAGTTGGCCTTAACAAAAATCATTAACACCTGGAATTAAGAATGTCGCATTTGAATCTCTGGTAGATCCAAATAAAGTTTTCCTTCCACAACTCCACATCAAACTGGGGCTCACTGAAAAATTTCATGAAGGCTTCAGAAGTGAATGGTTCTGCTTTCACATACTTGCATGAGAAATTTCCTAGTTAGGGTGTTTATCTCCCACTTGGCGCTGTTTAAAACAGCAGCAAGTGGAGGATAAGGTACAGAGAAGATTAAGGCATTTTCACTGGTCCACAAATAAGGCATTAGTGATAGCAAGAAATCAACATGGAAAGCCTTTCGAAATGTTTTGACTAGTTTTCTAGGAAATGTTTAAGCCGGCAACTACGGGCAATTTGTGGAAGATCTCGTTACTTCTTATGAAAAACTGGGGTGCATCATGTCGTTGAAGATGCATTTCTTGCACTCACATGTGGATTTCTTCCTGCCAAACTGTGATGCCATCAGAGATGAACATGGTGAATGCTTCCATCAATACATCAGTGATGGAACAAAGATACAAAAGCAAATGGAGTACCGCCATGTTAGCTGATTATTGTTGGATGGTGAAAAGGGATGTTCCTGAAGCTGAATACAAATGAAAGGCAAAAAGGTCCTGTGTTTGATACAGGTTCGTAGCTACATTTTACAGGCATATAAATACAAAATACCTTGTATAAATATAAAAAACTACTTTTTTTGAAAACAAGAACTAACTGCCATTTTAAGCCAACTGCTATTTCTATGTTTGGCACCCCAAAATCTATGAAGTAAACTTACTTTCATGCCTGTAACAAGATATGACCCAAAATTTGTTGTTCAGTGTAATTTATCTGCATTCCATGCATTTTTATTCTCTGCCACAAGTCTCACTAGTTCATCTGACTAGTTCATCTCACTAGTTCATCTGGGAACATCATCAGTTGGTTCCATTGTATAGAATTTAAAAACTGTCTGAGGAAACCCTTCCCTTTGCTCTTGATGTTAGTCACATCTAAAAGTAAATCCCACATCAATACACTGTGATCACTGCCACCTAATGGTTCCTTTATTTCCAGATTTTTAATGCATGAATAATCACTGCTGATAAATTAAGATTAAGAGTATTACTCCTTCTGGTTACCTTTTGAACATGCTGCCATAGAAAATAGTCATGCAATAAGTCTTGCTTTTCAGATAAAAAGATCATTTCCTTGCCAGCCATATTAAGGTATAAGTAAATTACTAGGTAGTCTGAAAAGAATTAGCATTAGTAGTGGCATATGACGCAAGTTTATAAAAAGCACAGCCAAAAAAAAAAAAATCATTTGAGAAAAAAAAAAAAAAAATCATTTGAGAAAAAAAAAAAAAAAAAATTGAGTTACCTATATTCATTTCTTACTGAATAAAATTCAGCATTTCATGAATATTAAAATGCTAGTAAAAATATTACCTTCTCTGATGCTGTAGCAAGCTTGACTCCACTACTATTAAATGCCATTGCTGCCACAGGGCTGTCATGAGCTGCAATCATTCTCGTTGCATGCTGCAATGTTATGTTATATATATATATATATATATATATATATATATATAAATAAATAAATAAATAATACATCTAAGTTAGCAAAACCAAAATATATAACACCTACAAAAGGACTCATTCTCTCACAACTATTTCTAATGACTGTATTTATGAATATCATAAATGTAACTATATGTCTGTATTTTTTTTCAAAACTGAGTACTTCCAAGTTGCCCAAATTGTCTAGTTGTTAATTTTCAAGCTATAAAAGAAGGTAAAAAATCTCAAATTATATTGAAACAAAAATTTGCTTAAGATTTCTAGAGGCTCACAAACAATTTTTCCACGAAGATTTTAAGTCATCACTGCATTCTAAGCAATGTTAGTGTAAAATTAAATTACAAGAAGAAATACAATAAAACTTTATAATTATGAAGAAAAATCAAAATCTGAGAATCTCTGCTGCAAAAAATAATACTTTTTGTGTAAAGAGGAATTGTGAACACCCCCACCTCAAAATGAAATGTACTAACTGCCAATGCTTCAATGACAGTTTAGTTGAAAAATGAGTTGAGTGTTAATAATATAAAATTGTAGGTGATATTGATAAAAAGAGTCATATCAAAAAGAAGCCAACATTCCGATGCCCCCTCTTATGGATATTCTTCAATGGATTTAGAATTAAAATGTAAAAAATTTTACTTGCACTGCAAAAACCTATCAATAACTTTTAATATCCTATCGTAATTAAGATTATAAAGGAAGAATGACTACATACAGTTGTCAGTCTGTGGTACAATGTTTGTGTAAACAATGAAATGGTGAGACTAGAAGTAGAGAAGAAATATGCATGAGATGACTGTAAAATCATCCCATGATTTTACAATCATGGTTTACATGATTTTACTTAACATAGAAGACACTTTAAGTATAAATTGGCCTGCAGATGAGTTACTAAGAGAGTTAGGCATGATAAGGCAGATTACAACCAGTCTTTGGCTGAGAACACAAAGAAAAATAGTAGCAATGAATCCAGTTCTTTTGTAACAACCTCAAAAGAAGTGCTTCCAGTTCATATAGATGAACAGTCCACTGTTGAGTCAGTTTGATGTGACATAAGAACTGCGACAGCAAAAATAAGAGTAGGAGTGTGTTATAAGCCTAATGACTCGAATGAGTACAATGAACAATTGTATATAGAAATAGAGTGGGCTAGCAAATCAGAATGTCTTATAATGGGGGATTTTAACTTCCCAGATATTGACAGGAACTTGTGGGTTGGTCACTCTCACACTAGTAAAACGTTTGTGGATTTATTGGATGACTGTTTTCTGCAGCAGCATATTCGAGAGGCAACCAGAGAGGGTAATACTCTTGATCTGGTTATTAGCAGTGATCATTCGTGTATTAAGAATTTGCAGATAAAGGAACCACTAGGTGGCAGTGATCACAGTGTATTGATGTAGGATTTACTTAAAGATATAATTACCATCAGGGGTAAAGGAAAGGGTTTTTGTTTCCATAATGGAGTACAGTGATCTCAGACAGTTTTTAAATTCTGTACAATGGGATCAACTGATGATGTTACCAACAAACTGAATGAGTATTTTGCTTCTACATTCACACATGAGGAGTTATTAAGGTTTGAAAATGCCAGAAGGTTATCAAATTGTAGCTGGGTGCTTAATTATTTTGTAATAACTGAGAGCAAAGTGGAGGAGAAATTGAAATTAAACATAAGAAAGGCACCTGGGGTGGATGGGATCTATTCAGTTATATTAAAGGGGGTGGCAAAGGAAGTAAGCAAACCCTTAGCCATAATTATGAGAGCATCCTTGGACTCAGGGGAGGTCCCCACAGACTGGAGATGTGCAAATGTCCAATTCACAAAGGGGGATCGAAGGGTGACACGAGTAATTACAGACCAGTTAGTTTAACTTCTGTTCCGGGTAAAATAATGAAGTCACTGATTAAAAAAGCATTACAGATCATCTAGACAAGGCTGCAGCAATAATTCAGACACAGCATGGGTTTGTTAAGGAAAAGTCTTGTCTGACAAATTTGATTGGTTATTATGATGTGGTTACAAAGGAACTGGATGGAAAATATAATTTTGATATCATATACTTGGATTTCTGGAAAGCTTTTGACATTGTTGCACATGGAAGACTACTGTACAAATTGGAGCAGAATGGTATTAAGGGTAAATTGCTATAGTGGATAAAAGGATGGTTGAGTGGGAGAAGACAGAGGGTGGTAATCAATGGGTGCTACTCTTCTGGACTAATGTTATAGTGAAGTCCCACAGGGTTTGGTGTTGGGTCCACTGTTGTTTTGTATATTTATCAATGATATTGATGAAGGTATATCAGGCTTAGTGTTGAAGTTTGCAGATGATACAAAGTTGGCAGGGTTGTAATGACAGTAATGGCAGTGTGCTACTGCAACAGGATCTTGAAAATTTGGGCAGATGGGCTGAGAAGTGGTAACTGAAGTTTAACCTTGACAAATGCAAAGTACTGCATATGGGTAGAAATAACCCCAGAGAAGTGCACCAACTGTGTGGTACTACACTTAAGGTGGTAGAAAATGAAAAAAAACTGAGAGTAATTGTGCAGTCAGATATGAAGTTTTCTGAGCAATGCAGACAGGCTGCCATGGGGTTTTGTCAATGATATATAGGAATTTTGCCAGCAGGGAAAAGGTGATTGTCCCTCTGTATAAGGCAATGGTCAGGCCATGCCTTGAGTAGTGCGTACAGGTCTGGAGGCCTCATTTTAGGAAGAATGTAGATTTGCTTGATCATGTACAGAGAAGGGCAAACACGATTGGTGAGGGGAATGAAGGGATCCTCTCACCAAGAGAGGCTTAAGTTCTGCAAATTGCAATGGCTGGAGACTAGGCACCTGTGTGGTGATCTAATTGAGGTGTATAAGGCCTTGAATGGGTTGAGCACGCTGAATTCTGATGGGATTCTTCCACTTGTTCAGATTACGAACCTAAGGGGGCATAAATTCAAATTAAGGAAAGACAGATGTAGAATAGATGTGTGGAAATTTGCCTTTAGCCAGCGGGTGGTTAATTGCTGGAACAAACTTCCATCTGTCGTTGTGGAAGTTGATATATTCAATAAATTTAAGGAGAAACTGGACAAACAATTAGAGGGAATGGTTGTGTGAATTTTTTTTTTTGGCTGATACTGTATAAGCTCATACACTGCTTTCTTACATCACATGCCACTACTACTACTACTATCTTCTGGAATAAGTGGGAGAGAAATTTACGTTGGTGAAAAAGTTTTCTAAATAAACTAGATTATTATTTGTTAAGCATGTTAGAAAAATACTATGGGCAAGAATATTCTTGCCCATAGTATTACTCACGAATCATTACTCACTCATCATTACTCACGAATTAGATGACATCACAGAGTTTGAAATACAGGAACCATTGGCAGGTAGTGATCACACAGTCCATCAGTTGGATGACGAAGAAAGATGTTGTAATAATTAAAGGTAAAGGCATAGGTTTTATTTTCATAAGAGAGGGATATTGACAGTGTAATGCTCAATATGGCATCTACTGCCATACTAGGGGAATTGCAGAGTGAGGGCAAATACACTTGAATTCTGGAATACCTTTAAAGCAAAAATCACAGAAACAATGAATGCATACATATCATCAAGAAAATATTGCAGGAGGAAGATGCCAAAATGGATGATTGCGGAGCTGGCCAATCAAATTGAGCAGAAAGACAACATGGGATAGTTACAGAAGGATGAAAACTACTGAAGCCTACAACACATACAAGCCAATTTCTAATAGAACCACAGATAAGGTTAGAGAGCCAGTGTATGAGAATGCACTGGGTATCAGAAAGTCTTAGACAACCCAGCTGATATTGCTGATGAATTAAACAGGTACTTTGCACTGAAGGAAGACCCTTCATGCTGAGAAGAGGCTGTGCAAGGGAGACTGAGTGATACGAACTTAGTGATTTCAAAATTACAGATGAATATTAGAAAAACTTGAGCATATAGGCAAGTAAGGCATATGCCCAGTAATTTTGAGGCAGGCTGCCAGGGAGTACAGTATATTGAATGATTGAAGTTAATTATGAGAGAATCTTTGAACTCAGAGATACTCCTTTGGATTGGAGAAGTGCCAACATATAAACAATACATAAAGGTGGTTGTAAGAGAGGTCCGTAACTACAGACCAGTTAGCCTGACTTCAATGGTAGGGAAAGTCTTAGAGGCGATGATTAAGAGTGCAATTTGGGGACATTTAGATAGATATGGCCTTCTGAATAACACAACATGGTTTGGTTTTGTTAAGGGAAAATCATGTTTAACTAACTGAAAATGGCGTTTAATTAACTAACTTATTTTGACACTGTTACTCACGAGCTGGATGTAGGGAACAATTTTGACATAATTTATTTGGATTTTTGCAAGTGGAGAGCTTGCTCTTTCTCCCTACACTTCCCTTGAAATAAATATTCCATCAGTAGTGCTTCTCCCCTTCATAAAGCCAAGCTGGTTCTTGGTAATCTGGTCTTGCAGTTGCAGTTTAACTCTCAGTCTTCTTTCGACAACCCTCTCTAACCACTTCATTGTTTGGCTCATTAGTTTTATAGGTCTATAGTTGTTGCAGCCTTGTATGTCTCCTTTCCTTTTATATATCAGTACTATAAGACTCTCCCTCCAAGCATCTGGTACCTTGGCAGCTCATTATTTTATTCATTACCCTCATCATAAATGGGACTGCTCTCTGTCCTAACCCCTTGAAAATTTTAATTTGTATCACATCAGGCCCTGCTGCATTCCCTGACTTCATACTATGCAATGCTAGCAAAACTTCTTCTTCCTTTATTAGCATTAGCTTTAGTTGAGGCTTATATAGCATCAGCCAAAAAAAACTTTACCGTTTCACCCATCCGGTCACTCCAAATGTTTGTCTAGTTAAGCCTTAAATTTATTTAAGCTATCAACTTCCATAACAACAGATGGAAGGCTGTTCCAGCAATCAACTACACGCTGGCTAAAGGTATACTTCCACACATCTATTCTACAACTGTCTTTCCTCAATTTGAATCTATGCCCCCTCGGATCTTAACCTGAGTAAGCGGAGGTATCCCATCAACATTGAGCCTGCTCAAACCATTCAAGGCCTTATACACCTCAATCAGATCACTTCGCAGGTGCCTAAGTCTCCAGATGCTGCATCCTCAGCATCCTCATCATGCTGTCTGCTGTCTAGTTCCTGTTCTTCTCCAGCGACTGTTTTAATATTCATGATCCCTTCGAAAAACTCTTTCCATCTCCTGTTTACATTTTCTGTTTTCAACAGTATAAACCAGAGCCATGGTGCTCAATATGTTCTATGTTGATTTCAATATTTGTAAAAGAATAAGAGAAGTTAACCTCAATATGATACATAGAACACTTCCGTATGACACTCTCCAGAAATTAAAACAAATAAAACATTAACGCAAAATAATTAAAATATACTGAAAATTAAAAAATCAATTGAACAGAATTTAAAAAATAATTAAAAATTAATTACAAAAAGTTTAACATAAATATGAAAAATGATTTTCCTTCCTTAAGTAAGGAATTTCTTCTCCTCCCTTCATAATCTCTATCTGGGCCATGTTCCATATTTGGTTCACAATCATCAGGTTTGGATCCTCCTTGATTTCTCTAAAAGCCTGTAGGAGCAGCTCCTGCAGTCACAGTTTAGGCTCATGTTATTGTAGCCTAAACCACTCCTCAAACTTCTTGTGAAAGCCTTAGCAAGTTCCTTCAATAATGAGGTCGCATACCAGGAGTCTGTGTTGATTGAATAAAGCTTTCTCCCTGGATGACTTGGCAGTCTTGGCACCATTTCTTATTTTTGACTCTCAAAATCATGTAGTCGACCTAAGTACTATGCTCACCACTATAGTATGTAATAAAGTGTTGGTCTCTCTTCTTGTACTGGGTATTAGCTATCCACAATTCATGAGCCATAGCCATCCCCAGGATCCTTTCTCCATCTGCATTTTGCTCACTTCATCCAAAGTTGCAATGGACCACAGGGTAGCCTTGGGTTCTCTGGCTTACATGTCCATTGAGGTTTGCTCGGATGATTATTCCTTCCTCGTCAAGTGTGCTGTTGATCACCTCATCCAGGTCCTCATAAAAGGCACCCTTCTATTCTACATCACATCCTGCCTGTGGGGTGTAAGCGCTAATAATATTCAGCACACATTTGTCAGTCAATAACAGTTTAATTTTAATTAGTAAGTCACTTTTCCTGCACACTTCCACTACTGCATCCTTTAGATTATCTTCAACCACAACTCCTACTCCATTCCTCCTATTCTCCGTGCCATAGTATATTAATTTCAAGCTGTCAGATAGTTCTTTCCTCCTCATCCCTCTCCATTTGGTTTCCTGGGCACACAATACATTGATTTTCCTTTTCTTCATAACTTCCACAAGTTAGCATTAGCATTAGTAGAGGCATTTGATGCAAGAAAGCAAGCTTATGCAGCATCAGCCAAAAAAAAAAAAAAACCCACTTCCACTTCACCCCTCTGTTCGTTCAAAATACCTGTCCAGCTGAGCCTTAAACTTATTTAGGCTATCAACCTCCACTACAAGGGATGGAAGTCTGTTCCACCAACCAACCACCCGCTGGCTAAAGGCAAATTTCCGCACGTCTATCCTACATCTGTCTTTCCTCAATTTGAATTTATGCCCTCTCAGGTGATTATTCTGAGCTAGAGGAAGAATCCCATCAGCATTGAGCATGCTCAAACCATTCAAGGCTTTATACACCTCCATCAGATCACCTCGCTGGTGCCTAGTCTCCAGACACTGTAATTTGCAAAACTTAAGCCTTTCTTCGTAAGAGCACCCCTTTGTTCCATTCACTAATCTTGTTGCCCTTCTCTGCACTCGTTCCAGCAGCTCTACATCTTTCTTGAAACGAGGCCTCCAGACCTGTATAGAGTACTCTAGGTGTGGCCTGACCATTGCCTTATACCAATATAAGGAGGGGAATAATCACCTCCTTATCCCTGCTGGAAAAATTCCTGTATATCATTGACAATACTCCATGAGCTACTCTTGCAGCCCATCTGCACTGCTCAGAGAACTTCATATCTGCCTGCACAACCACCCCCAAGTCCCTTTCATTCTCTACCACTGTCAGTGTAGTACCACAGAGTTGATACGTTGCTCTGGGGTTGCTGTTTCCCATGTGTAGTACTTTACATTTGTCAATGTTAAACTTCATTTGCCACCTCTCAGCCCATCTGCTCAACCTTTCCAGATCCTGTTGCAGCAGCATAGTGTCAGTAGTGTCCTTGACAACCCTGCCAACCTTTGTATCGTCTGCAAACTTGGACATTAAGCTTGATATACCATCATCAATATCATTTATAAATACAGAAAACAATAATGGACCCAACACTGAGCCCTGAGGGACTCCACTAATAACATTAGTCCACGATGAGCAGTGTCCATTGATTACCACTCTCTGTCTTCTCCCCCTCAACCGCCCCTTTATCCATAGCAGCAATTTGCCTCCAATGTCACACTGCTCCAATTTGTGTAGCAGTCTTCCATGTGCAACAGTATCAAAAGCCTTTCTAAGATCCAAGTATATAATATCAAAGCTATTCTCTGCATCCAGTTCTTTTGTGACTGCATCATAATATCCAATCAAATTGGTCCGGCAAGACTTCCCCTTAACAAAACCATGCAGTGTCCGAGCTATAACTGAAGTCTTGTCTAAATGATCCTGCAGTGCATCTTTAACCAGTGCCTCCATTAATTTTCCTGGAACAGAAGTTAAGCTCACAGGTCTATAATTACTTGTGTCAGCCTTTGATCCTCCTTTGTGAATTGGGGTCACATTTGCACATTTCCAGTCTATGGGTTCCTCCTCTGAGTCCAAGGAAGCTCTCATAATTATGGCTAAGGGTTTGCTTACTTCCTTTGCTGCCTCCTTTAATATAACTGGATAGATCCCATCCACCCCAGGTGCCTTTCTTGTGTTTATCATCAACAGTTTCTCCTCCATTTTACTCCCAGTTATTTCAAGATTCTGTAGCTTACTGCTAGAGTTGAATACACCTCTGGCATTCCCCTCGCTGAATAACTCCTCATGTGTGAATGTCGATACAAAATATTCATTTATTTTGTTAGCTACCTGAGCAGGGTCATCAACAGTTGACCCATCAATATCAAGTGGACCAATCTGATTCATCCCCTTCCTTCTAGAGTTTACATAAGTAAAGAACTCTTTGCTGTTTTTCTTTGCATCCCTTGCCAAGGATTTCTCGTAATCTGCCTTCGCCTGCCTAACCTCCTTTGTAACTTGGTTGCATATCAACTTGTATCTATCATAGGCTTCTGTGTCATGTGTTAATTTGTAAGTATCCCATGCATTTTTCTTCTCTGCCATATGCCTCATTAGTTCATCTGACATCCATTTTGGCCTAAACCTTGAACAATATTTCTTAGTTGGTATGTAAAGCCTAGTAGCTTCCAAGATTAATTCTTTGAATGCTTCCCATTTTGAATTTGCTGTTGGTAACATCATCAGTTGGTCCCACTGTATAGAATTTAAATACTGTCTCAGTCCATCGTAGTCGCCTTTACGGAAGCAATAACCCTTCCCTTTACCCCTAATGGTAGTTACCTCTTTGAGTAAATCCCACTTCAGCACACTGTGATCACTGCCACCTAGTGGTTTATTTATCTGCAGATTCTTAATCCATGAAGAATCACTGCTGATAATCAAATCAAGAGTATTACTCCCTCTAGTTGCCTCCCGAACATGCTGATGTAGAAAACAATCATCCAATAAATCCACAAAAGCCCTGCTAGTGTGTGAGTGACCAGCCCCCAAATTCCAGTCAATATCTGGGAAATTAAAATCTCCCATTATAAGACTCTCTGATTTACTGGCCCACTCTATTTCCCTGTACAGTTTCTTATTATACTCATCAGAGTCATTAGGCCTATAGCACACTCCTACTCTCAATTTTGATCTCCCAATGCTTATGTCACACCAAACTGACTCAACACTGCACTGTCCAGCGATGTCGACTGGCTTCACTTCCTTGGTTTTTATGTGTTTCTTAACTAATAGCATAACCCCTCCCCCCTTCCTATCCTGTCTATCCTTTCTGTAGACATTGTACTCCCCAAATTCCAGTTCTGCATCCCTTATATCTGTGTGACACCATGTCTCTGATATCTCAACAATATCTGCCTTTGATGTTTTGAGCAATACCTCAAATTCATCAAATTTATTTACTAAACTCCTAGCATTGCTGTACACGCAAGTATACCTGCACCTGTTTCTATTCTTAGCTACCCTAACACAACCCATGTGTTTACTTGTGCCGCAATGGCTCCCAGCAGTCTCTGAAATATCATGCATCTTGTTTTTCAGGCTTCTGCTCATTCTAATAGAAGCAGTGCAAGAATCTCTTTCACCTCTGCCAGTGGCTACTGTCAATCTATTGGTCTTTGTCTCCCCCCAAGCTAGCAGTTTTCGACCCACCTAACACTGCCTCGATAGCATCAGCAAATATTCTTGCACCCTTTCTATTTAAGTGTATCCCATCCCTGTAAAGTTCCATTCCTGGTCATTGTTCCTACATTAATCGATCCCACTCTGACCTTTGTCCTCTTATATTTGGTCCTTCTGTTATCTTTGGGTTTTTGCCATTGATTATTTTCCACTACAGCCAGAGTCTGCTGCAGCATGTCACTTATGGGGTACGCCCTAGCCCTCATAATATCGTTTATAATATCCCTCATAATAGCCCTCATAGTTGTCGTTCCTCCATGTTGAATATGTCTAGCTGAATTTACAAGCTGGCTGGCTGGCCAGGCCTGATGCTCTTGGTTATATTTTGGTGTTTCCTTCACCTAATGGACTGCCTTCCCAGGCTATGATGTCACAGGGACATCATGGGCCATTCTATCTTTTCATGGAGCTATTGATGCCCACCCGGCAGCCCACCACAACCTGCTATCCCTGCCATTGCTTGTCTGTGACTGCTTATTCGACAGAGTGTCCCCTGCTTATTTTGCAGCAAACTACCACATCTGGTGGCTGACCCACTATCCACAACCTGTGGATACATCCGGTTGCATGCAGCTTTGCATTCCTGCAGGGCTGAAGTGCAAAGCTAAACTAACAGGTCTATAATTATTTGTGTCACCCTTTGAATCCCCCTTTGTGAATTGAGGATACATCTGCACATCTCTAGTGCATGAGGACCTCCCTTGAATCTAAGGATGGTTAGCAAGTGTGTAACCATGTTGTTTACAAGCTTATTTTATGGCAGATTTGTAATCAACATATGGTTCCTGATAGGATGAGGTATCTCAGTTTGTTGTGTCTTTTGCTGCTCAATGAGAACATCCATTGCCTGGGATATCCCTATGTCCTGGAATCCAATGAAAGATTACTTCATGTGATTTTTCTCTAAGTTCTGTCAATCAGATTTGAATTTTGTGTGGGAATGGGTGGCTAAGACTATATTTATGCTCTAAGGCAGAGGTGTCAAACACATGGATTACAACACCCCCGAGTGCAGCCCGAACCAGATTAAAATTTAATTGGGAAATATTCAACAAAAATAATAAAAATACAATAAAATACGGATAATATTTCATTTTAAAACAAAAAATCATAAAATTCTCTTTTGACCGGGGTTTATACATGCCCTTTAAGTAGGTGAGGCAGCACTCCCCCTCTCCAACTGCTGTTCCCCTTTCTGTCTCTTTCTAACTAGAAATATGAAATTATTTTCCATCACCAATTTTCATTTAATTGATCCAAACTTATTTATTTTTAATTTTATCTTATAGGAAGGGTATCAATCATGTCACATTCTAGGAGCAGTAAGAAAAGAAGAATACACAGAATTTTTCCAACAAAATGCGAACAAGATTATTTCTTTTCTGATGTAAACTACAAGATTTTATGTTTAATTTGTAGACACAATATTAGTGTCCCCAAGGAATATAATTTAAAATGCCATTACGAAATACACTGTTCTGTGTATGATCAATACTTGAGTAAAATAAGAGAAGATATATTAGGAAATTTGACGTCTACAATTCAAAAACAAAAAGTATTTACAAAAATCTGTGAAGACAGTGCGAGTGTAGTCAAAGCTAGTTATGTTATTTCAGAACTCTTAGCTAAACATTCAAAGTGTTTTAGTGAAGGTGAATTTGAAAAGTAGTGTATGGTGAAAGTTTCTGAAATTCTTTGTCCTGAAAAAGTTAAAACCATTCAGAACATTTCATTATCACAAAATACTGCTATAGAAAGAACTGATGAAATTGTCGCTGAAATCAGTGGAAAACTTAAAGAAAAAATGGAAAATTGTCTTGACTTTTTTGATTGTCGATGAAAGTACTGATATTAGAGGACTGGCTCAAGTAGCCGTATTTATTCATGCATGTGATGAAAATCATACTGTGAATGAAGAATTGCTTCATATTCTTTTTCTTAATTACACTACAAAAGGTGAAGAAGTTTTTTAAGGAAGTATATGGACTTTTAGAAAAGTATAATCTTCCATTATCAAAACTAATGTGCGTGGCTACAGATGGTGCAGCAGCAATGACAGGGAAGACAAATGGATTTATAGCTAAATTATTGGCTAAGCAGAATGAAATTGCTCCTGATGGTAAGTTTCATCATGTTTGCTGCATGTTTGAGCACAACACATCAGAAAGCGTTATGCTAAAAAGCAGTGAGAATGGAACACGTGCTGAACTTTAAGAAAACAGTGAATTTTATTCATTCCTGAGGTTTGAATCAATGGCAGTTTTCTTCATTACTCTTAGAAATTGAAAGTGAGCAGGAAGGTTTACTTTATTATACAGAAATTAGCTGGCTTTCCTGTCAAGGTTTTGAAGCAATTTTGGGCACTACGCCAAGAAATCAAAATGTTTTTAGAAATGAAAGGAGAGTGACCAGAACAACTTAATGATAAGAACTGGTTTCAGGATTTTGCTTTTGTTGTAAATATTACAGGGCATTTAAATGAATTAAACTTAAAACCTCAGGGTTGAAATCAGGTCATAATGTTTATGTATGACTGTGGAGGGCACTGTGATCGCGGAGGTGGAGGGCACTGTGATCGCGGAGGTGAACGGACGCATCTGCAAGAAGCTCCACTTGATGTAAATGGCAGATAGTGATCGAAGGCGGCAGGGAGGATTTCTTGGATTTTCCGGCTTCAAAAACCATAGAACTTGGATTCTTCATGTTGTGTACAGATGAAAACAACTAGTATTATTCAGGAAAGCTTGTTAGTTATAGTTGTTTTTAGCGAGTGTTGGTTTTTTGAATGTGTTTACGTGCAGTATGATTGTTACAGCATTAGCGATCCTACTACTGCCGATTTTGATATTGCAACGCCTCAAAATTCCTCAAGAATATGCTTAGATTAAGCATATTCTTGCATATAAGAGTATCTTTCTTTGTGTGTGATTGTTTTCCTGCCAAAACCGGAAAACGTTGCTCTTGGGTTTTAATAGGCCCACAACGATAAATATACCTTAAATTACTCCCCTGGATATATATAATTAACATTATAATAACAGCAAAATGACTGGCAAAGACCAAAACTCAAGGGAAAAAACTGAAAAATCTAAAAATATCGATCGTGATAATGACTTGAAGGACCTGCCTGATTGTGGGATAGAGGTACTAAACAATGAAGAAATTACAAACGAAGACTTAGAATCTTGCCACCTTAGTGTAAAACGTGCTAGAAAAGGCAAAAACCAGGTAGAAAATACAGATTAAAAGGAGAATGATAATTTAGAGCCACGGGTAACAAAAAAACAGAGGAGGAGAGGAAATTTCAGCTTGTAAATCAAAAATATCCCCAGGGACTCACATCTGGTGAGTATGGGCTTGGCACACCCAGGGTCCTGAGCTGGATATCACATTCTTCTATTTCTTGGTGATTTCCTTCTACTCTCTCTCTCTCTCTCTCTCTCTCTCTCTCTCTCTCTCTCATACTCAGGGTAACATGGGAATTTTTTTTTTATAATAATAATATATAATATAATAATAATAATAATTTTATAATAATATAATAATAATAATAATAAATAGAGGATCCCATAAGACAAATTAAAGAAATGAAACTGTTCCTAGAAGAGTTTATAAACAGACAAATAAGATTACATCTGCAACAAGATTGCAGATGTAATCTTATTGCAGATGTAACTATTTGCAATAAATAGTGAACTGCTGGTCTGTCTTGGAACATAGAGTGGTTGAACTTAATACAGAAAACAAAGTATTGAAAGCAAAAGTAGAAACGGTGACTGAAGAGAAGAATAATTATAAAGAAATAAATACTTTGACTTACGCCCAAGTAGAAAGGGCCACCAAAGCAGATTCATCACAAACTAAACAAACCAATAATAAGACTAAGGAAATACCAAAGGCAAAAGAAACAAACATAATCATTATAAAGGCTAGGCCTGACTCTACATACAAATCCAGCGAGGCAGTCAGGGATACTGTCATGATAAAATTAAAACCTCATTTGAAAGAAATAAAAGTGAATAATATGAGAAAAATAAAAGATAATGGAATTTTAATTGAAGTAACAAATAAAGAGGATGTTAAAAAGATTGAAACCAACCCAGAGGTAGTAAAACTGGGACTGCAAACAGAAAAGCCAAGGGGCAGAAACCCCAACATTATTATATTTGACATCCCTGAGACAACTCTGGAAAGAGATCTTATGTTAGATTTCTAGAACTAAAACTTTATCAATATAATGGAACTGGATGTGCCAAAGAATTTCTTCTAAAAAGAGGGACAAAAAACAAAAGAAATGGGCAATTCAATGTCATTGTGGAAGTGTCACCCAGAATTTGGAAAAACCTACAAGGACAGCAAAGAATCTATGATGGCTGGACCACAAATTCAGGGAATTCTTTCCTGTAACAGAAGTGCTTTAACTGTCATAAATATGGCCATATTGCCAGAGAGTGCAGTCAGAATTCCCCTGTCTGTGGCCACTGTGACAATGAAATTTAATAAGATTAATAAATTTTACTGATTTATTGATACTACTATACTCGCTATCTCGTTTTCCATTAAACCTTACACTATTTAGTTCGGTGTATACATATCGTATAACAATGGCGGCAAGTTACGAACGGTTAATCTACGGACATGAGGTATTATTTACTTTCCAAATCGCGCTATCTAAATTTAAAATAAATAAAAAAATAATAATAATTTAATCTAACAATTAAGTCAATAAAGTGGCTAAATATAATTAAAACCCTGCGTTTGCGGGAGCTGCAAAACTTGTCCAACACGTGGATTTGATACCCTTACCGATACTAATCAAGGCTTATCTAACATTGATAACCACCCATTCACTGAATTCCTTTGTAACCTCATGGGAGGTTCTTGATGAAAACTTGACTCGATGATCTGAGGATCACTGAGTCATAGTTATCCTACTTGGTACTCTAAAGGAATCCCAAATAGCATCAGTAAACTGGGAACAGTTTTCCATAACCTTCTCACAATGTTAAGTCGCTGAACAGCAATGACTCCTTGGCTTCTACCGAATTTGCCACTGCTATCCAGGTCACTATCATTTCAACTGTAAGGTCGACTGGCTTACTGAAATCTTGTCACACTAAGATCAACTGCTGGTGGACACCTGAGCTCACCCTGGCATGGCACAAAGTTCACCATCCAAGAAGGAATTAACCAACGACACAGAGCTAAACAGCACAAAGACAGTCTCTAGATTAAGAAATCACAATCACAATCTCAAAAAGGCATATGGAAAGTCCATTATCAAGAACAAAGTCACTTGGAGTAAGTCTGGAGGTTAGTCTCTAGCTCTGGTAACAGCAATCTACAAGATTGCTAGGAACAAACTAAACTCCCCTATTATCCACAGTAATGTCATTTCCAATTAAACTAAAGCAGTCTCTTGGCACTACATTATCAAATCCATTTTAGACTCCTTATTTCCTGATCTGATAATAACCCCTTCTTTGACTCAGCTGAGCATTCAAATACCAGAAACTTGAAGTAGTTTCTGGTATTTGAAACTCAGAAGACCTTACAGAATTATTCTCCCTCAATGAGGTTAAAATTGCTGTAGCCAAAATATGACCCAAGAAATGTCCGGGTCCTAATGGTATTGTGGGACAATTTATCTCTAAGCGCTTCTTGATCTTCCCATTGATTCTCATCAACCTGTACAAAAAAATGCTTATCTCAAGGCCCCTTCCCCATCTTCTGGAAATATGCACTCCTTAAAATTATTCAAAAACCTGGAAAACCACCCAACTCTCCATGGTCATACACACCAATTGCCTTACTTTCTTATTGTCTTAGGGAAGGCCCTTGAAAAACTTCTGTCCTCCAGAATCAATCAACTACTTCAAAACTCAGTTTCAATGGCATCTAATTAATTTGGCTTTACTCCAGGACTTATCACTGAAGACGGACTCATCAAATTTATGCACTGTATCCATCTCACAACCCATAAATACACCCTGGTTGTTTTTGTTGACTTCAAGGGTGCCTTTGACTCCCATTGGTGAGAGAGCATCCTGGAATGTCTCAGACTCCTAAGATGTCCTTAGAAACTTTTTGACACCATTAGAGATTACGTCTGTAACAGGTATGTCACTGTGACTTTGAATTACAATCCTTCTATTCAACAAATTCATTGTGGCTGCCCCATGGATCTGTCTTATAACCTCTACAATGGAACATGATTATCAATCAATGGCTCATCAAAATCTTTGACAATTACTTATCCCTTGTGTTTGCAGATGACCTGGCATTATTTTTCTGTGTAAATTTCCGTTCTCAACTTGAGAATGATTGCTGTTCTGAATGAACTCCAAAATGGGACATTCTCCAACAAACTTAAAATCTCACTGGACAAAACTTCTGCTATGGTCTTCAAGGGCATCATTTCTTCCTCCCTAGACTCCTATTATAAAGCTGTGTAATTGCTATATTCCTGTCATTGCCACTACAAAGTATCTTGGGCTCATGCTGGACAATAAACTTTCCTTCCACTTACACATCTCATATCTAGAGTGAAAAAAAATTGTACTACTCATTGCCACCTATGAGGCTGGGGCCAAGACTAGCTCAAATCCATCCAGAGATCCTTCATACTGGATGGATTGTGCAGTGCAGCATGCACATGTGATGACATTTGTACTGGTCATGACATGTGCATGCCACACAGTCTGCATTTCTGCCCTCCAAATTATTACTGGTTGTCTACCCCTGAATTTATTCTTAGTATACAGAGAACTATCCTATAACATCAAAAAAGGTCACATCACAGAATTTGATGGCATATCCATTGATACCAGAAGCCCCTCAAAAACAGGAGAAAACATGATGTCTGCAAGTCTTAACTGAAAGATGACAAGCTCACTGAAACTCTTCTACAAAAGGCAGAACAGCATTCCCATTCTTCTCAACTGCTATTTTATTCAGCAAGCTCACTCCTAGTCTGCACACTTGTTTTATATTGACTGAGCATGGATCGCTCAACTCCAAGCTGTACTACTTCAACCTCTCTACAATAGAACTCTGCCTCTGTGGAGTACATGAAGACTTCCCCCATATTCTGATCACACTTAATGGATTCGCCTGACAATCTATTGTTTTTTTATCCCTTGTCCATTGTAATTATTTGAACTTGCACCTCCTCATTTGCTGCAATTAGTACTTAGTTGTAACTTAATTGTTAGTCTGTAATTAACTGTATTTTTTTGCTGGTGGTTAAGGCTTGGACAGCCTTGATCATGTGATTGCTGGCACCGACTGGTATTGCACTCCCTCCAGTGGGTGCGGGATTCTCTTCCATCCATGGACATTAGAACTGAAGACGTTAGCTAATCTCCTTGTGGTTCGGGACAGAAATTGGAAGTGGCCATCCTAGCATTCATGCTTTCACTGGTATTGAGGCCAATCAACACAGAAACATAATGCAACGATACAAAATCACAAAAAACATTCTACTCACATGCTGGCCTCTTTTTTTTTTTTTAACAGAGTTTGTATTAGTAGTGGCATATAATGTAAGAAAGCAAGCTTATAAATCATCAAACAAAAAAATAAATAAATAAATAAAAGTCAAATCTCTGCACATCTACCCTACAACCATCCTTCAATTTTAATTTATGCCCCTCAAGTAAAAATTTCCCATCTTAGTCTTAGCAAGAGGAAGAATGCCACAAGCACTGAACCTGCTCAATCCATTCAAAGCTTTAACCACCTCAATCAGATCACTTTGCAAGTGCCTAGTCTCCAGACACTGCAATTTTTAGCATTAGCATTAGTAGAGGCATATGATGCAAGAAAGCAAGCTTATGCAGCATCAGCCAAAAAAAAAAAAAAAAACCACTTCCATTTCACCCCTCCGTTCGTTCGAAATACCTGTCCATTTGCAGAACTTGGCAAGCCTTTCTTGGTAAGACTTCCCTTTTATTCCCTTGATCAATTTCTTTGCCCTTCTCTGCACCCATTCTGCTGGAATGGGTGCAGAGAAGGGCAAAGATGTGATGAAATCTGTGAATTACATCACAGAATTGAACTGTAATTCCAGGTGCTACCCCACAACAGGTACATACACACACACATATATGTCCAAACAAAAAGCCGATACTATGCATCCACTATGACATCAACCTTTCCATTCCTTCCTGTCCCTCTCTTGCAAGTTGCTGACTGCCTCTATAAAATGGACAACCTATGGCTTTGTCCATTAATATAAGTATTTTTTTTAACTGGAAAAGTTTAATCACAAAAAAAAAAAACTTTATGGCATCAAGTAAGTCAAAAACACCATTACTTAAGATGGAGTTTTGATTTTGTTTGTTTTTTTTCAGCTAATTGCAGCCCAGATTTTTTGGTTGTACAGTTCATTGGGTGAATTTTTTTTTTTTTTTTTTTTATAACAATACTTCTGTTTCTAATGATACTTTCTTGATCTTATAATAGTGCCTCCTGTTATCATTTTTTGCATACCAACTAGAAAATTTGCAATTATTTATATAGGTATACAGCATTGAACAAGTCCTTAATGAGTTTAAAGGATTCTTTCTCAAAATTAACAGAAATATTATATTTAAAGTTAAAATGAGTGTATTTTAAATCCTATATTCTTCTTATTAAAATACAATAATTGGATTTAAATTATGTTTATAGTTTATATTGAATTTAAATTATGTTTATGCTTATTTATCTTGAGGTATTAAAAAGAGTAAAAGTACCATTCTACATTTTTATAACTACTTTGCACATGTGTTTTTGTGATGTATAGGAATTAAAAATATACCTGCCAAAAGTAAATGAAATGTGAAACATTCTAACTTTTTGAAATATGAGAAGGAAAAAAAAAGTCATTCCAAGGTTTTTGTAATGACAGTTATTGCAATTTATAAACACAGCAAGGTAGAAACTGATAAATAAGACACAGTAGAAATTGATAAATACAATTGTCTATATGATAAAAAAAAAAAAAGAAGGAAGTCTGTATTACAGTTACATATTACTTACCAGGTGACCAGTATCAAATATTTGCACTTCCCCTGAAGAACTGCTACCTGGATAAGCTAGGTTACAGTTATCGGCATTTGGAGAAAGTGCACATAATCCAATTGAGTTACAAGGTGTATCTTTAATTATATGAAGTACCTTCATATCACAAATGTCGTGTATATACAAACTTTCTTCAAGGCATACAACTAAACACTGAAAAATGAAAATTTTATTAAAGAATAATCTGTGAAGGATGATCAAAAAAAAAAAAGAGACTAATTTTACTACACAAAAATATAAAATGATTATTAATGAAAACTACACACTGGTATTAGCAGTAGCAAATAAGGCAAAAAAACTAGCCCATATAGCAACAGCCAAGGAAAAAAAAAAAAAAAGCTTTCCATATCAACTGTCCTTCCCCTCTAAGAATTTCACTAATTCTTTAAAATTATTCAAATTACCCACTTCACCAACAGCAGATGGTTGTTTTTTTTTAATTTTTTTTTTATGAAAAACAGAAACACAAAAGGTATTAGAACCTATAGTATTAAAAGGTATTAGAACCTATAGTATTTAGTACCATGAATGGGTTGAAGGTTCAGAAGATGAAAGAAGAGACTTATTGATATTATACTTAAATTTTTGTAGATTGTTATTTTCAGAAAATATGTATGGAGGTTATTCCAGAAAATGAAAGTTGAGGGAATAAATGAAGTAGAGAAAAGTTTGTTCTGTGAGTTTGAAGTTGGACAGTGAAAAGGATGTTAGCTGATTGCAGTACATGTTTGGACTGATTTAGAGAAGGGGAGATTTAGAGAAGCCAATTCAGAAGAATGGTGCCTATGGAAATATCTAAAGAAAAGGCTAGCAGCAGAAACAATGTCCATGAAGCAGAGAGTGGAAAGACTGTTAGATGAGTCATTAATTAACCAGACTACTCTCTTTTGAATGGAGTCTAAAAGCCTATGAGAGGTTATGGGTGTACCACTCCAGATCTGGGAACAATATTCCATATTAGGGCAGATTTAAAATTTGTACAAAGTGAGTGGTTGTTTAGAAAAAAAGTAATGCTGAGCGCAAAAGACAAACTACAATTTTTAGATGCAGAAGAAGCAATATATATGTGATGCAATTGCATCAAGAGAAATTAGAAGTCAGGGTAATCCCTAATACAGATATGCGATCCTGTCTAGACATCTGCAAGTCATCAAAGATAAGTAGAGGAGCAAAAGAATTCTTTTTGCAAA
Organism: Mastigoproctus giganteus; assembly: GCF_048544385.1. Taxonomy (NCBI): domain Eukaryota; kingdom Metazoa; phylum Arthropoda; class Arachnida; order Uropygi; family Thelyphonidae; genus Mastigoproctus; species Mastigoproctus giganteus. Next base: position 113,567,643 of record NC_143581.1, read on the forward strand.
ATATTAGACAGGTTTAAGTTTTACATGAATTGAAATTAAATAAGTTATCTTTTTCCCACTGGCAAATTATCTGGAGATCAACATTTAAGAAATCAGTAGTGGATATTTGTGAATTTGAAGCTGTTTGGTCAGGACATTTATTTATTTGGTTTTTTTTTTTTTTTTTTTTTTTAGGAGCATTAGCAACTAAGGCCATATTGCTCCGGGATATGCAGTGGTCATTCCCTGACCTTTCCGCATCCTCCGTATTTGGTGGTGACGGGCTCGAACCTCGGTCTAATCAAGAAGCGTGTGCTACGCACTGCTGCTCCTTCCCACCTGGCTACGGAGGCACCTGGTCAGGACATGGTTCCTCAAAGTGTAAAATGGAATGCAATGTGCTATTACCAGCAAAACTATGGATAGGATTTCCAGCTAATGGAGGGTCACCATTAATATATAAAAGGAAAAGAGTGAGAGAAAAAAACTGAACTGTGGGAAACACCAGCATTAGTGGAGAAGTTTGAAAACAGAGATCTGTCTACCATCATGTACAGTGAAAGGTGACAGAGAAAAATTGAATACCCAATTAAATAAAAACAGCTGGAAATCCATAAGATGGAAAGCTTATTTAGAAGACCTTTATACCAAATACAATCAAAAAGCCTTTGAAATGTCAAGAACTGCTTGAGTTTTGCCAAACTCTTCCATTGAATTTGTCCACAGATGGGTAACAAAAGCCAATGTATCACTGGTGGATTGACAATGATGAAATCCATACTGGCAATCATTGGAGGCTTGAAGTGGTGAAACCAATGTTTAGTCACCAGAGCAAAGTTTCCGGCATCCCCTCCCTCCCCATCTCCTTCAACCCATGCATGGTACTAAGTACTATAGGTTTTGATGCCTTTTATGTTTGGGGTTTATATATAAAAAAAAACAGTTGACGGTTAACGGATTTCTCCATTACTTTGGAAACAGTAGAAGTAAATGCAACAGGAAATTGATGGTTAATGGATTTCTCCACTGTTGTGGTAAGACTAGAAGTGCAATAATAATTGGACCTTGGTGCTATCACAAGCATTCTCTCAAGAATGTTAAACTAGACATGCTAATACTATACCATATGCAAGTCCTGAAATATGGCACCCGGTATACTGTAGGTTACTGCGCAGGTGTGAACCAATATAAACAGGGATCAAGGTGTGGCATGCATACCACATGGAGGAATGGCACTCATCTGCATTACATGTTAGTGACTGGGATGGAGAAATTATAGATATGAAGTTCAGGGTCCAGATGAAGCTTGCACTGTCTACAAAAATGGATAGCTGCAGTTTTGTGCAGTGAGAGTCAATAGCCATTGCGGCTGGCCCATTGCTGTATTTTATTAAGTGATATCGAAGTTGTAGTAGTAGTAGTGGCATGTGATGCAAGAAAGCAAATGTATGAGCTTATGCAGCATCAGCCAAAAAAAAAAAAAAAAAAAAAAATCACACCATTCCCTCCAAATGCCTGTCCAGTTCCTCCTTAAATTTATTCAAGCTATCAACTTCCACAACGACAGATGGAAGTTTGTTCCAGCAATTAACCACCCGCTGGCTAAAGGCAAATTTCCGCACATCTATTCTACATCTGTCTTTTCTTAATTTGAATTTATGCCCCCTTAGGTTGGTAATCTGAACAAGTGGAAGGATCCCATCAGAATTCAGCGTGCTCAATCCATTCAAGGCCTTATATACCTCAATCAGATCACCGCGCAGGTGCCTAGTCTCCAGCCACTGCAATTTGCAGAACTTAAGCCTCTCTTGGTAAGAGGATCCCTTCATTCCCCTCACCAATCTTGTTGCCCTTCTCTGTACCCGCTCAAGTAAATCTACATCCTTCCTAAAATGAGGTCTCCAGACCTGTACGCAGTACTCAAGGCGTGGCCTGACCATTGCCTTATACAGAGGGATAATCACCTCCTTTTCCCTGCTAGCAAAATTCCTATATATCATTGACAAAACCCCATGACCTGCCCTGGCAGCCTGTCTGCATTGCTCAGAGAACTTCATATCTGACTGCACAATTACTCCCAGGTCTTTTTCATTTTCTACCACCTTAAGTGTAGTACCACACAGTTGGTACGTTTCTCTGGGGTTATTTCTACCCATATGCAGTACTTTGCATTTGTCAAGGTTAAACTTCAGTTGCCACTTCTTAGCTCATCTGCCCAAATTATCTAGATCCTGTTGCAGTAGCACACTGCCATTACTGTCATTAACAACCCTGCCAACCTTTGTATCATCTGCAAACTTCGACATTAAGCCTGATATACCTTCATCAATATCATTGATAAATATACAAAACAACAGTGGACCTAACACCGAACCCTGTGGGACTCCACTAATAACATTAGTCCAAGAGCAGCACCCATTGATTACCACCCTCTGTCTTCTCGCACTTAACCATCCTTTTATCCATTGTAGCAACTTACCCTTAATACCATTCTGCTCCAATTTGTACAATAGTCTTCCATGCGCAACAGTGTCAAAAGCTTTCCTGAAATCCAAATATATGATATTAAAATTGTTTTTTGCATCCAGTTCCTTTGTAACCACATCATAATATCCTATCAAATTTGTCAGACAAGACTTTCCCTTAACAAACGCATGCTGTGTCTGAATTATTGCTGCAGTCTTGTCTAGATGATCCTGCAATGCATCTTTAACCAGCGACTTCATTATTTTACCCGGAACAGAAGTTAAACTAACTGGTCTGTAATTACTCGTGTCACCCTTCGATCCCCCTTTGTGAATTGGGGATACATTTGCACATCTCCAGTCAGTGGGAACCTCCTCTGAGTCCAAGGATGCTCTCATAATTATGGCTAAGGGTTTGCTTAGTTGCCTTGCCGCCTCCTTTAATATAACTGGATAGATCCCATCCACCCCAGGTGCTTTTCTTACGTTTAACTTCAACAATTTCTCTTCCACTTTGCTCTCAGTTATTACAAGATCATTAAGCACCCTGCTACAATTTGATAACCTTCTGCCATTTTCAAACCTTAATAATTCCTCACGTGTGAATGTAGATACAAAATACTCATTCAGTTTGTTTGCTATCTGAGCAGGATCATCAACAGTCGAACCATCGATGTCAAGTGGACCAATCAGATTCATCCCCTTCCTTTTAGAGTTTATATAAGTAAAGAAATCCCTGCTGTTTTTCTTAGCATCTTTTGCCAAGGATTTCTCGTAATCTGCCTTCGCCTGCCGAACCTCCTTTGTGACCTGATTACAGATTAACTTATATCTGCCATAGGCTTCTGAGTCGCTTGATAATTTATATGCATCCCATGCATTTTTCTTCTCTGTTATGAGTCTCATTAGTTCATTTGACAACCATTTAGGCCTACACCTTGAACAATATTTCTTAATAGGTATGAAACTTTTAGTAGCTTCCACGATTAATTCCTTGAATGCTTCCCACTTAGAATTTACTGTTGGTAACATCGTCAGTTGATCCCACTGTACAGAATTTAAAAACTGTCGGAGACCACTGTACTCACCTTTACGGAAGCGAGTACAGTGAGTATAGAGCTCATACAAAATATGAGCTCTATTGTCGTTCAATAGAGCTCATATTTTGGGAATGACAGGAGATGGAAAGGTCATCTGGATAAAGGTAAGTCTCTATTGTATTTGGAAGCTGTTTAGTGATAGAATCTATTCTAAGAGCAAAAAGAGTGGCACTCAACACTGATCCCTGTGGAACACTTCTTCCTGAATGAACGTTTCTGATATGGCATGTTGGTATCGAACTTGAAATTATCTAGTATGTAGAACATTTTTCAAAAGTATAGGAATGTTGCCCCATAGACCAAGAGAGTAAAGATCACTAAGTATGCCATGTTGCCAGGGGGTGTCAAAGCCTTCTCTATATCTATGGAAACCATTACTAGATGTTCGTGTTTCACAATGGCATTATAAATGGTAAATTCAGCCTTGACCATGAGATCCAAGCATGACCTGTTTTGTCAAAAGACATGTTGACTATGGCTCATTAGATTTTCTGACTCAATGAGCCAGATGAGTCTACTATGAACAATTTTTTTCAAGGATTTTGCTGAGGCAGCTTGAAAGAGATATTGGTCTATAGTTATGGGGGGCTAGTTGGATCTTTTCCTGGCTTTAGGAACACCAAAACAGTAGAATGATGCCAAAGAGGCTGGGTATACATTTTCTAAAAATATACAGTTGTAATATACCAGAAGGAGACACAAAGCTTTGTCATCAAGATGTAGCATGACATAATAAATCCCATCTGGTCCGGTGGCACCATCATAGGCTGTTCTGATGGCTTTCAAAAGTTCAGAATATTGCAGAGGTTTGTTATAGGGAAGGAGGAGGGCAGTTTGAAAGTTAATAGAATGCTGTTCTCTACTGCTTTTAATTCATTGGAATGGTTTAGTGTAAGCTGATGCTGCTGAGATTTCAGCAAAAGTATTACCCAGAGTATTAGCTATATCTAATGGATTAGCTAAATCTTGCCCATTCCAGGAGAGTATTGGAGAAGGTATCGTAGGAAACTTACTAGAAAGTTGTCTAATTTTTTTCCATATTATTTTAGGATCAGTGTTTGTGTTGATGCTCAATGCAAAATGGGTCCAGGATTCTTTCTTGGCTTGCTTTCTTATGAAACGTGCTTTTGTCCTTAATTTCTTAAAATTGATTAGACTGGCTGTGGTTGGACTCTGCCGAAATAAATTACAGGCTTTATTTTTTGCTTTCTTTGCTTTTGGGCAGTCCTCGTTCTGCCAGTAATTATAATGCTTTCAGCTCAGGGTATTTGATAATGGTATTTAGTCTTTTGCCACTTTTAGATGCACCTTAATGTAATCTGTCACATTATCAATAGGATGGAGGCAGATTATTTCCTCATCAAGACAGATTGATGATTGAAATTTTATCCAGTTTGCAAGAACAAATTTCCATTTTCTGCAAGGTTGATTTAAAGGAGTCTGTGCTATCGAAAATTTGCATATGATTGGGAAGTGGTCACTGCCCATTGCATCATTTATTACATACCACTCTATGGTTGGGACAAGTATTGGAGAACAAATTGAGAGATCTATTGCTGAGGTGTGTCCAGTTGTGAGCTGTGTGTGTGTGGGGGGGGTGCACCAGTATTCAGTATGGTGAGGTTTTGGGCCTCTAGAAATCTTTCAATGAGTCGACCTCTTCTAATTTAGGGGTGCCCCATAAGGGGTGGTGCCCATTAAAATCCCCTAATATACAGAGAGGTGTAGGTATCTGTATGATGAGATTTTCAAGATCTTTTAAACAGTAAGTATGGTTTGGCAGCAAGTAGATTTAGACAAGTGTTATGGTAATATCAAGAGTTATATGAACAGCAACAGCTTCTAATTCAGTTTGAAGTGGGATATGTTTAGTTGGGATCTTTGAATTTACTAGGACTGCCACACCACCATGGGCAGCATTAGCTGTATTTCGATCTCTTCGATAAAGGCAATAGTTCTTTATCGAAGGAGTAATTTGTGAGGTTAGTTGTCCTTCAGTTGTCCTTGTAAACAAAGGACAACTGGAGAATATCAGTTAATTAAGTATTGAATATCGTCAGTGTTACAACAAAAGCCTCTGCATTCTCATTGTAAGATGCTGTGGTTCATTTAGGTTTTTTGTTTGAGGAGCATTTTTTTCAGCCTTTTTTTTTTGGGAAAGTGGGGCATCTGGTATCCATAGTGTTGTTTGAGAATTTCTATTATGGGTTCCTCATAATCTGAGTATACATCTACTTCCATACTATTGGTGGATGATTCAGATTTCTTGTTGTCTTTAGCAGTTTTTAATTTTTCTTTGTCATGCGGGACAGTTCGAGTATCAGTTGGGATGCTGATTGGACTGTTGGTTGCTTCACTGGTTTTAGTTTGATGTGTGTCTTTTCCAGTTTGATAATGTACTTTTAACTCAGTTAGCTAGAGATGTGCTGGGAGGTATTGATACATCTGCTTGAGCTGCTGTTGAATGAAAGCTTCGAGCATGAGATGCATATGAATGACTGGGCATGGTCAACATAACCTGTCTGCGTGCCTCAGGGTATTTGACTGTGCTCTATTTTTATTTTATATTTTTGGATTTTCTTTCCTTTTTTTCCACATTTCACATGATTTGGAAAAGGCTGGGTGACTTTCTTTGCAGTTGGGGAAAACGGGACTTGAGGCTGAACAGTCTGCTTGTGTATGCTCCTTGGAAACACAAATAGGACAAATGGCATCACCTCTACATGCTTGTTGGGAGTGTCCATATTTTTTGGCATTAAAAAACAACATATGGGATTATAGATATAAGGCTGGATTCGGCAGTTTAAATAGCCACCTTTTACTGAGGATGGCAAATCTGGGGTGTTGAAAGTTAAAATTATGGATTGAGTTTGAACAAGATTTCCATCTTTTTTGGTCATTATACGTTTCACACTAATTACTTTTTGATTGCTCAGTTCCTGCACTAATTCTTCTTCAGATACAGTAATCAGGTCCCACTCCGTGATGACATCTTTGTACGAATTTAACGTATTGTGGGGAGTGATAGATACCAGCAGACCAGGAGATGTTGTTGTTTTGAGCAGCCACTCTGAATGTTTTGAGGTAGCTGTTTCAATCAGGAGGTCTCCGGATTGCAGTCGTTTAACCATTTTTGGTATTCCAGCAATGGATTCCAAATATCTTTGGATAACAAATGGTGATAACTTTCCACAGGCTAGTTGGAGAAAGTTTGGCATCTCATTGCAATGCATTTATCTTCAGAGCCTTTTCGGTTGTTCAAGTCCTCATCATTGTTTATATCCATGTTTACTCCTTCTAGCCATGGAGGATAACTTTTCCCCCAGTTTACTAGTGCCGCCACAGAGGCCAAGCAGTTGAAGTGTTAGTTAATTAGTAGAAATAGAAATACAGGAAACTATAAAGAAAGGTGTTTTCCTTTTTCTGTGTTCTAAATTGTGGCTTTTCAAGTATAAAACTGTTTTTAAAGTAAGACTGTTGAAAGAAACAAAGAAACTTAAAATATAATTTCAATCGCTTATCAAGAGCACTTTATGAATCACAAGAATATCACTTGGCCTCAAAATATGCTTGGCACCCAGGCCAAATACTGTTCTAGTTTTAGTCCCATATGGATCTCAGATGAACTAACGAGACTCGTGGCAGAGAATAAAAATGCACGAGATGCATACAAATTATCAGGCAACACAGAAGCCTATTGTAGATATATCCTAGTCCATAATCAAGTCACAAAGGAGGTTAATCAATCAAAGGCAGATTATGAGAAATCTTTGGCAAAGGATGGAAAGAAAAACAGCAAAGACTTCTTTACTTATGTAAACTCTAGAAGCAAGGGTTTCTAAACCACTGATATCAAGTGGACCAAATCAGATTGGTCCACTTGATATCAGTGGTTTAACTGTAGATGATCATTCTCAGATAGCTGCCAAACTAAATGAGTATTTTGCTTATACATTCACACATGAGGAGTTATTCAAGGAGGAGAAGGCCAGATGTTTATCAAACTCTAACAGGGAGTTTAATGATTTTGTAATAACTGAGAGCAAAGGAAAAATTGTTGAAGTTAAACATAAGAAAGGCACCTGGGGTGGGTGAGATCTATCCAGTTATATTAAAATAGGCACCTAGGGAAATATGCAAACCCTTAGCCATAATTATGAAAGCATCCTTGGACTCGGACTTCCCATGGATTGGAGATGTACAAATATATCTCCAATTCACAAAGGGGTGGGGATCAAAGTGTGACACGAGTAATTACAGACCTATTAGTTTGACTTCTGTTCCAGGGAAAATAATGGCATCACTGGTTAAAGAAGCATTGCAGGATCATCTAGATAAGACAGCACTAATAATTCAGACACAGCATGGGTTTGTTAAGGGGAAGTCTTGTCTGACCAATTTGATTGGATACTCTCATGTGGTCACAAAGGAACTGAATGCAAAAAATAATTTTGATATCATATACTTGAATTTCAGGAAGCTTTTGATACTGTTGTATACGGAAGACTACTGTACAAATTGGAGCAGCATTAAGAGCAAGTTGCTACAATGGATAAAAGGATGGTTGAGTGGGAGAAGACAGAGAGTGGTAATCAATGGACACTGATCTTCATGGACTAATGTTAATAGTGGTGTCCCCCAGGGTTCAGTGTTGGACCCAGTGTTGTTTTCTGTATTTATCAATGATATTCATGAAGGTATATCAGGGGTTTTTTTGGCCGATGCTATATAAGCTTGCTTTCTTGCATCATATGTCTCTACTAATGCTAATGCTAATTATAAAATTACATTGGGAATCATCATTATCAGCCATTTTCAATTCAGTGCAGGATGAAGGCCTCTCCAGCAACTTTCCAGTGCCTTCTGTTTTGTGCCATGGCCATCCATTTACTATGCACAAACTCTTGAATTTCATCTGTCCATCTCTGTTGTCTTTCTTCCAGGTTTTCTTTTAGCTCCTCCTGGGTACCATTCTGTTATTTTCTTAATCCGGCTCTCATCATGTGTTCGAGCTGTGTCCTGCCCAAGTCCATTTCAGTTCTTTAGTTCTGATAAGAATGTACTTTACTTGAGTTTGCTGCCTAATCCTTGTGTTTCTATTCTTATCCAACAGTCTGATTCCTTAATATAGTTCATACTGTTCTTCTCTGTATAGTTTTCAGCTTCTCTTCCATTCATTTGGTGAGTGCCCAAGTTTCACTTACATAGGTCATTAAACTCCCTGTTAGAGTTTGATAAACATCTGGCCTTCTCCTCCATGATGGGGAGTTCATTATTTTATGTTTCAGAAAAATTGGGATATTAATCCTCAGTATATGACTATATTTCCTGAATGCTATCCATCCGAGATTTATTCTTCTCTTGACTTCCAGCCAGTTATCATTCTTACAGCTAACGATTTGTCCTGGATAAGTATATAAATCCACCTTTTCAATTTTTGCTCCTTCAATGATTATATCCCTTTCTGTGGCATGCTTGTTCATCATTACTTTTGTTTTAACCATATCCATCTTTAGTCTGAAATCCTTACTAACTTTGCATAACTGATTAGAATTTTCCAATAATTCTGTAGGATCATAGGTAGGATCACAATATCATCACAAATGGTTTAGGTACACTCCATTCACATCGATTCCTTTCTGTGACCAGTCCAATCTTCTGAAAGCTTCTTCAAGGGCAGCAGTAAACAACTTCAGAGATATTGGGTCTCCTTGTTGAATTCCTTTCTCAATTTTAGATTTGCTACTGTCTTTGTCTAGTCTAATAAAGAAGGTAGCATTCTCATATATTTTCTTCATAATCATATCTTATGGGATGCCTATGCTTTCTAGTGCTCGAAACATTGCCTTAGGCTGTATGGCATCAAAAGCTTTTTATTAATCCACAAATGCCAGACATAATGGTGTTTTATATTCCATTTTCTTTAATAATATGTCTAGAAAAAATAATCCAGCTTTACTGAGAAGGCGGATAAAAACAACAGGTTTTGGGTAAAAATTCTTTAATATTAAAAACAAGTTAAAAATAAAGTTAATAATCACCAAAAGCTTTCGGACTTAAGTAGTCCTTCCTCAATTGGGAAATGAGTGTTATTACAAAAATAATAAAGAATATCAGGTGACCAGCCGTGGTGGTCACGCAAGGTGAAATGTGTGACATAGGTGCAAATAACAATCACCAGTTGGAAGTAGAGGCCTGTGGTTGTAATTGAAGTGCTTGGGTATGCTGTGTGTGTCAACGTTTATCATTCAGGAGGACAGCTGTGTGCTCGTTTGTTTTGGTTAAAGGCATCACGACAACATGAAATGTGCAGTGATTCCAAACAGATACAATGATGGTAGTGGCAGGATTAGCATCAGCATTAGTTGAGGCATATGATGCAAGAAAGCAAGCTTATGCAGCATCAACCAAAAAAAAAACCCTCCCATTTCACCCCCCATTCATTCCAAATGCCTGTCCAGCCAGCCTTACATTTATTTAGGCTATCAACTTCCACAACACAAAATGGAAGTCTATTCTGGTAATCAACTACCGGCTGGCAAAAGGCAAATTTCTGCACATCTGTCTTTCCTCAATTTGAATCTATGCCCTCTGAGGTTCATAATCTGAGCAAAAGGAATAATCCCCTCAGCATTGAGCTTACTCAACCCATTCAAGGCCTTATACACCTCACAGATGACTAGTCTCCAGGTGCTGCAATTTGCAGAACTTAAGCCTATCTTGGTAAGAGCACCCCTTTGTTCCCCTCACCAATCTTGTTGCCATTCTTTGTACTCATTCTACTAACTCTACATCCTTCCTAAAATGAGACATCCAGACCTGTACTCAAGGTATGGCCTGACCATTGCCTTGTACAATGAGAAAATCACCTCCTTTTCCCTGCTAGCAAAATTCTTATGTATCAATGACAAGACTCCATGACCTGCTCTGGCAGCCCTTCGGCACTGTTCAGCAAACTTCATATCTGACTGCACAATTACCCCAGATCTTTTCCATTTTCCACTTCCCTGTGTGTAGTATCACACAGTTGGTACGTTTCTCTTTCGTTACTGCTATCCATCTGCAGTACTTTGCATTTGCAAATTTCAGGAAAGCTTTTGATACTGTCACACATGGAAGACTACTCTACAAATTCGAGCAGTATGGTATTAAGGGAAAGTTGCTAAAATGGATAAAAGGGTGGTTGAGTGGGAGATGACAGAGAGTGGTAATCAATGAATGATGGTCTTCGTGCACTAATGTTATTAATGGAGTCGCCCAGGGTTCAGTGTAGGGCTTGCTGTTGTTTTGTATATTTATCAATGGTATTGATGAAAGTATATAAGGCTTAATGTCCAAGTATGCAGATGATACAAAGGTTGGCAGGGCTGTTAATGACAGTAATGGCAATGTGCTACTGCAACAGGATCTAGAAAAGTTGGACAGATGGGCTGAGAAGTGGCAGCTGAAGTTTAACATTGACAAATGTAAAGAACTACATATGGGAAACAGTAATCCCAGAGTAATGTATCAACTTTTCATTCTCTGCTTACAGTGGTAGAGAATGAAAAGGACCTGGGGTAATTGTGCAATCAGATATGAAGTCTTCTGAGCAGTGCAGATGGTCTGCAAGAGTAGCTCATGGTGTTGTCAATGATATACAAGAATTTTTCTAGCAGGGATAAGGAGGTGATTATCTCCTTGTATAAGGCAATGGTCAGGCCACACCTTAAGTACTATATACAGGTCTGGAGGCCTCATTTTAAGTCTTGAATGGTTTGAGCATGCTCAATGCTGATGGGATTCTTCCTCTTGCTCAGAATAATCATATGAGAGGGCATAAATTAAAATGCAAAGTACTGCATGTGGGTTGCAGTAACCCCAAAGAAACGTACCAACTATATGGTACTACACTTAGGGTGGTAGAAAATGAAAGACTTGGGAGTAATTGTGCAGTCAGATATGACATTTTCTGAGCAATGCAGAGAGGCTGCCAGAGCAGGTCATGGGGTATTGTCAATGATATACAGGAATTTTGCTAGTAGAGAAAAGGATGTAATTATCCCTTTGTATATGGCAATGGTTAGGCCACACCTTCAGTACTGCATACAGCTCTGAAGGCATCATTTTACAAATGATGTAGAACTGCTTGAGCACATACAGAGAAGGGCAATAAGATTGGTGAGGGGAATGAAGGGGTCCTCTTACCAAGAAAGGCTTAAGTTCTGCAAATTGCAATGACTGGAGACTAGGCACCTGCGAGGTGATCTGATAGAAGCATATAAGACCTTCAATGGCTCAATTCTGATGGAATTCATCCTCTTGCTCAGATTATGAACATGAGGGAGCATGAATTCAAATTGAGGACAGTTGTAGAATAGATGTGAGGAAATTTGCCTTTAGCCATTGGATAGTTGATTGCTGGAACAAACTTCCATCTGTTGTTGTGTGGGAAAGTCTTAGACAACCCAGCTGATGTTGCAGAGAATTGAACAGGTACTTTGCATCTGTCTTTACTGACAAAAGACTTTCATGCTGAGAAGAGGCTGTGAGAGTGAGGCTGAGCCATATGAAATTATGGGTGATTATTCATTAGAAAAACCTTTGAACATAAAGGAAAGTAAAGCTATTGAGATTAATTATGAGGGAGTCTTTGGGATCAGGGGAGATTCCTTTGGATTGGAAAAGTGCCAATGCATCGCCAATATATAAAAGTGGTTCTTTGAGTGAAGTTAGTAACTACAGACCAGTTATTCTGACTTTGGTGGCAGGAAAAAATCTTAGAAGTAGTGATTAGGAGTGAAAGCCAAGGACATTTAGTTAGATATCGCATACAACTTGGCTTTGTAAAGGGTAAATCATGCTTAACTAACTCAGTAGGCTATTTTGACACAGTTACTCGTGAGTTGGATTTAGGGAATAATTTCGACATGGTATATTAAGATTTTAGCAAAGCATTTGACTCTGTCCCTCATTAGAGGTTACTGTATAAATTTGAACAGGTTGGGGTTACTGGTAATATTCTATGATGGATTGTTGGATGGCTACAAGAAGAAGACAGAGGGTCATGATTAATGGATATTCTTGAGGCTGGTGTAACATCAGGTGTGGGGTCCCTCAAGGATTGGTTCTAGGATAGAAGGAAGGGATAGAAGGTGTGATGCCAAAATTTGCAGATTAGTAGAGTCATTAATGATCAGTGCCAAACAGCACTCCTTCAGGATTTGAACAGACTTCAGAGATGGTCAGAAAAATAGCAGCTATCTTTTAATGCTGCTAAATGCGTCTTACACTTGGGGAATAGCAACCCACAAATAAATTAAACACTTGTTGGGGTTGAGTTAAAAACAGTGGAGGAAGAAAGGGATCTGGGTGTTACAATACAGGCAGATGTGAAGTTTTCTGAACAGCGTAAACAGGCAGCCAGGAAAATCCATGGTGTCCTATCAATGATTTATCAAACATTATCCTTTAGAGAAAGGGAGGTCATAATCCTACTGTATAAGGCAATTTTAAGACCACATTTGAAATACTGTGTTCAAGTATGGAGATCTCATCTGAAAAAAGGCATTGAGCTTTTTGAAAGAGTCCAAAGATGGGCAACTTGAATGGTGAAATTGGCAGAATGATAACTGAATGAGGAAAGATTCCAATTATGGAGTCTTTCCTCCATAATCTTCAATCAGGCACCTCAGAGGTGACATGATTGAGGTTTACAAGGCTCTGAGAGGATTCTTACTGTTCAGAACTAGGGGTCATAAATTCAAATTACAGGGTTTGAAGTTTTGATTAGATTGTAGGAAGTTTTCTTTTAGCCAGCGAGTCACTGATTGCTGGAACGAGTTGCCCTCGCAGGTAGTTAAGCCTGACAGTTTGAGCAAATTCAATGGTCAACTGGATGAGGAGGGAAGCCTATAATTTGTATTCTCTTATCTACTTGGTGATGTTTTTTTTTTTGCCAGTTGCTGCAGAAGCCTGTGACATCCTTCCACTATATGATGAATACTATTAATTAACTTTCTCATCTATTATTGCATTAATTAAAACCCCTTGCTATTAGCCATGAAGGATCCAATTACTGTAATGCAATAAAGATATATACCTAAAATTTGTAGTTAGCCTTTACAACAAATTTTAAACTTGGCTTTTAAAACAATTTGCTGCTTTCAAGGTAGGCAAATGGTATTCCATTCTTTTTATAATCTCTTTCATGATTTTCATTATTAGTTTTTATTATTGTTTATTATTCTTAACTTTTTTCACCCATCAGTTTTTCATTTATCATTTATAAATTTATTTAAATTATTCCTTCCCTCTCTTAAAACTGAAAATTTCTTGGTACTGGATTTTTACAGACTTTAATGGACATGTTTGTTTAATTTTAGCTCTTCTAGCTGCTTTACTAATACGAAGCAATCTGATTGTATTTTTATAATTTTTAAATATTTTTATAAGTAACAAAAATTATAATAAATATAACCTGAAGTACAGTCAAAAACAAAAAAACTTACAGCACGATTTAGCCTTACAGCAAGGATTGCATGAGCATAGTTATGGTCACAAATTACTGTTCCTTTCTGGAAATGACACACCTTAAGGCTGCAGGGAGATGATAAAGAAACAAGTGCCAGAAGACTTGAAGAAAAAAGCCTTTCCACAATATGAACATCAGTAATAGATGCTATAAAAAGGTAGGAACATTGTTATACTTTCACAACAGCTTTAAAGGGGGAAAAAAAATAAGTTTAATTACTCAAAAGTAGAATTGGACAGGTTTAAGAAAATTTGTTCTTCTTAAAGCGGGTTCATTAATTCATTCACTAATCAGTTCATTTCAGATGAATGTACAGTACGTGAACTGAAATCATATGCATAACCCCAGGGGCTCAACATCTGATAAGCCCTTGAGGTTATGCAAAAATGCATATGGGCTTGCCACACCCAGGGTCCTCAGCTGGATATCATCATTCTTCTCTTTCTTGGCGATTCCCTTTTCTCTCTCTCTCTCTCTCTCTCTCTCTCTCAGGGTAACTCAGAATTTTTTTTTTTTTTTTTTGCCTAGTGCAGCAAAAGCCTCAGGCTCCCTTGCACCATATGGCTAATAATGATAATAACCGGAATATTTTTACTTTTCAAATAAACTGAAGATTTAGTAATTGTATACAGAAGGAAACAAGACATTTTTAGATTCAGGATTCCCATTTTACAGTGCAGGTAGAATGCCTAATATCTGGCTGTTCAAAAACTAGAATTGCCCAAAATCTGGAAATTTAAGGGTGTGTGTGTGGGCGTAAAACTAGGCATTCTAATTTAAAACAAAATTGTTTCTCTGAATAGTGCTGATGAATAGATTCATCAAATTGTATAATGATTATATACAACTTTTTTTTTTTTTTTTTTTTATGTAGACCCCAAACACAAGAGGTATTAGAACCTATAGTACTTATTACCATGCTTGGGTTGGAGGTTGGGAAGACGAAAGAAGATATTTGTTGACATTGGACTTGAACTTCTGTAGATTGTAATTTTCGGGAAATACATATGAAGGAAGGTTGTTCCAGAAAATGGCAGTTTAATGAATAAACGAGGAAGATGAAAAGTTGGTTCTGTGGGTTTATCAAAATAAAGAAATAAAGTTAAATAATAGTTTAACTTAATACTTTCGTAAACACCAACATGTGCTTCAATCTATGCATTTATTTTTGCTGATCAGCACTTTCAACTGTCATATGTAAATATGCAGTGGGCTTACAGGAAGTCTGTACAAAATCTGCAATTCATCGCAATTTATTCTTTATTTATTTAAT
Source organism: Mastigoproctus giganteus (assembly GCF_048544385.1). Taxonomy (NCBI): domain Eukaryota; kingdom Metazoa; phylum Arthropoda; class Arachnida; order Uropygi; family Thelyphonidae; genus Mastigoproctus; species Mastigoproctus giganteus. The sequence goes on from NC_143581.1 coordinate 113,582,973, forward strand.
TTTATTTATTTTTTAAAAAATTGCCTATACAAATGGCCATACCTTTACTGTACAGAAAAACCCACTATATGATAACCTATATGATATCCATGACATATTTCTGTACTTGTCTCTCATTGGTCTTTAATAATTATTAAAGATCAGTGTTGTTATTAATATTTATTTATTAATCTTTATTTTTGTAACAATATTTTTAACTTGCTGAGAAAAATAGATAACATAGGTTTTAGGTAACTCTTTAATAGAAACAAGTTAAAGTATAGGATAAAATAAGATAAAAATAAAGTAAACAAGTCATTAAAGCTTTCAAAGAGAAGTTGTCCTTCCTCAGTGGGAAAAGCATTGTTACAAAAAGGTATTAATACAAAATGATAAAGAATGCCCAGTCATGGTGGTCATGCGAGGTGAAAAGCATGCCACAGGTGCAGAAACAATTAGCAGTTGGAAGAAGAGGCTTGTGGTTGTAACAGCAACGCTTGAGTATGCTGTGTACACCAATGTTTATTATTCAGGAGGATGTCTGCTTCAATGATGGGGTGGATGTGACCTCTTTTGTTCCGGTTAAAGGAATTGAGACAATACGAGATGTGGAGCGATTCCAACCAGGCACGACGATGGTAGTGGAGGGATCAGTTGATAATTTTAACGTCACGGCTTAGGTAGATGTTGTGCTGAGTAGACCAGAAGTGCTCCGTGATCGATGAGTGTTCCACAGAATGGATTTCTCTCTCATGCACAAAGACTCAATCTTTGAGCCTTCTGCCAGATTTGCCTACGAAGCAGCCAGTGCGGTCACGGGGCAGGAAACGTGGTACACTAAACCGCATTTCCTTTGTGTCTTTACACTACATTTCCTTGGTTTACACTTGAGACAAGGGACATAATTTCCTGCCTGGAAGTTGCAAGCACTTTATCCCATAAGATCTTAGAGAGTTGTTGTGATACGTTCAGGTAGAAGGGGGCAAAGGCAGTCGAGTTGTTGTGATACATTTGGGTAGAAGGGGATAAAGGCAGTCGAGGCGGGGTCATCACTACGTGCAGCTCTAGGATTTGCTACATGGTCACGGGCCTGTAGATCACACTTATCTGCCGACTGGGCTAGCCGGGTGGGTAAAGTGCCTGCCTGGCAACCCAAAGGTGGCGGGTTTGAATCCCGCCTCAGGCTTGGATCAGAGTAGAAAATGCAAAAAACCTTGGGAGGTGCAATATAGCCACAGAAGCCGATGCACCAACAACTAACAAAAAAAAAATAAATAAATAAACACCTGTCCAAGGCACTGCTAGGGTAGCCACATTTAGACAGGTCTTCTTTTACTCTAACAATGTCAGCGCGCCTCTCATCCACAGAACTGGAGTGGGTCCAAGTGCGGGTTAATAGGGCTCGCAGGGTGCCGAGTGTGCTGACTGATAGTTGGTGAATTGGCCAACACACATCAGTTTGTGATGGACAGAGGTTCTTAAATGTATGCTTTCATGCTGAACAAGGGTGTCCAAAAGACTATCTTATTTTAACTTGTTTCTATTAAAGAGCTTTTACCTAACACCTATGTTATTCGTTTTTCTTAGCAAGCTAAAAATATTGTTATAATGAATCCTGAGAGCAGAGGCCTATTTCAACTTTATTTTTATATTAGTAAAATCTTTATTGCCTTCTACAGTGAGGGAGAGCGACATCTCTTATCAACTGCACTGCCAGGAGCACATAGCAAAATTTGTTTGATGGTTCACAGTACACTTTTTTCAGATGTTTATTATGGCCATAGTTGTTAATCTTGCCTTTCTAATTATATACTGTACTTCTTTAATATTGTAGTATGTAAAACAGGCATTCGTGATTTCCACTTCCACCTGATGTTTAAAAGTACAATTAGCTGATACAGTGCTCGTTCAGAAAACCAAAAAACTGTGAAAACTGGCTTTTATCCTATCTGAAATTTTCTGAATAAACAGGTTTTTAGGGTTTTTTTTGTTTTTTTTTTATAAACACTCCAAAACTAAAGATATCAGAACATATTGTACTTGGATATTGTGCATGAAGGTTGAGAAGAATTAAGGTACTTGTTGACATCAGAAATTTAATATTTCTGTAGATAACAATTTTCCTATATGAGTTTGAAGTTGTACAGTAAATGGATGCTGACTGGTTGCAGCACACGTTCAGACTGATTTGGAAGAGACTGGGGGAAGGGGGAGGGTTAGAGATGCCAAATCAGAAGAACAGTGCAAATGGAAATATCTATAGAAAAGGCATGCAGCAGAAACAGAACTTTTATGAGACTGAGAGTGGAGAGACTCTGTAAGAGATATGTCATTAATTAATCTGACTGTCCTTATTTCAATGGAATCTAAAAGCTTGACAGAGGTATTGGAGGGGGGCACCATCCCAGATGTGGGACCAATATTCCATTGTTGGGTGGATTTTAGAATTATACAGAATGAGTAACTGTTTAGGAGAAAAGTAACACCAAAAACTAAGATGAAAACCCAGTTTTTTTAAAGGAAGCGATATTTGTAATGTGCTTATGCCAAGAGGATTAAAAGTCAAGGTAATAATAAAAATGGGACCATGCTCAAAAAATCCCACGAGTTAGAACAGAATGTGTATTTGTCTCAAATACACACTAGACACGATAGGAGTGATTATATGCTGAAGGCCTTGGGGATTAATTCAAGACTTGGAGGAATGTGAATGGCTCTGGAGGAGTAGAGGGGATTTTTATCAGTGTAGCCCACACACCCACTACAGATTAGATGGAATCTAATCTGTAGAGAAATTATTCATTGAACAAAGGTGGTGCAAGGATGTCTGGCAGTATCACTGGGGAAGTCTTGTTTTTTTTTTTTTTTTTTTTGTTAGTTTAGCATTAGCATTAGTAGAGGCATATGATGCAAGAAAGCAAGCTTATGCAGCATCAGGCAAAAAAAAAAAAAAACTTCCACTTCACCCCTCCATTCATTCGAAATACCTGTCCAGCTGAGCTTTAAATTTATTTAGGCTATCAACTTCCACAACATGGGATGGAAGTCTGTTCCACCAACCAACTACCCGCTGGCTAAAGGCAAATTTCCGCACATCTATCCTACATCTGTCTTTCCTCAATTTAAATTTATGCCCTCTCAGGTGATTATTCTGAGCAAGAGGCAGAATCCCATCAGCATTGAGCATGCTCAAACCATTCAAGGCTTTATACACCTCTATCAGATCACCTCACAGGTGCCTAGTCTCCAGACACTAATTTGCAAAACTTAAGCCTTTCTTCGTAAGAGCAACCCTTTGTTCCATTTAATAATCTCTTCTTGCCCTTCTCTGTACTCATTCCAGCAGCTCTACATCCTTCTTGAAATGAGGCCTCCAGACCTGTATACAGTACTCAAGCTGTGGCCTGACCAATGCCTTATACAAGGGAATAATCACCTCCTTATCCCTGCTAGAAAAATTCCTGTATATCATTGATAAGACACCATGAATTTCTCTTGCAGCCCATCTGCACTGCTCTGCAGTCTACATGTAAAATAAAACAATCTTGTTTTATTTTACAATAAAGCAAATTTTGTTCTCCGGGATTTCTATGATTGGATTGTGGCCAATAAGCTTAAAATCAGCTTGTCAAAAACAAAGATGATTCTTGGATCAAAGTTGGATATCTCTCGTTGGTCAAGATCAACAACATTCATCTCCACATAGTTAAAGAGTACAAGGTTCTAGGAGTGGTAATTGATTCCAGTCTCAAATTTATTCCTCACTTGACAAACTTATCGTCTAAAATACGTAGATTTACTGGTGCAATTGTTAGGGTGTCCCATGTTGAATGGGGGCTGTCCAGAAAAACTTTAAGGATCTATTACAATGCAGTTTTCCTCCCTCTGATCACGTATGCTGCCAGTGCATGGTTTCACAGGGCACAGCTCAAGGCTCAAACACTTCAAAACAAAACTCACCTCATTGCAGAGCACCATCTTGCGGTGTTTAGTTAAGGCATGCAGGACAGTCTCGACACAAGCTCTGCAAGTACTAGCCGGAACATTACCTTTAGACTTGCAAGTTACTTATAGAGGATTTTTATACAAACTGAAAAACCAGATTGAGACCGAATTTCTTGGAATAACCATCAACTTTCAAGATGATACTAAAAGAGAAAGAAGGAGACTGTGGAACAAGTTAGTTAACATCTGGCAGACTCGATGGGATACAGCTCCCGTTGGTGCAACAACGAGAAAATTTATACCACAAGTTTCATTTCTCCTTGATAAGCATGTTCGATTGTGGTTCTGCATAGACATATTCATGTCCTACCTGTTGACAGGACATGGATTGATGAACCAGAGTCTTTTTAGGTTCAATTTATCACAAACAGACCTCTGTTCGTGTGGAACACAAGAGAGTTGTGATCACATCTTGTTTCATTGCTTCCTGTATGACGATCTCAGACTTCCTCTTCAAGCACTTACTAATTTTCAACCAGGGCAGGAGTCATCTCTGCTTCAAAGCTCAGAGTCATATAAGATTCTTCAGGCTTTCGCTCAAGGCATATTTCTTCGAAGGCATTCAGTGTCGACAGATCTCAACAGAATGCAGCACAATGGTCCTGCTGATGCATAGCTGGTTAGATCTCCTTTAATAGTATATAAACTCAAATCCTCAAGAAGTGAAATTTTTCCTCAGCCCGTAGACAAAATTAAGTGATTTCTTTCTCTTTTTTTTTTTTTTTTTTAGTAGCATCACTTTCTTTCTTTTATATATTTATTTATTATTATAATTTCTTTCTTTTTTTTTTTTTTTTTAGGAGCACTACTACTTTCTTTCATTTGTTTATTTATTAAATTACATTTTTTTTTATTTAATATATTAAAAAAAAGCAGAACTTTTTTTTTTTCTTTTTAGCTGCACCACTACCTTCTTCCATTTTACTTCTTTTTATTTATTTATTAATATTATTATTATTTTTTTTATACATGTTTTATTTTATTTTCTTCTGCTTCATTTTTATTCATTTCGGTTCCATATCCAGCACCATGGATGATGTTTTTTTTTTTTTTTTATTATTATTATTTTTTTTTTACTCTGGAATGGGCCCTCAGAGGATCCTAGCCTACCTTCTGGCAACATCAGATGGGTCAGAGTCTCTCTCTCTTGAGACAGTACGTGCTTTACTTGGACTGGCCCACCTTCCCGTGATGTGGACGAGTACCCAGAATCATCTGTCCAGGTGACTGATGCTTCTGGGTAGCCAAGCGGCCAGAACAGAACAACAGAACACACACATAATACACACAAACGACGTCACACACATATCTGGCCCATTTGTAGTAATACTGTTCTTCACAGAGATATAAGGTGGAGTTGAACAAACATTCTAGGAGCCACCCTTTACATACACACATGTCCATTCTATATGAGCAACTGATGCACACCTGAGAGGAGACTAAGAATAACACCTTAAATGTTCTGTTTCTCAAGGATATCCAAGAAACAATGAAATATGCACTGAAAATGATAGATATACAGTTACAACCAAAGAACCAACATTTTCATTCAAGGAATTATCTGCTGAAATTAATAAAACTAAAGTTTCATGCCTAGGTTATGATTTAATAGAAATTGAAATGATAAAGGAATTTTACCAATAGCTTTCCAGACCACCTATTACAGCTTTACAATAACTGCTTACATAAGGGTGTATTCCCAACGGCATGGAAGCTGTTTTTTTCTGGGTTCTTTAGTATAAAGAACCCAGAAAAACCACCTAATAACCCAAGGTCATACAGATCTGTTGCCAGTACTCGGCAAGGTACTGGAAAGCCATACTCTGCAGACTAGATACATACTACTCCAGTGCAAACCTTGAATCAGATAAGCAATTCGTTGAGGCTTCACTTCACAAAATGTTCAAGAAAAATTCCTGTTAGCAATATCAATTGACTTTGTTGGAGCATCTGACACCTTATGGTGGTCCAGCATACTCAGGAGACTGCACCAAACTGGAATATCTCGAAATCTTTATAATTGTATTAAGGATTACTTCAATAACGTGCAGTCAGTTTTATTAAAAAACTCTACATTGGCACTGTTCAGGAAATATTTTGAGGCCACTTCTTCCAGTGATGTGACACTGAAGGACTTTTGGAAGGGTCACTTCAATATAGCAAATGCTCTTATCCTAATTGTGGTTGCTTGGAAGGAGGTTTCTGTTAGGTGCTCGAATTCAGCTTGGAGGCCATTGTAGCCTGACGCTGTGGCTCCAAGGGACTTCAAAAGCTTTCAACAGTTGGAGGAAGAGCCTGTTGTGGAGGAAATTGTGTATCTAGAAGAACGAGAGAAGCCTTGTGCAGGCAAAGTTTTTACTGCTCCTGGAATAGAGAAGTTTTTTCTGTTTTATTAGCTTAAATTGGCATATTAACTTATTTTCTAGAGTAGCTTTATATTCCTAGTTAAGATAACTTAGTTTAAAGTTTAACTTAGATAGAGATTTTGTAGGTATTACTTAGTATCGGTAAAGGCTATCAAATCCACATGTTACAAGTTGCAGCTCCGCTGAACGAGAAGTTTTTTAGCCACAATTAGCCGCTTTATTGACCAATTGTTATATTAAATTATTTTCTATAAGTAGCTTATAGACCTGGTCAGGATCCTTAGTTTATTCTGAATTGAGCCAGCTAGATTTGGAAGTTAATTAATACTTAATTCTCCATAGATTTACCATTCGTAACTTGCCGCCATTGTTATACAATACAACATTATATCCCAAACTAGATAGCATTAGTAAGTATAGTATAGTATAGTGTAGTGTATAATATAATATTGTCAATTAATCAGTAAAATCTATTAATCTTGTTAAACTTCATTGTCAATTAAATTGTACTTTTTAAGTAAATTACAAACATAACATAATTAATTAATACATAACTTGATATGGAAGTTATATAAACAGAACTCGTAGATAATACTCGATACTGAAAAATATATATAGCGTTATAACTGTGTTGGGATACAAGTTTAGGGTTATAATTTTGTACTGAAATTGAAATTAAATCGAAATCATGACTCAGACCAGAGCAGCAAAGGAAAAGGATCAAGCTAATGGGAGTGCTGTGGCTCAGGGAAGAACTGAGGGGGGGGGGAGGCAGTTGCCCTCTGAATAACAGCCTTTTAAAATGCACTGCTTGCTTGATGTTTGTGGAGCAATCGGGGATGTCTGTGTGTGTGCATGATGTAAGGAGTGTAAGGAAATCAGGCGACAATTCAGAATTGTTATGGGCCTATATGAGAGCTTGAAGAACAGGGTGGATGCTCTCGAAGAACCTAAATTGAGGGGCCCATCAAGCTCTCAGCTGCCCACATCAACACTAGAGCTTGCACTTGGTCATCACACAACACAGCACCAACCCCCGAGGCAGAATACGCTGGTCCCACAGGAACTAGTAGTTGTTGGTGACTCTATTGTCAGGGAAACGGGGAACATGCTTTGTAAAAAGGATAGGTGGAGCAAGACCAGGATATGTCTGCCAGGGGCAAAGGCTGATGATGTTGTAGAGCAGATATTATCTTTTCAGGGCACAAAAGGTGATACAGTTGTACACATTGGCACTAATGATATTAAGAGTAGGAGACCAGCAGAATTACTTAACAAGTACAGGTCACTGTTGGAAAAAAGCGGTGAATTAGGTTTGAATTTGAAAGTGTCTGCAATTCTGCCCAGACACGATAGGAGGGAGTATATGATGAGAGCCCTGTCGATCAATTCTGCCCTGGAAAGATTGTGCAAGACTCAAGGGGTAGAATTTTTTTTCAGCCTGGTCTGTACTTGTTAAGAGGAGAGACTGCTTCTACAGGGATGGGATACACTTAAATAGAAAGGGTGCAAGAATATTTGCTGATGCTATCGAAGCAGTGTTAGGTGGGTCAGAAAACTGCTAGCTTGGGGGGGTACAAGGACTATAGATTAACAGGAGCCACTGGCAGAGGTGAAAGTGATTCTTGCACTGCTTCTATACGAATCAGCAGAAGCCTGGAAAACAAGATGCAGGATATTTCAGAGCCTGCTGGGAGTCATTGCGGTAAAAGTAAACACATGGGTTGTGTTAGGGTAGCTAAGAATAAGAACAGCTGCATGTATACTTGCATGTACACCAATGCTAGGAGTTTGGTAAATAAATTTGATGAATTTGAGGTATTGCTCAAAACATCAAAGGCAGATATTGTTGGGATATTAGAGACGTGGTGTCACACAGATATAAGGAATGCAGAACTGGAATTTGGGGAGTACAATATGTACAGAAAGGATAGACAGGATAGGAAGGGAGAAGGGATTATGCTATTAGTTAAGAAACACACAAAATCCAAGGAAGTGAAGCCAGTCGACATCGCTGAACAGTGCAGTGTCGAGTCAGTTTGGTGTGACATAAGCATTGGGAGATTGAAATTGAGAGTAGGAGTGTGCTATAGGTCTAATGACTCTGATGAGTATAATAAGAAACTGTACAGGTAAATAGAGTGGTCCACTAAATCAGAGAGTATTATAATGGGGGATTTGAATTTCCCAGATATTGACTGGAATTTGTGGGTTGGTCACACACACTAGCAAGGCTTTTGTGGATTTATTGGATGATTGTTTTCTACATCAGCATGTTCGGGAGGCAACTAGATGGCGTAATACCTTGATCTGATTATCAGTAGTGATTCTTAATGCATTAAGAATCTGCAGATAAAGGAACCAGTTCGTGGCAGTGATCACAGTGTGCTGAAGTGGGATTTACTCAAAGAGCTAACTACCATCGGGGTAAAGGGAAGGGTTTTGTCTTTTGTAAAGGCGACTACGATGGTCTGAGACAGTATTTAAATTCTATACGGTAGGACCAACTGATGATGTTACTAACAGCAAATTCAAAATGGGAAGCATCCAAAGAACTTATCTTGGAAGCTACTAGGCTTTACATACCAACTAAGAAATATTGTTCAAGGATTAGGCCTAAATGGATGTCAGATGAACTAATGAGACATATGGCAGAGAAGAAAAATGCATGGGATACATATAAATTAATGGGTGACATGGACGCCTATGATAGATATAAGCTGGTCTGTAACCAAGTCACAAAGGAGATTAGGCAGGCAAAGCCAGATTATGAGAAATCCTTGGCAAAGGATGCAAAGAAAAACAGAAAAGAGTTCTTTACCTATGTAAACTCTAGAAGGAAAGGATATTGATGGTTCAACAGTTGAGGATCCTGCTCAGGTAGCTAACAAACTAAACGAGTATTTTGCATCTACATTCACACATGAGGAGTTATTCAGGAAGGGGAATGCCAGAGGTGAAGTAAGAGTTTACTTCACAGTGAGCTAGATGATTTTGTAATAACTGAGAGGAAAATGGAGGAGAAATTGTTGAGGATAAACATAAAAAAGGCACCCAGAGTGGATGGGATCTATCCAGTTATATTAAAGGAGGCAGCAAAGGAAGTAAGCAAATCCTTAGTCATAATTATGAGAGCTTCTTTGGACTCAGCGGAGGTACCCATAGACTGGAGATGTGCAAATGTGATCCCAATTCACAAAGGAGTATCAAAGGCTGACACAAGTAATTATAGACCTGTGAATTTAACTTCTGTTCCCGGAAAATTAATGGAGGCACTGGTTAAAGAAGCACTGCAGAATCATCTAGACAAGACTTTAGTTATAGCTCGGACCTAACATGGTTTTGTTAAGGGAAAGTCTTGCCTGACCAACTTGATTGGATACTATTATGAAGTCACAAAAGAATGGGAATAACTTTGATATTATATATTTGGATCTTAGAAAAGCTTTAGATACTGTTGCACATGGAAGACTGCTGCACAAATTGGAGCACTGTGGCATTGGAGGCAAATTGCTGCTATGGATAAAGGGATGGTTGAGGGGGAGAAGACAGAGAGTAGTAATCAATGGACACTGCTCATCGTGGACTAATGTTATTAGTGGAGTCCCTCATCGTTCAGTCTTGGGTCCATTGTTGTTTTCTGTATTTATAAATGATACTGATGATGGTATATCAAGCTTAATGTCCAAGTTTGCAGACAATACAAAGGTTGGCAGGATTGTTAAGGACACTACTGACAGTATGCTGCTGCAACAGGATCTGGAAAGGTTGAGCAGATGGGCTGAGAGGTGGAAAATGAAGTTTAACATTGGCAAATGTAAAGTACTACATATGGGAAACAGTAACCCCAGAGTAACGTATCAACTCTGATTGATACGTTAGAGAGAATCAGAAGGACCTGGGGGTAATTGTGCAGGCAGATATGACGTTTTCTGAGGAGTGCAGATGGGCTGCAAGAGTAGCTCATGGTGTCTTGTCAATGATATACAGGAATTTTTCTAGCAGGGATAAGGAGGTGATTATTCCCTTGTATAAGGCAATGGTCAGGCCACACCTTGAGTACTGTATACAGGTCTGGAGGCCTCATTTTAGGAAGAATGTAGAGTTGCTGGTATGAATACAGATAAGGGCAATAAGATTAGTGAATAGAACAAAGCGTTGCTCTTATGAAGAAAGGCTTCAGTTTTGCAAATTACAATGTCTGGAGACTAGGCACCTGCGAGGTGATCTGATTGAATGGCATAAGGACTTGAATGGTTTGAGCATGCTCATTGCTGATGGGATTCTTTCTCTTGCCCAGATTAATCACCTGAGAGGACATAAATTCAAATTGAGCAATGGTCAATTTGAATTTATGGCAGAACATCTTGTGTAGAAAATTGCAGAAATTTGCCTTTAGCCAGCAGGTGGTTGATTGCTGGAACAAACTTCCATCTGTCATTGTAGAAGTTGACAGCTTAATTAAATTCAAGCCAGAACAAAACAAACATTTGGAGCGAACGGGTCAGTGAAATGGGAAAGTTTTTTTTTTTTATTGTCTGATGCTGTATAAGTTTGGTTTCTTGCATCATATGCAAGAAACCAAGGTAATACAGCATCAGACTAATGGTAATGCTAATATCCACTTACTATAGTGAAGCAGACAACCATTCAAATAATCAGTATGGATTTAAGCAGGGTACCTCTATGGAGGATGCCATGCACAACCTACTTACACAACATGTGTTGCTGTGGTGGACCCTAGGGTTCCCCTCATTAGCTGCTGTTGTACATCTTGTGTAGTGCCTCCGTAGCCAGGTGGGCAGGAGCGGCAGTGCGTAGCACATGCTTCTTGATTAAACCGGGGTTCGAGCCCATGACCACCAAATACGGAGGATGCGGAAAGGTCAGGGAATGACCACCACATATCCCCAGAGCAATATGGCCTTAGTTGCTAATGCTCTTAAATAACAACATAACAATAACATAACGTCTTGTGTAGAAATTTACGTCAAAACCAGCTATTTGAATTGTAGTGTGTGGGATGTGTAAGTGTAGTGATATGGTGTGCTGTTACATTATTGGCTGGTAACTGGCTCTTAACAGATGGGAAGTGGCAACACCTGGTCACAAATCCTATCTCTCCATCCCAGCCACATTTAGGCCAAGATCTACTATCACCTGCTGGACTAACCCAGTACAAAAGACCTAGGACAGCCCAAATAAGGATGAAAATAAAAGGCTATAGAAGAAGTTTAGGAGCTGGTGAGGTAGGAAAGAATAGAAGAGAGGAGGATCAAACAGAGGAACCTTCCAATAGTTAGAAGGTATAAGAAATAATGCAAGAATAAAGGAAAAAGAAGTGAAGTGGACTGACTTCTCATGCCATGGGAAATCATTCCATGAAGGATCCCATTCTAGAAGCTAAGATTTGCAATAATTTTTGAGATATAATTATGTCTAATCCCTTGTAGACATTGCTCCAGGTACTTCCTTGGAGAAACAAGTAATTTATACAAGAATATGATCAATGTAACCAATCATTGTAACCAAACTCCTAATAAAATTATCCAAAATTAGCAAGTCCAAGCTCCTCTCTTCTTTTAAAAGCATGTGAGGCAAACATGTTCAGTGCTATAAATGCTGCTTGAGATCAGATAAGCACAGTTTTATTTCCCATTGTGAAGGCATCTGAAACAAGCTGGAGTTCTCACCTGTAGTCTTGATAATTTCACAGTTGAAAAAATGTGGTCAATACTTTCTTCCTGACCACAGAGACAAAGTGGGATAGGAGACAATCCTAATTTAAATAACTTGCTATTATTATTCCCGCGACTAGTGAGTAAAAATGTACCATGCAATCGAGGCACAAACCACAATGATTCTCTCTTCCTAAACTTCTTCAGTGATCGTAAAACCTCTGTGGTCACGGTGCCAAAATCCGAAGCTGACCAGTCTCTTTGCCATTTATCTACATAAACAGAACGAAGCCTTCTCTTCTCAGATGTTAAAGAAGTATCTAGTGCAGAGGTAATTTTCCCAATAACACCTGCAAAGCCATAGTAGAAATGGTTCTACATGCCCACTAAATCACAGGAGAGCAGCACACTGGGCCTGCAGTAGCTGTTTCACAACTGCAGATTTGTTGGCCCTATGCCTCCACACTCCAGCTGCATAAGCAATAATAGGTAAAAAAAACATAATTATAGGTAACCTGACTGAATGACTTCTCAGGCCAAATTCCAGCCTGGTAACACTTCTTGTAAGACTTGGACTTACAAGTACAAAATACAGAGATAAAAATACATGCTGGCCATTTCAATTGACTTCGCTGGGACAATTGACTCACTCTGGTGGCACAGTGTCCTTAGGAGACTTCACCAGACAAATGTCCAACAAAACCCCTATCAGGTAATTAAGAACTACCTCACAGACAGAAGTGTCTTGGTTTGCACAAGGTTCTAGCAGTTTACATGCCCTGTGACAAAAGGATGCCTGCAGGGTTAAATCCTTGGCCCATTCTTCTGGACAGCTGTATTGGATGAATTTCTGGCTTTGGATCAGGGCCCAGTGGACACACTAGCCTTTGTGGATGATTTGATTCTCCTTGTAAAGGGAAACACAAGAGTGGTTTTAGAGCAAAGATCAAATGCTGCCCTCATGCAACTGCAGGAATGGGCACAAATGCACGTGCTCGGGATATCACCTGAAAAAACTAAATCCATATTTTTTAAAGGAAACCTAAGGACACCCCTCAAATTAAAATTAATGGAAAAACTGTAAAAATTATATCAGAACATAGGGATTGTTTTTGACTAAAAATTAACTTTTTTATCTCCATTTGGCATACTTGGCAAAAAAAGTTGAGAAACTATGCAAGCATGATTGCCAGGATCAGTCAGGCTGAGTGGGGGCTCAAAAGAAGGATCTGGCAATCATATACCGAGCACTGTTCTTGCCTGTAATCACCTATGGAGCCGGTGTATGGTTTACCTATACAGCCATAGTCAGAAACAGAAACAAATTAGAGACAATACTTCTCACTATAACCAGGGTATGCTGCACTGTGAGCACACTGGCACTGCTGGCTGGCACTCTCCCACACAATACTTGGAAACTGCCAAAAGAAGGTTATATTATAGACTAAGGAAGGGCACAGCCACAGAATTTCTGAGGATAGTCCTAGACACATCCAATAACATCAAGGCTGAGCAGAAAAAAACTTTTCACAAAATTCCATGAGTTATGGCAAAAATAATCGGAAGCAGGAAACCAGAGGGGCTGTCACCAAAAGGTTTCTGCCACAGGTGGCAATGATCAGCACAAAGCCACCAAAGTGGTTTGCCCCAGGACTTTATACAACATATATCCTAACATGTCACGACTATCTAAATGCAAAATTTACCCATACTGTACCTGTGGCGAGAGCGACAACTAGACACACATTTATTATGAATGTACAATACAGTGGGGCCTTGACTAATGATGATATCAACATCTAATATCTAAGGAACCAATATACCTTCCATATGATCTTTTATTTTAAAGATCGATGATATTTGCAGGAACCAATGGCTTTCCGATATAGTTGGAAATTTTCAGACACATGCCGTACATACGATTCTTCTCAACCAATTAGAGTTTTTGTTACTGTTCAACAAAAATTCCTACATGTTACAGTACTTTGGAAAGTTTCTTTGGCAAGAAACTTTCCAAAGTACTGCTTGTTCTGTGGTTATTTTTGAATTTATTAATTAAATAAATTGAAATTAAATAACCATTGCTCCTAAAGTGCAAGTTAAGAATAAAATTATTATTAAAGTGAAGCAACAGATGATAAAAAGAACAGGAAGAAAGAGTAAAAATTAGTGCATTAGTACATGAGTATGGTTTCATCAATCAACCATTCTACAATACTTAAACAAAAGGATATTCTAAAGAGTGTTAAAGTTAGTGATGATTGGTGCATAAGGGAAGAGACTTTATTGTGAAAATGGAAAGGTTTTGTTGACATGGATTAGGGGAATGCAGATGAAGGGTGACACAGTGCCCAGGCAATTTATCTGCAAACATGCTAAGCAGATCTATGACGATCTGAAACTTAAAGCACCATCAACCAGTGGCAGTGCTATGCACTTTGAAGACTTTAAACCCAGCAGAGACTGGTTCGAGACCCATAAAAAGAGCAGATATCAAAAGCATTAAAGGCATGGAGAGGCATCCAGTGCTGATAAAAAAACAGCTATGGCCTTTAAAATTGTATTCCAAGAGTTTGTTGATCAGGAGGGTTATCATCCCAAGTAGATTTTTATCATTGACAAAGCTGGCCTCTTCTGGAAGTGAATGCCCAGGAGAACATATATTACTAAGGATGAAGCTAGTTCACCTGGGAATAAGCCTATGAAAGATAGACTCACTCTCCTGTTGGGTGCCAATGCCTCTGGAGATTTTAGGCTGAAGAATGATAATTGTGTATCACTCTAACACCCCCCCCCAGAGTATTTAAACAACAAAAGGTCGACAAAGGCATGCTGGAAGTGTTTTGGTACAGTAACAAGAAGGCCTGGGTCACAAGACATGTCTTCAATGAACGAACACTTGAAGTTTTCTGTCCTTCATTGAAGAGTTATCTTGAGAAAAATAAGCTTCCTATGAAGGCACTGCTCCTGCTGGATAATACACCAGGTCATGATCCGACCTTGTTCAATCTCTTGAGGCACAATTTGACTTTGTTCAAGTCAAATTTTGGCCACCCAACACCATTCCATTTCTTCAACCAATGGACCAACAAGTGATTGCAAACTTCAAGAAAATCTATGCCAAGAAAATGTTCGCAAGTTTCTTTGCAGTGACTTCTGGTGAAAATACTGTCATCATCAAAGATTTTTGGAGGCCGAAGTCCAACATCCTGGACTGTGTGAGGCTGATTGTAAGTTCTTGGAATGATGTTTCCACCAGGTGCTTAAATTCAGCCTGGAAAAATATCTGGCCTTTAATTATCCATAACATTGACGGATTTGAAGATGATATTGCTTTGACGAATGATATCCTCTTGGTAAATAAATGGATCTGGAGGTTGACAAAGAGGATGTGAAGGACATTATTGACACTTATGGGCGTGAGCTAATAATAACAAAGGAGCTACAAGAGTTGGAGAAAATTACGGAAAGTCACACTGGAGAGGAAGAGGAAGACACCCAATAAAGTGTCAGACGAAGAGTTGAAGACTGTTATTTCTTGTTGGGAGCATTTAAGAGAAGTAGTAAAAAACAACCCAATGTTGAAAACACTGAAGTCAGGATGTGCAAAATGGAAGATGAAGTTATTTCTTACTTCAGGAAGCTACAAAAAAAAAATGTCATCAAAAACAGTCCACTTTGGACAGTTTCTTTGCCAGTAGCAGAAAAAGACTGAAAAGACACCTGACGCAGTCCCACCACCACTATGCCGCCACTGATGTCATCAGCTCTGCACTTCAAGTCTAAGGTAAATGCTAATTTATTGTTTGTTTTTTTTTATTTTAAGATGTTTTATGACTATTTATTAAATAATCTTTATAAAACACTCATTTTTTAATGAAAAATTAAGTATAATATGAAGGAAATATCTTTTTTAAGCGTAGTTGGGGTCTTCTGTCAAGAATTTGGAACAAATTATAGGAAATCAATGTGTTATTAGTTTTAACTTACAATATTTCATACACTAGGTTTTGTGGAACAAACTACCATTGTATGTTGAAGACCCACTATATATGATATACAAAGACACAGCTAAAAGCAGAAATTGGCCCCCTCCCAGGGGGATAAGAATATCAATTCATTACACTGAACAACACGTAAATGTTACGAAAACAAAAATACCCAATCTTGACTAATTTCCTGCTGCTGATCATTGATTGTTTGGTTGGCTCATCCCATGATTGGCTCTTGTTTTTGAATTACAGTTGAGGTCTCATATTAGCGAGTTACTCTACATTATCAACTACGGCTCTCAGCAAAATGCAGTTTCAGTACCACCATGCTCTTATCATGTGATTGGAAACTGTTGCCTTGCTCTTCATCATGTATCAAGTTGTTGTCGCCTAAAATGCATCTTCAACTCTTTTGCAGTCATCTTCAAATAAGGCTACATACTGAGTGATTTGTTCTCAGTTAATGGTTGTTCTCTGTGAGATTCCTACTCTTTTTGTGCAGTATTTGTGGCGTGAAAGATTACTATGCCCTGTAATTGTGTGAATACAGGCAGTTCTCGCTTTACGAGTTCCTGGGTTTACGAGTGTTTTTTTCCCCAAGTATCAACAAAATCGAAAATATGAACATCAATTGCAAAAAATGAATGTTAAACATTCATAAATACCACATTCCAAACAATGTGCATAGCTATACAATATAGTGCACCCCCACTTTATGATATTAATCAGTTCCAGAGACATTATCGTATCATTAAAATATTGTAATCCGAACCCAATAACATATTGTTTTTTTTTGGTAATTCGTTTCAAGATCTCGGAAGTTAAAATTTTCACTGTATAACTAAGCTATTTATCTCTCTTAAATGTCATTTGTAAGGTCACAAGCGTGACCTTAAGGCCATATAAAAGGTTGTGAGTGTGATTTGTAAATTGTATTGGTTACCTATTCAAATCATTAAAATGCACTACACTTTCACAGTTATCACATGTTATAAGAACCAATTTTGTGATATTTTTCTAAAGCACATTTCTGTAGGTCACAACCATAAAACAATAAAAACAATTTGCACTTTCCAATTTATTGTGCTTTTCTGTTAGTGCAAGAAATTATAAACAGGTGGTAAACTCGATCTTCTTGCATTTGAGAAAATACCAATAGCTGGAATTGTGTGCTTTTTTTACGTTATTATGGTGAAATATGCTTCCCCTTTACTGAAATCTTCAATCATATAAAAAATAAATAAATTTTCAGAATCTTCTCTTCATTCCTTTTTTTTTTTAAGCTTCGTAAGCTTGTTACTCCACACAAATCATGTTAGTTGCAATTGCTTATGCATGCAATCATGAAATTTATAATTAAAAGAGAAGATTATCCTGGAAACAAATACCTCTTGAAACATTTCTGAAGAAGACAACTCCTTGTGCAACAAACCAGCGAGTGCCGAGCCAATAATGAGTGATCAATGAGTGTGCATTTAGTCAATGATGAAGAAGAATAAACATTCTTTAACATTTGTTAAGTCGTAAATAATTTCTTTATTATTATAATCTGCTTGATTTTACAGGCTATGTTTTCATTTCTTTTGATAATTCAATCATTGTTTAAACATTGATTGAATTATCTAACTAGTTAACTATTTAGCTAACTAATTTCATTGCTGAGAACGTAACCCCTTTTTTAACCTTATGTCTATGGGAAATAAATTCCCGCTTTATGAGTTTTCGCTTTACGAGAGCACGCTAGGAACAAATTAACTCGTAAAGTCGAGAACTACCTGTAGTCCAGATGATTTCTGTTACATATGTGAAAGTCGTGTTAGCTTCAGGAAAGTATCCCTTAATTTGAGCCATAAAAACCCTTCTCCTTGTACTTTGGGTAAAGTAGGCAACCAGGATGAGCTGCATTAGTTGTTGATCAAAACTTAATGTGTGGGTGATCAAAGGGGACGTTTTATGCCTTTTGCAATGCCCATGATATGGAGGGAGCCAACAAATCAAGTCACAGACTGTTACTTCTATATGGGACCTCCTATTACAAAAGTGACAATAATGAAGAAAAAGTGGTCAGTGATATATCCAAATATACCATCTTCAATTCGTCTAATGCCCTGGCATCCCTGATCTTAGTTGTACTTTTGCAGATCAACTTGTACCTATTGTAAGCTTCACTACTTTTCATAGCTCTATAACTGTCCCATGCTATCCTTTTTTTGCTCTATTTGACCAGACATCTCCTCCTGCAGTATTTTCTTAAAGTTATGTATACGTTCCTGGCTTCTGTGATTTTTGCTTTAATAGTATTCAATAATTCAAATATATTCACCATCCCTTGGCAATCTGCCCAGTTCACAGATGTCAAAGTACCATCTTTTTGAAGTTAATACCTGTGCCTTTACCTTTAACTAGTACAACACCTGTATTCATCTTCCAATTAACAATTGCATGATCACTTCCTGACAATGGTTCCTGTACTTAAAGCCCTGTGATGTCATCTGATTCGTTCATGATGAGACCAAGAATATTCTCTCCCCTAGTATTTTCTCTACTACCATGCTGATAGAAATAATAATCATCTAGTTTATTTAAATTTTTTTTTTCCCATTGTGAGTTTCCCTCCCACTTATTCCAATCATTCTGAGACTGATTAAAGGGACCCATAATAAGATATTTGCGCTTGCTTGACAATTCCATCTGCATGTAAAGACTTGTCATATTCTTCACAATATCCTGGTCTGTAGATTATTCCCCCTCATTATTCTTTTGCTTCCAATAACTTACACCACACAGATTCTATGCTGCCAGACAACTTCAGGTCTAGCAAAATCTCTTT
Source organism: Mastigoproctus giganteus (assembly GCF_048544385.1). Classification (NCBI taxonomy): domain Eukaryota; kingdom Metazoa; phylum Arthropoda; class Arachnida; order Uropygi; family Thelyphonidae; genus Mastigoproctus; species Mastigoproctus giganteus. The sequence continues at coordinate 113,601,823 of NC_143581.1, forward strand.
TTGCACTCATGCTGCTTTTGTTAAGAAGCACGACGCCTCCACCCCCTTCTATCTTTCCTCATCATCATCAGCCATTTTCAATCCACTGCAGGATGAAGACCTCTCCAGAAACTTTCCAGTTTCTTCTTTTTTGTGCAATAGCCATCCATTTACTACCCACAAACTCGTGAATTTCATCTGCCCATCTCCGTCGTTGTCTTCAAGGTTTTCTTTTAGCTCCTCTTGGGTACCATTCTGTTATTTTCTTAGCCCATCTGTCATCATGACTTCAAGCTATGTATCCTACCCAAGTCCATTTCAGTTCTTTAATTGGGTGCCTCCGTAGCCAGGTGGGAAGGAGCAGCAGTGCGTAGCACACGTTTCTTGATTAGACCGGGGTTCGAGCCCATCACAACCAAATACGGAGGATGCAAAAGGTCAAGGGAAAGACCACCGCATATTCCCGGAGCAATATGGCCTTAGTTGCTAATTCTCCTAAAAAAAAAAAAATTCTTTAATTTTGATAAGAATGTCCTTTATTTGTGTTTGCTGCCTAATCCAACAGTCTGATTCCTAATATAATTTGTTCCATTCTTTTCTATGTACTTTTCAGATTCTCTTCCATTCGTTTGGTGAGTGCAAAAGTTTCACTTCCTAAGTCATGGTGCAGAATATACACTGGTTCATTATTTTACGTTTCAGACAAATTAGGATATTTCTCCTCAGTACATGACTATATCTGAATGCTATCCATCCGAAATTTATTCTTCTCTTGACTTCCAGTCATTTATCCTTATTACAGCTAATGACATGTCCCTGATAAGTATACAAATCCACCTTTTCAATTAGCATTACCAGAGGCATATGATGCAAGAAAGCAAGCTTATGCAGCATCAGCCAAAAAAAAAAAAAAAAAACACACACGCTCCCATTTCACCCTTCCGTTCATTCCAAATACCTGTTCAGCTCAGCCTTAAATTTATTTACTCTATCAACTGACACAATAAAGGATGGAAGTCTGTTCCACCGACCAACTACCCGCTGGCTAAAGGCAAACTTCTGCACATCTATCCTACATTTTTCTTTCCTCAATTTGAATTTATGCCCTCTCAGGTGATTATTCTGAGCAAGAGGAAGAATCCTATTAGCATTGAGCATGCTCAAACCATTCAAGGCTTTATACACCTCAATCAGATCACCTCACAGGTGCCTAGTCTCCAGACACCTCAATCTGTAATTTGCAAAACTTAAGCCTTTCTTCTTAAGAACAATCCTTTGTTCCATTCACTACTCTGGTTGCCCTTCTCTGTACTTGTTCCAACAGTACTTGTTGCCTTATACAAGGGGATAATCACCACCTTATACCTGCTAGAAAAATTCCTGTATATCATTGACAAGACACCATGAGCTACTCTTGCAGACCATCTGCACTGCTCAGAAAACGTCATATCTGGCTGCACAATTACCCCCAGATCCTTTTCGTTCATGCATTCTTAATGCATAAAGAATCACTACTGATAATCAGATCAAGAGTATTACTCCCTCTAGTTGCCTCCCGAACATGCTGATGTAGAAAATAATCATCCAATAAATCCACAAAAGCCTTGCTAGTGTGTGAGTGACCAACTCACAAATTCCAGTTAATATCTGGGAAATTAAAATCCCCCATTATAAGACTCTCTGATTTTCTGGCCTACTCTTATTTCCCTGTACAGTTTCTTATTATACTCATCAGAGTCATTAGGCCTATAGCACACTCCTACTCTCAATTTTTATCTCCCAATGCTTGTCACACCAAATTGACTCGATACTGCACTGTCCAGCGATGACAACTGGCTTCACTTCCTTGGATTTTAGGTGTTTCTTAACTAATAGCATAACCCCTCCTCCCTTCCTATCCTCTCTATTCTTTCTGTACACATTGTACTCCCCAAATTTCAGTTCTCCATTCCTTATATCTGTGTGACACCATGTGTCTGATAATCCAACAATATCCGTCTGATGTTTTGAGCAATACCTCAAATTCATCAAATTTATTTACCAAACTCCTAGCATTGGTGTACACGCAAGTATACATGTACCTGTTCCTATTCTTAGCTACCCTGACACAACCCATGTGTTTACTTGTACCGCAATGACTCCCAGCAGTCTCTGAAGTACCCTGCATCTTGTTTTCCAGGCTGCTGCTCATTGCTATAGAAGCAGTGCAAGAATCACTTTCACCTCTGCCAGTGTCTACTGTTAATCTATTAGTCCTTGTATCCCACCAAGCTAGCAGTTTTCTGACCCATTACTGCTCCTTCAATCATTATATTCCGACCAATTACTGCTCCTTCAATCATTATATTCCGACCAATTACTGCTCCAATAATTATATCCCTATCTGTGGTATACTTGTTCGTTATTACTTTTGTTTTAGCCATATTCATCTTTAGTCTGAAATCCTTACTAACTCTGCATAACTGATTAAGATTTTCCTCTAATTCTTTGGGATCATGACTTTGGAATATAATGTATGGGGCATCTATGCCTTGTATTTCCAGTGCCTGAAACATTGCCTTATGCTGTATGGAATCAAATGCCTTTTCATAATCCACAAATGCCAGGCATAATGGTGTTTTATATTCATTTGCTTTCTCCATTATCTGCAATATTATGTGAAGGTGATCCATAGTTCAGAATCCTGTCCTAAAGCCAGCTTGCTCTTTCGGTTGATTCTCATGAAGTATTCTTTCTAATCTTTTTGTAATGACCCTTGTGAAACAACTTGTAGATGTGGGACAATAAGCTAATTGGTCTATAATTTCCAATTTCTGATATATCTCCTTTCTTATCCACAAAATTGTTTGCATTATTCCACTCCTTAGGCATCATGCTTTTCCTAATGTATTTTGTGAAGAGTCTTGCAAGTTTCTGAGTTATGTCTCTTCCTCCCAATTTTAACAACACTACAGTAACTTCATCTTCACCGGGGCTTTCTGCTTCTTCATTATTTGCAATGCATGTTCTACCTCATCAGGAAGTATCAGGTATACTGTATGTGTTGATAATTTGTGATCCATCTTCCCTACTGCTGGCATCATTCCCTGGCTCCTTATATTATAATTGTCTTCTGCTATTTGAATTATGCCTTCTCTGCTATTTATAAGTACACCATGAACCATGCATTGAAGACCCTAGCTTCGAAAAAATTCAAAAAGTTAAGTGCTTAAAAAACTTTAAAGCACCAGAAGCTCATGGAATATCTGCAGAGTTGCTCAAGAACGGTGGAGTGACACTATGGAGAAGAATACATAATCTGATACTATTAATATGGTCTGAGGAAAAAATCCCAGATGAATGGGCACTTGAAGTCATACAGTCAATTCATAAAAAGGGTTATAAACTGCTTTGCTCTAACTATAGAGGTATTACATTGCTGAGTCTTACTTGCAAGGTTTTGTTGGGAGTTATTTATAACAGACCAGCAGCATATTCAGAGGAAAATCATTAGCTAATATCAGTGTGGTTTCAGACCCAATCACTCAACAACTGACCAGATTTTCATCTTAAGGCAGATACAGGAAAAAGCATTTGAGTAATATAAACTTATTTAACCTGTATGTAGATTTCAAACAAGCTTTTGATTCACTCAACAGAGATGAAATGATAAGTGATCTCCTTCTTCTGGGCATACCGGCAAAGATTGTTAGGTTCATAAAAGCAACCCTGGCTGGAAAATTTAAGAACCAGAAGCTTCTCATTTGAGAATGTTCAAAATTTTAACCTGTCTAGGTTCCCAGATAAACCAGTCCAATTCTATTACTAATGAAATTAAGTACCCTGAAGTGGGTACTTAATTTCATTAAGTATCCCGAGTGGAAACAGATGCTTCTATGCACATGAAAACTAATGAAGCCAGAGTATTGAACAGACATTAAGAATATACAAAAGTCTCATAGACCAGTTGTAACATATGGCTGTGAAGCTTGGACATTAACGATTAAGATAAGTAGTTGTTGGGAGTGTTTGAGTGTAGAATTTTGCAAAAAGTCTTTGGTCCCGCAAAAGACATTTGATGGATCCTGGAGGATCAGAATGCACCATGAACTTGAAAATCTTATTCAGGGTGTGGACATCATCAGATTTGTGAAGAGCCAGAGACTTGCTTGGTTGGGACATGTTATGAGAATGGATGAGAGTGGAACAACTAAGAGGATAATGAAATGGAAACCTACCGGTAGGAGGGAAAGAAGAAGACCACGGAAAAGATGGATGGATGGATGAAGCAGAAGAGGATTTAAAGATCATGAGAATAAGAAGTTGGAGAAGTCTGACTTCTGGGAGGGCTTACTGGTGGAACATCGCTGAGAAGGCTAAGACCCATCCTGGGTTATAATGCCACAAGAAGAAGAAGAAATCTTCTGCTTTTTGAATTATGCCTTCTCTGCTATTTATAAGTACACCATCACTATTCTTCAGTTTCAGTATCATTTGTATTTCTATATTGCTGCTCAAGGCTGCTGGTTTAAGTCCTTTGATTTCTCTTAATGCTTGTTCTACTTTTCTTGTGTTAAATCTTCTTATATCATCTCTCAGTCTCTTTCTAATGGCTTTGCATCACTCAGTATAGTCAATTTTGTCCTTGTCAGTGTTCATCTTGTTCTTCATTTGTCATCTTTGGTTCATCAAGACAAGTGTTTCTTGACTAATTTTTTCTTCTCTGGATTTCTTTTTACCTATAGGTTTCTCGGGCTTTATCATTTTCAGAAAGCTATTGTATTCCTCATCAATATCTTGGTCCTGCAAGGTTTGCAGAAGCTCAAAGACTTTCGTATTATTTACTCGAGTCAGTTTTTTTCTTTTCTACTCTTACATCTATATCAAGTGTGCATCGTACCATTTTATGATCACTCAGGATGGTAACATCCTTCCCAATATACTTCTGTTAGTGAGGATGAAGTCAATTTCATTAGTTGTTAATCCATTTGGACTCTTCCATGTCCACTTTCTGTTCACCCTTTTCTTGAAAAGTGTTCATTACTGACATTCCTCGAGATTCTGCAAATTCCACAAGTCTTTCACCTCTTTCATTTCTTTCACCAATTACAAAATTTCCTATAGTTTCTCTGTCTGCACTGTTTTGTCTCTTTCCAATCTTAGCATTGAAGTCCCCCATAATAATGATGTAGTGAGTTTTCTGTTCATTTAGAAGTCTCTCCATTTCAGTGTACATTTCTTTATCATCATGGCTTGATGTTAGTGCATAAAGTATTATAACCTTTAGTTTGTACCTCTTAGAAATCCTAAGAAGTAGTCTTGACACCCTTAGTAATGTACTTTGGAATTCTAAAATGTTATGTTTTATATCTTTATGGATCATACAGCCAACTTCACCTTCGCTCTTTTCACTGTTTCCTTTGGTGTACAGATTTCCACTTGATAAACTTATAAGTGATTTATTTCTTCTTCTTGTTTCAGCCAAATTGATGATATTCCAATTCACATTTTCTAATTCCTTTTCCAGTTCTAATATCCTATCTTTACCGATATCCTATACAATATCCTATCTTTCCTAAATATACCGTAATGGAACTCATCATCACCAATTTCAAGGTGGCACCACATTTCTGTTAGCCCTATTATATCAGCATTAGTTGTCCTAATCAGGAGTTCAAAATCAGCCATTTTATTGACAACACTCCTGACATTACTGTAGACACAGTTGACACTTTAACTAATTTTCTAAAGTTTGCTACTCTGATACACCCCTTGAAGTTATTTAGGTTTGTATCCCAAGCTATATTGTCTCTCTCATTTGAAACATTGCTACACTCAGAACATCTTATCAACATTGGCTGTTTTGGCAACAAACACAAAATCATGAGGTGCATAACTTTGACCCGTATCATCAGATAAACACTGATCTAAATTACCCTTCTCTTCCCCTAACTAGCAGTTCCCAGAACCCTTAGAATATCTTAAATGATACTGGCAACGATCCTTGCACCATCTTTGTTCAAATGATATCATCTCTACATAATAATTCCTGCTACTTACAAATGTGACCATGCTGATAAAAATTCCCTCAAGTCAATCCACAAGGCTTTTAGCATATAGTCCCTCCTATTATGTGCAGAATTGCAGACACACACACACATTCTGACCTAACTCACAGCATTTTTTTCCACGGTCCTATATTTCTCCAACAGAAAGTCAGGTCGTATAAGTTTAATATCATTAGTTCCTATATGAATAACAATAACAATTCTCTCTTTACCTCACTTAAAAACTTAAAATCTGATAATCTGTTGGTAACATCATCAATTGTTGCTCCTGGCAAACACACACTGGTTCAGGACCACATATCTTTATTACAAAAAATTTTATCCATTTTCCTGATAATGGAGTCTCCCGAGCAGTTGTTACCTGACTATTGTTTTCTAGGACCCAAATTGAGGGTGCATCACTTGGCAGGTCAGGAGATACTTGAGTCCCTGACGAGCTACCAGTTACATTTGTTTCTAGGGCAAACACTCATTTCTTCAGAGACTCAAATTGTTCTTGTAACACACCAATTTGAAATTTCAGATCAGTACATCACTCGTTACATCATTAGCATAGAAAAGAATCAACAGATGAGCTAGGTTTGTCTACTAGACCACCCTTAGAATACATGCCACAGGCTATACAAATGAAGTTGTAACTCACACCCGAATCAACAGATGAGCTAGGATTGTCTGCTAGACCACCCTTAGAATACATGCCAAAGGCTATACAAATGATGAAGTTGTAACTCACATCCGAAATGGAAACAGGCATTTCTGTTTGAGTCCCAAATGTCCCTGGATTTTGTATTGTAAATGGATCTTGTAGCAACCATAATTTAATTAAAATTTTAACTTTACAAAGATTATGAAATTAAAATTTACAATATATGATACAATTTATGTTAACAAAATATCACATAAATTAAACTGTTGACAAAACTTAAATCAGTAAAGAAGTTAATTTTAAGGTACTGAACAAATGTTATGAAATTCCCGCCAAAACATTAATAACAAAGGCTATCTTAATATTAAACTGTAGCTTTCCAAATACATTACAAATCCAAACTTACAACATACTACAGAATTATTAACAGAGTATTACAGAAATTACACTGCAGCAATGTTCCCTCTAATTTTTCTTATAGCTGCATGGTGCAAAAATGCACTTCAGTAAAAATTTTTCAGACAAGATTAAATATGTGCAATATTTTTACAAATTGTTTTAATTAGAAGTAGGGACATGCATAATAATAAAAAAAATTTAACAATAAATTTACTTTACAGTTAGTTATTTATTTTTCTTGGAATTTCTCTTCTGTTCTTTGTAGAAGTCCATACTTTGTAGACATCATCTACATTTATTGTTGCATTGCACCATTAGCTAAATGCAATTTGATTCTCATAAGGTCACTTAAATGATCTTCATGTATTCAATTTCGATTTTTTGTTTTAATTGAATTCATAGTGCAAATCTTTGCCCACAGTCTGCAGTTGATGCTTGAAATGTTCCCATAATACCATTGAGAATGGATATGTTACAAAACTCTAAATTTGTAAGTACGAAATTTAAAGTGTCACTGAAAGTTTTAAATGTTCCAGTTTTTGTTTTTTCGGCAATTATAAATTTTAATTCCAAATATTCTTCTGATATTTTAGAAATAACATCACTTTCGTTATTTGTAATAAATCGTGAATATTTTTTTGCAAGGTGTATCTCATTAAGTTTCCCAAAGTCAAAATTATTGCTTTCGTTTGTGATAGCATTAATATCAAATTAGCATTAGCATTAGTAGAGGCATTTCATGCAAGAAAGCAAGCTTATGCAGCATCAGCCAAAAAAAAAAAAAAAAAAAATTCAGTAACATAAATAAATAAAAATAACCACTTCCACTTCACCCCTCTGTTCGTTCGAAATACCTGTCCAGCTGAGCCTTAAACTTATTTAGGCTATCAACTTCCACGACAAGGGATGGAAGTCTGTTCCACCCACCAACCACCCGCTGGCTAAAGGCAAATTTCCGCACATCTATCCTACATCTGTCTTTCCTCAATTTGAATTTATGCCCTCTCAGGTGATTTTTCTGAGCTAGAGGAAGAATCCCATCAGCATTGAGCATGCTCAAACCATTCAAGGCTTTGTACACCTCTATCAGATCACCCCGCTGGTGCCTAGTTTCCAGACACTGTAATTTGCAAAACTTAAGCCTTTCTTCGTAAGAGAACCCCTTTGTCCCATTCACCAATCTAATTGCCCTTCTCTGTACTCGTTCCAGCAGCTCTACATCCTTCCTGAAATGAGGCCTCCAGGCCTGTATACAGTACTCTAGGTGTGGCCTGACCATTGCCTTATACAAGGGAATAATCACCTCCTTATCCCTGCTAGAAAAATTCCTATATATCATTGACAATACACCATGAGCTATTCTTGCAGCTCGTCTGCACTGCTCAGAGAACTTCATATCTGCCTGCACCACCACCCCCAGGTCCCTTTCATTCTCTACCACTGTCAGTGTAGTACCACAGAGTTGATACGTTGCTCTGGGGTTGCTGTTTCCCATGTGTAGTACTTTACATTTGTCAATGTTAAACTTCATTTGCCACCTCTCAGCCCATCTGCTCAACCTTTCCAGATCCTGTTGCAGCAGCATAGTGTCAGTAGTGTCCTTGACAACCCTGCCAACCTTCGTATCGTCTGCAAACTTGGACATTAAGCCTGATATACCATCATCAATATCATTTATAAATACAGAAAACAATAAAGGCCCCAATACTGAACCCTGAGGGACTCCACTAATAACATTAGTCCACGATGAGCAGTGTCCATTGATTACCACTCTCTGTCTTCTCCCCCTCAACCACCCCTTTATCCATAGCAGCAACTTGCCTCCAATGCCACACTGCTCCAATTTGTGCAGCAGTCTTCCATGTGCAACAGTATCAAAAGCCTTTCTAAGATCCAAGTATATAATATCAAAGTTATTCCCTGCATCCAGTTCTTTTGTGACTGCATCATAGTATCCAATCAAATTGGTCAGGCAAGACTTCCCCTTAACAAAACCATGCTGTGTCCTAGCTATAACTGAAGTCTTGTCTAGATGATCCTGCAGTGCTTCTTTCACCAGTGCCTCCATTAATTTTCCGGGAACAGAAGTTAAACTCACAGGTCTATAATTACTTGTGTCAGCCTTTGATCCCCCTTTGTGAATTGGGGTCACATTTGCACATCTCCAGTCAATGGGTACCTCCCCTGAGTCCAAGGAAGCTCTCATAATTATGGCTAAGGGTTTGCTTACCTCCTTTGCTGCCTCCTTTAATATAACTGGATAGATCCCATCCACCCCAGGTGCCTTTCTTGTGTTTATCTTCAACAATTTCTCCTCCACTTTGCTCTCAGTTATTACAAGATTCTCTAGCTTACTGCTAGAGTTGAATACACCTCTGGCATTCCCCTCGCTGAATAACTCCTCATGTGTGAATGTCGATGCAAAATATTCATTTAGTTTGTTAGCTACCCGAGCAGGGTCATCAACAGTTGACCCATCGATCTCAAGTGGACCAATCTGATTCATCCCCTTCCTTCTAGAGTTTACATAAGTAAAGAACTCTTTGCTGTTTTTCTTCGCATCCCTTGCCAAGGATCTCTCGTAATCTGCCTTCGCTTGCCTAACCTCCTTTGTAACTTGGTTACAGATCAACTTGTATCTATCATAGGCGTCCGTGTCACGTGTTAATTTGTATGTATCCCACGCATGTTTCTTCTCTGCCATATGCCTCATCAGTTCATCTGACATCCATTTAGGCCTAAACCTTGAACAGTATTTCTTAGTTGGTATGTAAAGCCTAGTAGCTTCCAAGATAAGTTCTTTGAATGCTTCCCATTTTGAATTTGCTGTTGGTAACATCATCAGTTGGTCCCACTGTATAGAATTTAAATACTGTCTCAGTCCATCGTAGTCGCCTTTACGGAAGCAATAACCCTTCCCTTTACCCCTAATGGTAGTTACCTCTTTGAGTAAATCCCACTTCAGCACACTGTGATCACTGCCACCTAGTGGTTCATTTATCTGCAGATTCTTAATGCATGAAGAATCACTGCTGATAATCAAATCAAGAGTATTACTCCCTCTAGTTGCCTCCCGAACATGCTGATGTAGAAAACAAGAAAACAAATATACCTTCATCAATATCACTGATAAATACAGAAAACAACAATGACCCCAATACTGAACCCGGGGGGGAGGGACTCTAGAAACATTACTCCACAAAGAGCAGTGCCCATTGATTACTACTCTCTGTCTTCCCCCACTCAACAATTGTTTTAACCATTGTAGCAACTTTCCCATAAGGCCATACTGCTCCAATTTGTACAGTAGTCTTCCATGCGCAACAGTATCAAAAGCTTTCCTGAAATCCAAGTATATGATATCAAAATTATTTTTTGCATCCAGTTCCTTTGTGACTGCATCATAGTATGCAATCAAATTTGTCAGACAAGACTTCCTCTTAACAAACCCATGTCTAAACTGTAACTGCACTCTTGTCTACATGATCCTGCATTGCTTCTTTAACCAGTGATTCCATTAGTTTCATTGGAACAGAAGTTAAATTAACGGGTCAGTAATTACTTCTATCACCCTTTGATCCCCCTTTGTGATTTGGGGAACATTTACACATCTCCAGTCTTTGGGGACTCCCCTGAGTACAAGGAAGCTTTCATAATTATGGCTAAGGGTTTGTATATTTCCTTTATTGCTTCCTTTAAATACCATCCACCTAGGTGCCTTTCTTATGTTCAATTTCAACAATTTTTCCTCCACTTTTCTCTCAGTTATTGCAAAATCATTTAGCTTCCTGCCAGACTTTGATAAGCTTCTGTCTGAATGTAAATGCAAAATACTCATTGTTTGTCAGCTACCTCAACAGGTTCATCAACAATCAAACCATCGATGTCAAGTGGAACAATGATTCATACCCTTCCTTCTACAGTTTACATAAATAAAAGTCTTTGATGTTCTTCTTTGCATCCTTTGCTAAAGATTTCTCATATTATGCCTTCGCCTGCCTAACCACCTTTATCACTTGATTATAGACTAGCTTATATCTACCATAGTCTTCTGTGTCACCTGGTAATTTATATGCATCCCATGCATTTTTCTTCTCTGCCACGAGTCTCATTAGTTCGTCTGCCCTCCATTTAGGATTAAATCTTGAACGGTATTTCTTAATTGGTATGAAAAGCCTAGTAGCTTCCAAGATTACTTTCCATTTAGAATTTTCTAGTTCATCAGTTGGTCCCACAGTATAGAATTTAAAAATTGCTGTGACCACTCTAGTCACCTTTACGAAAGCAAACACCCTTTACCCCGGATGGTAGTTACATCTTTAAGTAAATCCCATATCAATCTGGGATTTACTTAAAGCATAAAGAATCACTGCTGATAATCATGTCAAGAGTATTACAACCTCCAGTTGCCTCTTGAACATGGTGCTGCAGAAAACAATCATCCAATAAACTTACAAAAGCCTTTTAGCATTAGTAGAGGCATTTCATGCAAGAAAGCAAGCTTATGCAGCATCAGCCAAAAAAAAAAAAAAATAAATAAATAAAATAAAAATAATAATAAATAAATAAATAAAAAATAACCACTTCCACTTCACCCCTCTGTTCGTTCGAAATACCTGTCCAGCTGAGCCTTAAACTTATTTAGGCTATCAACCTCCACTACAAGGGATGGAAGTCTGTTCCACCAACCAACCACCCGCTGGCTAAAGGCAAATTTCCGCACGTCTATCCTACACATCTGTCTTTCCTCAATTTCAATTTATGCCCTCTCAGGTGATTATTCTGAGCTAGACGAAGAATCCCATCAGCATTGAGCATGCTCAAACCATTCAAGGCTTTATACACCTCTATCAGATCACCTCGCTGGTGCCTAGTCCCCAGACACTGTAATTTGCAAAACTTAAGCCTTTCTTTGTAAGAGCACGCCTTTGTTCCATTCACTAATCTTGTTGCCCTTCTCTGTACTCGTTCCAGCATCTCTACATTCTTCTTGAAATAGGCCTCCAGACCTGTATACAGTACTCTAGGTGTGGGCTGACCATTGCCTTATACAAGGGAATAATCACCTCCTTATCCCTGCTAGAAAAATTCCAATATATCATCGACAATACACCATGAGCTACTCTTGCAGCCCATCTGCACTGCTCAGAAAACTTCATATCTGCCTGCACAACCACCCCCAGGTCCCTTTCATTCTCTACCACTGTCAGTGTAGTACCACAGAGTTGATACATTGCTCTGGGGTTGCTGTTTCCCATATGCAGTACTTTACATTTGTCAATGTTAAACTTCATTTGCCACCTGTCAGCCCACCTGCTCTCAACCACCCCTTTATCCATAGCAGCAATTTGCCTCCAATGCCACACTGCTCCAAGTTGTGCAGCAGTCTTCCATGTGCAACAGCATAAAAAGCCTTTCTAAGATCCAAGTATATAATATCAAAGTTATTCCCTGCATCCAGTTCTTTTGTGACTGTATCATAGTATCCAATCAAACTGGTCAGGCAAGACTTCCCCTTAACAAAACCATGCTGTGCTTGAGCAATAACTGAAGTCTTGTCTAGATGATCCTACAGTGCTTCTTTAACCAGTGCCTCCATTAATTTTCCAGGAACAGAAGTTAAACTCACAGGTCTATAATTACTTGTGTCGCCCTTTGATCCTCCTTTGTGAATTGGGGTCACATTTGCACATCTCCAGTACATGGGTACTTCCCCTGAGTCCAAGGAAGCTCTCATAATTATGGCTAAGGGTTTGCTTACTTCCTTTGCTGCCTCCTTTAATATAACTGGATAGATCCCATCCACCCCAGGTGCCTTTCTTGTATTTATCTTCAACAATTTCTCCTCCACTTTATTCTCAGTTATTACAAGATTCTCTAGCTTACTGCCAGAGTTGAATACATCTCTGGCATTCCCCTCGCTGAAAAACGCCTCATGTGTGAATGTCGATGCAAAATATTCATTCAGTTTGTTAGCTACCTGAGCAGGATCATCAACAGTTGACCCATCGATAACAAGTGGACCAATCTGATTCATCCCCTTCCTTCTAGAGTTTACATAAGTAAAGAACTCTTTGCTGTTTTCCTTTGCATCCCTTGCCAAAGATTTCTCGTAATCTGCCTTCGCCTGCCTAACCTCCTTTGTAACTTGGTTACAGATCAACTTGTATCTATCATAGGCTTCTGTGTCACGTGTTAATTTGTATGTATCCCATGCATTTTTCTTCTCTGCCATATGTCTCATTAGTTCATCTGACATCCACTTAGGCCTAAACCTTGAACAATATTTCTTAGTTGGTATGTAAAGCCTAGTAGCTTCCAAGATAAGTTCTTTGAATGCTTCCCATTTTGAATTTGATGTTGGTAACATCATCAGTTGGTCCCACTGTATAGAATTTAAATACTGTCTCAGTCCATCGTAGTTGCCTTTACAAAAGCAATAACCCTTCCCTTTACCCCTAATGGTAGTTACCTATTTAAGTAAATCCCACTTCAGCACACTGTGATCACTGCCACCTAGTGGTTCATTTACCTGCAGATTCTTAATGCATGAAGAATCACTACTGATAATCAAATCAAGAGTATTCTCCCTCTAGTTGCCTCCCGAACATGCTGATGTAGAAAACAATCATCCAATAAATCCACAAAAGCCTTGCTAGTGTGTGAGTGATCAGCCCCCAAATTCCAGTCAATATCTGGGAAATTAAAATCCCCCATTATAAGACTCTCTGATTTACTCTCCCACTCTATTTCCCCGTACAGTTTCTTATTATACTCATCAGAGTCATTAGGCCTATAGCACACTCTTAATCTCCCAATGCTTATGTCAAACCAAACTGACTCGACACTGCACTGTCCAGCAAGGTCGACTGGATTCACTTCATTGGATTTTATGTATTTCTTAACTAATAGCATAACCCCTCCTCCCTTCCTATCCTGTCTATTCTTTCTGTAGACATTTTACTCCCCATATTCCAGTTCTGCATTCCTTATATCTGTGTGACACCTCGTCTCTGAAATCTCCACAATATCTGCCTTTGATGTTTTGAGCAATACCTTAAATTCATCAAATTTATTTACTAAACTCCTAGCATTGGTGTACACCCAAGTATACATGCACCTGTTCTTTTTCTTAGCTACCCTAACACAACCTATGTGTTTATTTGTACCCCAATGATTCCCAGCAGTCTCTGAAATATCCTGCATCTTATTTTCCAGGCTTCTGCTGATTCGAATAGAAGCAGTGCAAGAATCACTTTCACCTTTGCCAGTGGCTACTGTTAATCTATTAGTCCTTGTATCCCCCCAATCTAGCAGTTTTCCGACCCACCTAACACTGCCTCGATAGCATCAGCAAACATTGTTGCACCCTTTCTATTTAAGTGTATCCCATCCCTGTAGAAGCAGTGTCTCCTGGTAACAAGTACAGACCAGGCTGAAAAAAATTCTGCCCCTTGAGCCCTGCACAACCTTTCCAGGGCCGAATTGATCGACAGGGCTCTCATCATATACTCCCTCCTATCGTGTCTGGGCAGAATTGCAGACACTTTCAAATGCAACCCTAATTCACGGCTTTTTTTCAACAGTGACCAGTACTTGTTAAGTAATTCCGCCGGTCTCCTACTCTTAATATCATTAGTGCCAATGTGTACAACTATATCACTTTTTGTGCCCTTAAAAGATGATATCCGCTCTACAACGTCATCAACCTTTGCCCCTGGCAGACATACCCTGGTTCTGTTCCACCTATCCTTTTTACAAAGCAAGTTTCCCGTTTCCCTGACAATAGAGTCACCAACAACTACTAGTTCCTTTGGGACCAGAGCATTCTGCCTTGGGGGCTGCCGCTGTGTTGCGTGATGACCAAGTGCAAGCTCTGACATTGGTGTGGGCAGCTGAGAGCTTGATGGGCCCTCACTTTTAATCCTTCAAGGGCATCCACACCCTGTCCTTTAAGCTCTCATATAGGTCCATAACAATGCTGAGTTGTCGCCTGATTTCCTTACACTCTTTGCATCGTGCACACACAAAGACATCCCCCATGGCAATGTCATGTCCCGTACCTGACTGCTCCACAAACATCAAGCAAGTAGTGCATTTTAATAGGCTGTGATTCAGAGGGCAACTGCCCCCCCCAGTTCTCCCCTGAGCCACAGCACTCCCATTAGCTTGAGCCTTTTGCTTTGCTGCTCTGGTCAGAGTCATGATTTCGATTTAATTTCAATAAAATTTCAATTTCAGTACAAAATTAAAACCCTAAACTTATATCCCAACACAGTTATAATGCTATATTTATGTTTCAGTATCGAGTGTTATCTACGAAATCCCTTTATATAACTTCCGTATCAAGTTAAGTATTAATTATTTATTTTTTACTAATTATTTATGTTACGTAACCCAAGTCATTATATGTATAGTTAAAGGTACAATTTAATTGACAATGAAGTTCAACAAGATTAATTATCTGATTAATTGACAATATTATGTATTATACTATACTGTATTAAGCTTATGCTATCTATTTCGAAATATTATGTATTGCGTAACAATGGCGGCTATTTACGAACGGTAAACACATGGATTTGATACCCTTTCCGATTCTGAGTAATACCTACAAAATCTCTATCTAAATTACTTTAATCTAAGTATCGTAAATAGGAATATAAAGCTACTCTAGAAAATAAGTTAATATGCCAATTTAAGGTAACAAAAAAAATAAATTAGAAAAAATCTCTCTGTTCCAGGAGCGACAAAAATGTACGTCCGCACAGGCTACCCTCGTTCTCGAAGTGAACGAGAGTAGCCTGTGCGGACTGATGTGAACGAGAGTTCTCGAAGTGAACGAGAGTAGCCTGTGCAAATGATGATGTTACCAACAGCAAATTCTAAATGGGAAGTATTCGGGGAAGTAATCAAAGAAGCTACTAGGCTTTACATGCCAACAAAGAAATACTGTTCAAGGCTTAGACTTAAATGGATGTCGGATAAAGTATTATGAGACGGCTTAGACCTAAATGGATGTCTGATAAAGTATCCCATGCACAGAAGAAAAGTGCATGGGATGCATATAAATTATCAGGTGATACAGAAGCCTATGGTAGATATAAATTAATCTGTAATGAAATCACAAAGGAGGTTAGGCAAGTTAGGGCAGATTATGAGAAACAGCAAAGACATCTACACCGATGAGCCAAAACATTGTGACCACCTACCTAATATGATGTTGGTTTTCCACATGCAGCCAAAACAGCTCGTACCTGGCGAGGTTACAAGGTTTCTAAATGTGTCATGTGCTATCTGGTACCAACACGTAACCAGCAGATCCTTTTACTCCTGTAAGTCTGTGGCTGAGACACCGCAGATCGGAGTTGCTATTCCAACACAAACCACAGATGCTCAATGGGATTGATGTCTGGGGAAATTGGAGGCTAGGGCAATAGCTGGAGGTCTTCCTCATGTTCCGCAAACCAGTTTCGAACAATCCGGGCAGAGTGGCATGGCACATTATCCTGCTGAAAAATGGCACCACCAGAGGGGAAGACCGTTGCCATGAAAGGGTGTATCTGGTCAGCAATTATGTTTAGGTAGATGTCAGAGTGCTCAATACATGGGTGACTGGACCCAGGGTATCCCAGAAGAACATCGCCCGAAGCATGACACCGCTGCCGCCACCTTGTTTTTGTTCCATGGTGCATATGCATGGTGCATACTTTAATCTAAGTATCGTAAATAAGAATATAAAGCTACTCTAGAAAATAAGTTAATATGCCAATTTAAGCTAATAAAACAGAAAATAAATCAGAAAAAAAACTTCTCTGTTCCAGGAGCGGCAAAAATGTACGTTCGCACAGGATTGCTAGTATTCAAATGACCAACTCACAAGTTCCAGTCAATATATGGGAAGTTAAAATCCACCATTACAAGACAATCTGATTTACTAGCCCACGCTATTTCTCTGTACAGTTATTCATTGTATTTATCATAGTTATTAGGCTTATAACAAACTCCTACTCTCAATTTTTATTATGTCACACCAAACTGACTCAATATTGCACTGTTCACCCATGTCAGCTGAATGCACTTCCTTAGATTTTGTGTTTCTTAACTAACAGCATAACCCCTCCTCTTTTCCTATCCTTTCTGTAGCATATGTACTCCCCAAATTCATTCAATTCTTCATTCTTTATATGTGTGGATACCACATCTCTGATATCCCAATAATATCTGCCTCTAATGTCTTGACGAGCACCTCAAATTCATGAAATTTATTTACTGAACTCCTAGCATTGTACATGTAAGTATACATGCACCTGTTCTTACTCTTAGTTATTCTAACACAGCCATGTATTTACTTGTTCCATGGTAACTTCCAGCAGTCCTTGAAATCCCTAGCACCTTGCTTTCCAGGCTGCTGCTCATTTCAATAGAAGCAGTGCAAGAATTACTTTCAACTCTGCCTGTGGCTACTGTTAATCTATCAGTCTGTAAACCTGTGAATCCCCCCCCCCAATCTATTAGTTTGCAAACCCAACTAACACTGCCTCGACAGCATCAGCAAATATTCTTGCACCATTTCTGTTTAAGTGTATCACATACCTGTAGAAGTAGTCTCTCCTGTTAACAAGCACAGACCATGCTCAGAAAAAAATTTATCCCATGAACCTTGCACAATCTCTCCAGGGTTGAATTGATTGACAAGGCTCTCATCATATCTTTTTTTGAGTCCTCAGGACTCAAAAAGTTGCGAGTAAGTCATTATTGCATTAATGCATACAACAGTATCACCCTTTGTGCCCTTAAAAATGCTATCTGCTCTACAACATCATAAATATTTTCCCCTGGCAGACATACCTTGGTCATATTCCACCTTTCCTTTCTGCATAATATATTTCCCGTGTCACTGACAACTGACTCAGTGACTCAGTGATAGTGGAAATCTTCAGGGCAAAATGCGCTGGTCCTATGGGACCAGTGCATTTTGCCCTGAAGATTTCCACTATGTTGTCTGATGCACAAGAATGAGCTCTTGCATTGAGTTGGACAGCTGAGAGCTGTCCAACTCTCATAAACACTCATCAGAACCCTGAGTTGGTGCCTAATTTCTTGACACTCTCTGCACCTAGCACACACACAAAGATATCCTCCATAGCTAGAACAAATCCTATTCCAGAAATTTCTGCAAACTTTCCCCAGGTTGCGCATTTTTTTTTAGGCTGTGATGCATTGGAGAACTGCCCCATCAGTTCTCCCTCTATCTACAGCACTCCTGCTATTTTGTGGTTGTTGCTTTGCTGATCTAGTCTGGGGCATGATTTCTGTTTAAATACTATTTAATTGATTAACAATTAAAAGTAATAAGGTTGATAAATTTAATTTACAATACTGTGCTAAGTTAATGCAGTGATATGTATTATGCTACCTAGTTCTTATATTATACCTTATGCTATCAAGTACGAGATATAAGCTATCAAGTTATGCCATACGGTAATGATCAATTTTAAATTAGTTATATCCTTAACTAAACACAATAGATATATGGCCAACAAGTGATTAAAACCTTCAAACTACTTATTTATCATAATTAAAACCTTAGTATTGTTTTGCACTATTGGTTACGTTTTACGACATCCATGCCTAACATGTATACAATATGGCACGAGCAGTGATTCATAATAATCGCCAGTTAAATTTAAAAATTGGCTAACGAATGCCACTAAGACTATTTAATATATTTGTAAAACACAATTTAATATGTTAATCAATGAAAAATATGGCCAAAATATGCAAAACACTTATCGTTTGTAGAAGCTTCATGCTTCAACTGCTGTTCACCCCCCCCCTCCCAAGTTGGTTAGTAAAAGGATATCAACTAGTTATGGCACATGTTTGGGCTGCTTTGAAAGAGAAAGTGGGAATTACAGAAGCCAATTCAGAAGAACAGGTCCCATGGGAGTATCTACAGAAAAGGCATGCAGCAGAAACAGAACGTCTATGAGACAGACAATGGAGAAACTCTGTTAGATATGAGTCCTTATTTAACCTAATCTCCCTCTTTTGAATGGAATCTAGAAGCCTGAAAGAAGTTTTTAGGGCACCACCCCAGATGTAGGAACAGTATTCCATGGTATCATGAATTTGAGATTTGTACAGGGTAAACAGCTGTTTGGAAGAAAAGTAATGCCAAGAGCAAAACAGAAATACCAGTTGTTTAAATGCAGAGGAAACAATATTTGCAATGTGCTTATGCTAAGAGAGATTAGAAGTCAGGGAAATCCCCAATGGAGATATATGATCTTGCTTAGAAATCAGAGTGTCATCGAAGATAAGCATAGAAGCAGAAAAATCCTTTTTGCGATATAACACAGCCCCAAAGGTTTTAGGAGGATTCAAATCAACTAAGTTATCTTTGCCCCACTGGAGAATTCCATGGAGATTATAATTAATTAAATGGCAGTGGATATTCAAGAAGTTGAAGCTGTTTTTGCAGTGCTAGGTTTCTCAGACTAAAAAGTGGAAAGCAATGTGCTTTCATCAGCAAAACTATGGATAGTATTTCTGGTCAATGAAAGAAGGTCATTTATTTAGAAGAGGAAAAGAGTGGGAGAAAGGACTGAACCTTGGAGAAATCAGCATTAGTGGAGAAGTTGGAAAACACAGAGCCATCTAACATCACTGGCAGTGAGCACTCAGAGAGAAAACTGGATACCCAATTACAAAAACAGTTGCCAAATCACAAAAATGGAAGCCTATTTAGAAGACCTTTATACCAAACATGATCAAACAATTTGAAATATCAAGAGCAATTGCTTTAGTTTCACCAAACTTTTCCATTGAATTTGACAATAGATGGGTAACATAAGACAGAATATCACCAGTGGATGGACCTGAAGGAGTCCATACTAGAGATCATTGATCAGATGGAAGGGTTCTAGAAAGCATAAGAGTTGACAATGAATCAATTTCTCAATTACTTTAGAAAGAGTATAGGTAAGTGCAATGCACCGATAATTGAATGGGAGGGATTTTTTCACCCTTTTTAGAAATTGGCTGGATATGAACAAATTTCCAAGCAGAAGGGAAAACACCTTTAGAATAAAAAAGTGAAAAAAGGCAACACAGAACAGGAATAAGTTCAGGAGCACAGGTTTTGAGAACAAGTAGAGAAATACCATCTGAATCTCAAGCTACCTCAGCTTCAAAATTGTTCAATATCCTTCTGACTAGGGGCAGCTTGTCCGTAGGCACTGTGGCACTGCAGCACCCCAGCTATTTAAATCTAGATATACAGTGAATGCAGTTATATGAAATTTTGTGAAGAACAATGCAACACAATGAATATTTTTATTAACAGGACCTGCATATGGTATGCACATCCTCTATTTCCAGTAATCGTTTCAATAATAAATGAATAAAAACGTGAAATCGTTTCCAACTTTGAAGTTTAATTAATCGTAGGCCTCACTGTGTGCCAGGCAGTGACACACTTTGCATTCCAGTGAATATCTGGTAGTTGGTTGCAATTGGCAACTTGCCAATATACATTTTTTATAGGTGAAACGAATCAAAGTCACTGTAAAGCGCGCAGTGCAGATTTCATTGTTGACTGAGTGTGTAGCCACAATGTCAGTGTTAGCATTAGCATTTAGCATTAGTAGAGGCATTTGATGCAAGAAAGCAAGCTTATGCAGCATCAGCCAAAAAAAAAAAAAAAAAAAAATTAAGTAACATAAATAAATAAAAATAACCACTTCCACTTCACCCCTCTGTTCGTTCGAAATACCTGTCCAGCTGAGCCTTAAACTTATTTAGGCTATCAACTTCCACGACAAGGGATGGAAGTCTGTTCCACCCACCAACCACCCGCTGGCTAAAGGCAAATTTCCGCACATCTATCCTACATCTGTCTTTCCTCAATTTGAATTTATGCCCTCTCAGGTGATTTTTCTGAGCTAGAGGAAGAATCCCATCAGCATTGAGCATGCTCAAACCATTCAAGGCTTTGTACACCTCTATCAGATCACCCCGCTGGTGCCTAGTTTCCAGACACTGTAATTTGCAAAACTTAAGCCTTTCTTCGTAAGAGAACCCCTTTGTCCCATTCACCAATCTAGTTGCCCTTCTCTGTACTCGTTCCAGCAGCTCTACATCCTTCCTGAAATGAGGCCTCCAGGCCTGTATACAGTACTCTAGGTGTGGCCTGACCATTGCCTTATACAAGGGAATAATCACCTCCTTATCCCTGCTAGAAAAATTCCTATATATCATTGACAATACACCATGAGCTACTCTTGCAGCTCGTCTGCACTGCTCAGAGAACTTCATATCTGCCTGCACCACCACCCCCAGGTCCCTTTCATTCTCTACCACTGTCAGTGTAGTACCACAGAGTTGATACGTTGCTCTGGGGTTGCTGTTTCCCATATGTAGTACTTTACATTTGTCAATGTTAAACTTCATTTGCCACCTCGAAGCCCATCTGCTCAACCTTTCCAAATCCTGTTGCAGCAGCATAGTGTCAGTAGTGTCCTTGACAACCCTGCCAACCTTCGTATCGTCTGCAAACTTGGACATTAAGCCTGATATACCATCATCAATATCATTTATAAATACAGAAAACAATAAAGGCCCCAATACTGAACCCTGAGGGACTCCACTAATAACATTAGTCCACGATGAGCAGTGTCCATTGATTACCACTCTCTGTCTTCTCCCCCTCAACCACCCCTTTATCCATAGCAGCAACTTGCCTCCAATGCCACACTGCTCCAATTTGTGCAGCAGTCTTCCATGTGCAACAGTATCAAAAGCCTTTCTAAGATCCAAGTATATAATATCAAAGTTATTCCCTGCATCCAGTTCTTTTGTGACTGCATCATAGTATCCAATCAAATTGGTCAGGCAAGACTTCCCCTTAACAAACCCATGCTGTGTCCTAGCTATAACTGAAGTCTTGTCTAGATGATCCTGCAGTGCTTCTTTCACCAGTGCCTCCATTAATTTTCCGGGAACAGAAGTTAAACTCACAGGTCTATAATTACTTGTGTCAGCCTTTGATCCCCCTTTGTGAATTGGGGTCACATTTGCACATCTCCAGTCAATGGGTACCTCCCCTGAGTCCAAGGAAGCTCTCATAATTATGGCTAAGGGTTTGCTTACCTCCTTTGCTGCCTCCTTTAATATAACTGGATAGATCCCATCCACCCCAGGTGCCTTTCTTGTGTTTATCTTCAACAATTTCTCCTCCACTTTGCTCTCAGTTATTACAAGATTCTCTAGCTTACTGCTAGAGTTGAATACACCTCTGGCATTCCCCTCGCTGAATAACTCCTCATGTGTGAATGTCGATGCAAAATATTCATTTAGTTTGTTAGCTACCCGAGCAGGGTCATCAACAGTTGACCCATCGATCTCAAGTGGACCAATCTGATTCATCCCCTTCCTTCTAGAGTTTACATAAGTAAAGAACTCTTTGCTGTTTTTCTTCGCATCCCTTGCCAAGGATCTCTCGTAATCTGCCTTCGCCTGCCTAACCTCCTTTGTAACTTGGTTACAGATCAACTTGTATCTATCATAGGCGTCCGTGTCACGTGTTAATTTGTATGTATCCCATGCATTTTTCTTCTCTGCCATATGCCTCATTAGTTCATCTGACAACCATTTAGGCCTAAACCTTGAACAGTATTTCTTAGTTGGTATGTAAAGCCTAGTAGCTTCCACGATAAGTTCTTTGAATGCTTCCCATTTTGAATTTGCTGTTGGCAATATCATCAGTTGATCCCACTGTATAGAATTTAAATACTGTCTCAGTCCATTGTAGTCGCCTTTACGAAAGCAATACCCCTTCCCTTTACCCCTAATGGTAGTTACCTCTTTGAGTAACTCCCACTTCAGCACACTGTGATCACTGCCACCAAGTGGTTCATTTATCTGCAGATTCTTAATGCATGAAGAATCACTACTGATAATCAAATCAAGAGTATTGCTCCCTCTAGTTGCCTCCCGAACATGCTGATGTAGAAAACAATCATCCAATAAATCCACAAAAGCCTTGCTACTGTGTGAGTGACCAGCCCCCAAATTCCAGTCAATATCTGGGAAATTAAAATCCCCCATTATAAGACTCTCTGATTTACTGGCCCACTCTATTTCTCCGAACAGTTTCTTATTATACTCATCAGAGTCATTAGGCCTATAGCACACTCCTACTCTCAATTTTGATCTCCCAATGCTTATGTCACACCAAACTGACTCGACACTGCACTGTCCAGCGATGTCGACTGGCTTCACTTCCTTGGATTTTATGTGTTTTTTAACTAATAGCATAACCCCTCCTCCCTTCCTATCCTGTCTATCCTTTCTGTAGACATTGTACTCCCCAAATTCCAGTTCTGCATTTCTTATATCTGTGTGACACCACGTCTCTGAAATCCCCACAATATCTGCCTTTGATGTTTTGAGCAACACCTCAAATTCATCAAATTTATTTACTAAACTCCTAGCATTGGTGTACACACAAGTATACATGCACCTGTTCTTTTTCTTAGCTACCCTAACACAACCCATGTGTTTACTTGTACCCCAATGATTCCCAGCAGTCTCTGAAATATCCTGCATCTTATTTTCCAGGCTGCGGCTCATTCCAATAGAAGCAGTGCAAGAATCACTTTCACCTCTGCCAGTGGGTACTGTTAATCTATTAGTCCTTGTATCCCCCCAATCTAGCAGTTTTCCGACCCACCTAACATTGCCTCGATAGCATCAGCAAACATTCTTGCACCCTTTCTATTTAAGTGTATCCCATGTGTTTTTTCATTATTCTCCCAAATTCCCATTAAGTAACTAAATAATATCAGTGTTAAGTCAATACTCAACATTCAACAGTGTAATTATGTGATTACAGCTTAATTGCGAATTGAGCTTGAACTTGGTAAGTTGAAGTTATATTATGAGGTGATGTGTAAGTAAAACATTATTTCTACGACACACGATTTTGTGAAATTTGATTCAATCATAGCCTCCATGCTTCCTCGTGAAGTAAATTGCATGACAGTGAATAAACTTCAGCAACATAGTTTTTCACAATTATCTCTCCAAGAAAAAAAATGCAATTAAAAAAGAAGGCTTAAAAAAAGAAAAGTTACCAAAGATTCAAATTTCTCAGAGGGGAATAAGTAATAATAAGAAATATATTCACAGTTTTAAAACTGAATGGTACCAAAGGAAAAGTTGGCTTTGTGGTTGTGAAGTTAAACATGCATTGTTTTGTTTTCCATGTTTACTGTTCGGAGGTGACTTAACGTGGACAAAAAAGTGGGTGTACAAACATAAACAGAATGAAAGAAAAAAACTCTAAAACACAAGAGTTTGAAGAAACATATTGATAATGTGATTTCACTATCGCTTTTAGGAAGCATAAATATTAAAGAACAGCTTAGTGAAGCCTACAGACTTTCGATCTGCAAACATAACAGAAAAGTTACCAAGAATCGTGAGGTATTATCTAAAATAATAGACTGCATTAAATTTTGTGGATAGTTTGAAATTCCTTTATGTGGACATGACAAAAAAGACGATTCTAAAAATCCAGGAGTATTCAGAGGATTAATAAATTTTCTGTACATTAGATCCAATTTAAAGAACCATTTAAAGGCATTTCAAAAACTATTCAGAATGATATTCTTGACTGTTTGCTGCAAATATGCCAGGATGAAATAAAAAGAGAAATCAAAGCAGCTTCATTCATAGCTGTCATTGGCTGATGACAACAGATGTTTCAGAACATATACAAATGGTAATTGTTCTGAGATATGAACTGAATGGAGACATTTTTGAATGTTTTCGGGGATTTTTTACTCCAGTAGACGGAATACTGAAGTGCATTATAGATCAGTTACATATAATCCTCGAAGGAAATACTCAAAAACTGGCTGCTCAGACATTTGATGGAGCATGTGATGAAAGACAAGGAAGGGGGAGTTCAGGCTAAAATAAAAGAAGTGTACAAAAATGCACATTTTATTCACTGCTATGCACACCAACTGAATCTGATGATGAGAAATGCAACAAGTAGTACCCGAGATTCAAGAATATTCTTTTCGAACCTCATGTCGATACCAACATTTTTCTTGAGATCACTACAGTCTCTCTCTGTTCTCAGATATTATATATGGACAGTCGTGTTGCCCGACCTTCCCCTACAAGATGGAACCTCAATACATGCACCATGAACAGCGTTTATGAAAATTTTGAATCCTTAAAAAAGTGCATGGAGGAACTACAAGTGACAGCAAACACAGATATGATTTCAGACGCAACTGGAATTTTGCACATCTTGAGTAATGAAAAATTCAAGTTCTAGTTAGAATATTTCCATCAGATAATGCCTCACGTGGAAGTTATTCATAATCAAATGCAATCTTGAGAAACTGAAACAGTTAAAATACATTAATATATAGGATACTTTAAGAATGCCATTCTAAAAATCAGGGATTCAATGTACTATGAAAATCTTTCAAAAACACTCATGATTGAAGTGAAGGAAGTATGTGACTATATAAGTGTTGACATAGGTGAGAGATATTCTTTTACAAAGCAATTAATTGCTGCTAAATTGTTTAACAAGGAGAACTTTGTTATTTTTCTTAAGAAAATGCCCAATGGAAGAGGTATGGGAGACTACTGAGGCATATCCCATGATTGAAAGAGAAAAACTTCTTAAGAATTACAAGTTTTCTGTAGTAGACATGATCTACACAATTATTGCAAATTAACTGACTTGCTGAAATTTATCCCAGAAAATAATCTAGCTGAAGTTCTTGGTGAACTTACAACTCATAAAAGTTCTTTTGACCATTCCGATGACTACTTCAGAGCCTGAATGCTGCCATTCGACATTAAAAAGAATAAAAACATTTTTAAGGAGTATTATGAATCAGGAAAGGCTAAATGCTCAACCAATGCTTTCAATAGAGTGCATTGGTTGAGCATTTAGCCTTTGGACAACAATGCACCAAACTTGAATGAAAAAGTTAATCTATTTTCAACAAATAAAAACCGAAGAATGGATTTTGTTTTTAAGTAAAAGTTCAAGTCTGTTAATGGTAAATGTCTAGTTAATGTTTTGTAGTATTTTTAACTTGCTTATTATTATTACTGTGTATGTCTACATGTCTTATAACCAAGGCAATTTAATGTAACTTTAAGATGCAACACCCCCAAACATCAGTCACAAGCCGCCACTGCTTCTGACATCGTTTTGAGGGAAGACAACAGGAGGCATTGAATGCAATGTATGGGGGAATGGGAGGAGGTGGTTTACCAAGATAATCAATACACGAGTTGGAAGAAAAGTAGGATGCTAGTAGATCAGCTTTATCTTTGGCTGAAGTGGCAACAGAACCATCTGAATTTGACAGAAATGGGAACAGAGATGGGCAAAAGTTGCAGCCATTATATCTGGCAAGAGAGCAGAATGCTCGGGTATCGTTTGGATAAGAAGCAATTTTTCTACTCTTATCCCATTCGAAATCTAGTTGGGACTGATTAATAACTGCTTTACATCATTGTAAGCTTTGGTGTAGGTAGAAAATGAACTCCGAGATTTGGATACAAGCCAATTTCAATATGAAACATTCTAATCTTGAACAGCCTTAGCACATTTATTGGAAAACCAAGGTTAAGATAAAGGATGAAATTTTAAGGTGGAGTGTTAAAAAGAGGAGATTCTAAATTACCAAGACTCCGACAAAGAATATCAGAATGAACATATACAAATACCACCTTTGAAGCAAAAGTAATAATACAGTGAATAATTTGGACAACTCAGATGAGGAGTGGCTGAATCAACTGGGAGATTCTGTCAGAAAAAAATACATGGGGTTTGGCAAACAGTAAGTGGAAATGGACATCATTGAGACCACATATATTTGTGAAATCAATGTGGAAGTGTTTGGGAGGTTTAGATCTTTTCACAGATAAGTTTGTTCTATTAGTTCAATAATTCATAATGTATTTAGTAATAAGAAAAAGGGGAGGATATGCTGTATGGATTAATGAAAATTTTTGATATGATGTATGCATGGCAAGAATATACCCAGTTCCTTAGCATAACGTGGCCTCACCAATGCTACCCGCATACATACTATACAGACTCCCTCCAGTCACTATCTGGAAGAGTAAAGGCAGTGAGATTATACGTACACTTGCTGATAGTTACTAATAGGTTCGGTCCAGTGGACTGTTTAGTGGCAGGCCTGCAAACACCGTTTTAGAGCTGTACCCTCAAAATGTAAGGAAGGCTGGATCTCACAATGATGTTCATCATAACCTCAAAAGACATCAGTCATACTAGATGTTGGAAGAGATAGGGAGATTGCCAGAGCTTTGCTTTGGAGACTAAATTTGGGCTCTACCACTTCAAGCCTCCAATATGCAAAGTGGTGGTATTGCACCAGTTGATGAATGTCACTACCACTTAGTATAGGCTGGTAACACAGAGGAATGGCATTCCTCCATGAGGTGGGCCTTGCTCCCTGCTTACATTAGTTCGCACCTGAGTGGTCACCTCCAGAATGCTAGGTGCCGTATTACAGGACTTGCACATGGGGTTTAAACCCAGGGTTACTAACAGTCCCACCATCTTGAATATGTAAGCAGAGGATTTAGCTGTCACAGACCGACTGGAATTTGCCGAAATTAGGTAGCAGTAGTAGTAGCATGTGATGCAAGAAAGCAAGTGTATGAGCTTATGCAGCATCAGCCAAAAAAAAAAAAAAAATCACACCATTCCCTCCAAATGCCTGTCCAGTAACTCCTTAAATTTATTCAACCTATCAACTTCCACAATGACAGATGGAAGTTTGTTCCAGCAATTAACCACCCGCTGGCTAAAGGCAAATTTCCGCACATCTATTCTACATCTGTCCTTTCTTAATTTGAATTTATGGCCCCTTAGGTTCGTAATCTGAACAAGTGGAAGGATCCCATCAGAATTCAGCATGCTCAACCCATTCAAGGCCTTATACACCTCAATCAGATCACCGCATAGGTGCCTAGTCTCCAGCCACTGCAATTTGCAGAACTTCAGCCTCTCTGAGGTGAGGGGAATGATCCCTTCATTCCCCTCACTAATTTTGTTGCCCTTCGTACACGCTCAAGCAAATCTACATCCTTCCAAAAATGAGGCCTCCAGACCTGTACGCAGTACTCAAGGCATGGCCTGACCATCGCCTTATACAGAAGGTCAATCACCTCCTTCTCCCTGCTAGCAAAATTCCTATATATTTGTGACTGCATCATAGTATCCAATCAAATTGGTCAGGCAAGACTTCCCCTTAACAAAACCATGCTGTGTCCGAGCTATAGCTGAAGTCTTGTCTAAATGATCCTGCAGTGCTTCTTTAACTAGTGCCTCCATTAATTTTCCTGGAACAGAAGTTAAACTCACAGGTCTATAATTACTTGTGTCAGCCTTTGATCCTCCTTTGTGAATTGGGGTCACATTTGCACATCTCCAGTCTGTGAGTACCTCCCCTGAGTCCAAGGAAGCTCTCATAATTATGGCTAAGGGTTTGCTTACTTCCTTTGCTGCCTCCTTTAATATAACTGGATAGATCCCATCCACCCCGGGTGCCTTTCTTGTGTTTATCTTCAACAATTTTTCCTCCACTTTACTCTCAGTTATTACAAGATTCTCTAGCTTATGCTAGAGTTGAATACACCTCTGGCTTTCCCCTTGCTAAATAACTGCTCATGTGTGAATGTCGATGCAAAATATTCATTTAGTTTGTTAGCTACCTGAGCAGGATCATCAACAGTTGACCCATGGATATCAAGTGGACCAATCTGATTCATCCCCTTCCTTCTAGAGTTTACATATGTAAAGAACTCTTTGCTGTTTTTCTTTGCATCCCTTGCCAAAGATTTCTCGTAATCTGCCTTCGCCTGCCTAACCTCCTTTGTAACTTGGTTACAGATCAACTTATATCTATCGTAGGCTTCTGTGTCATGTGTTAATTTGTATGTATCCATTGCATGTTTCTTCTGTGGCATATGCCTCATCAGTTCATCTGACATCCATTTAGGCCTAAACCTTGAACAATATTTCTTAGTTGGTATCTAAAGCCTAGTAGCTTCCAAGATAAGTTCTTTGAATGCTTCCCATTTTGCATTTGCTGTTGGTAACATCATCAGTTGGTCCCATTGTATAGAATTTAAATACTGTCTCAGTCATTCATAGTCGCCTTTACGAAAGCAATAACCCTTCCCTTTACCCCTAATGGTAGTTACCTATTTAAGTAAATCCCACTTCAGCACACTGTGATCACTGACACCTAGTGGCTCATTTATCTGCAGATTCTTAATGCATGAAGAATCACTGCTGATAATCAAATCAAGAGTATTCTTCCCTCTAGTTGCCTCCTGAACATGCTGATTTAGAAAACAATCATCCAATAAATCCACAAAAGCCTTGCTAGTGTGTGAGTGACCAGCCCCCAAATTCCAGTCAATATCTGGGAAATTAAAATCTCCCATTATAAGACTCTCTGATTTACTGGCCCACTCTATTTCCCTGTACAGTATCTTATTATACTCATCAGAGTCATTAGGCTTATAGCACACTCCTACTCTCAATTTTGATCTCCCAATGCTTATGTCACACCAAACTGACTCGACACAGCACTGTCCAGGGATGTCCACTGGCTTCACTTCCTTGGATTTTATGTATTTCTTAACTAATAGCATAACCCCTCCTCCCTTCCTATCCTTTCTGTAGATGTTGTACTCCCAAAATTTCAGTTCTGCATTCCTTATATCTGTGTGACACCACGTCTCTGATATCCCAACAATATCTGCCTTTGATGTTTTGAGCAATACCTCAAATTCATCAAATTTATTTACTAAACTCTTAGCATTTGTGTACACGCAAGTATACATGCACCTATTTCTATTCTTAGCTATCCTAACACAACCCATGTGTTTACTTGTATCGCAATGACTCCCAGCAGTCTCTGAAATATCCTGCATCTTGTTTTTCAGGCTTCTGCTCATTCCAATAGAAGCAGTGCAAGAATCTCTTTCACCTCTGCCAGTGGCTACTGTTAATCTATTCGTCTTTGTCTCCCCCCAAGCTAGCAGTTTTCCAACCCACCTAACACTGCCTTGATAGCATCAGCAAATATTCTTGCACCCTTTCTATTTAAGTGTATCCCATTCCTGTAGAAGCAATCTCTCCTGTTAACACGTACAGCCCAGGCTGAAACAAATTCTACCCCTTAAGCCTTGCACAATCTTTCCAGGGCCGAATTGATCGACAAGGCTCTCATCATATACTCCCTCCTATCAAGGACACTACTGACACTATGCTGCTGCAACAGGATCTGGAAAGGTTGAGCAGATGGGCTGAGAGGTGGCAAATGAAGTTTAACATTGACAAATGTAAAGTAATACACATGGGAAACAGCAACCCCAGAGCAACGTATCAACTCTGTGGTACTACACTGACAGTGGTAGAGAGTAGTAGTAGTAGTAGTAGTAGTAGTAGTGGCACTTGATGCAAGAAAGCAAGTGTAGGAGCTTATGCAGCATCAGCCAAAAAAAATAAATAAATAAAAAAAAAAATAAAAAAATCACACCAGACCCCCCAAATGCCTGTCGAGTTCCTCCTTAAATTTATTTAATCTATCAACTTCCACAACGACAGGTGGAATGAAAGGGACCTGGTTGTGTAGGCAGATATGAAGTTCTATGAGCAGTGCAGACGGGCTGCAAGAGTAGCTCATGGTGTATTGTCAATGATATATAGGAATTTTTCTAGCAGGGATAAGGAGGTGATTATTCCCTTGTATAAGGCAATGGTCAGGCCACACCTAGAGTACTGTATACAGGTCTGGAGGCCTTATTTCAAGAATTATGTAGAGCTGCTGGAACGAGTACAGAGAAGGGCAACAAGACTAGTGAATGGAACAAAGGGGTGCTCTTACGAAGGAAGGATTAAGTTTTGCAAATTACAGTGTCTGGAGACTAGGCACCAGTGAGGTGATCTGATAGAGGTGTATAAAGCCTTGAATGGTTTGAGCATGCTCAATGCTGATGGGATTCTTCCTCTCGCTCAGAATAATCACCTGAGAGAGCATAAATTCAAATTGAGGAAAGACAGATGTAGGATAGACGTGCGGAAATTTGCCTTTAGCCAGCGGGTGGTTGGTTGGTTGGTGGAACAGACTTCCATCCCTTGTCGTGGAAGTTGATAGCCTAAATATGTTTAAGGCTCAGCTGGACAGGTATTTGGAACAAACAGAGGGGTGAAGTGGAAGTGGTTTTTTTTTTTTTTTTTTTTTTTTGGCTGATGCTGCATAAGCTTGCTTTCTTGCATCAAATGCCTCTACTAATGCTAATGCTAATATATCATTGACAAAACCCCATGACCTGCCCTGGCAGCCTGTCTGCATTGCTCAGAAAACTTCATAACTGACTGCACAATTACTCCCAGGTCTTTTTCATTTTCTACCACCTTAAGTGTTGTACCACTTAAGGTGGTAGAAACTTGACACCCCAGAGAAACGTACCACACAGTTGGTACGTTTCTCTGGGGTTACTTCTACCCATATGCAGTACTTTGCATTTGTCAAGGTTAAACTTCAGTTACCACTTCTTAGCCTATCTGCCCAAATTATCTAGATCCTGTTGCAGTAGCACACTGCCATTGCTATCATTAACAACCCTGCCAACCTTTGTATCATCTGCAAACTTCGACATTAAGCCTGATATACCTTCATCAATATCATTGATAAATATACAAAACAACAGTGGACCCAACACCGAACCCTGTGGGACTTCACTAATAACATTAGTCCACGAAGAGCAGCACCCATTGATTACCACCCTCTGTCTTCTCCCACTTAACCATCCTTTTATCCATTGTAGCAACTTACCCTTAATACCATTCTGCTCCAATTTGTACAATAGTCTTCCATGCGCAACAGTGTCAAAAGCTTTCCTGAAATCCAAATATATGATATCAAAATTATTTTTTGCATCCAGTTCCTTTGTAACCACATCATAATATCCTATCAAATTTGTCAGACAAGACTTTCCCTTAACAAACCCATGCTGTGTCTGAATTACTGCTGCAGTCTTGTCTAGATGATCCTGCAATGCATCTTTAACCAGTGACTCCATTATTTTACCTGGAACAGAAGTTAAACTAACTGTAATTACTCGTGTCACCCTTCGATCCCCCTTTGTGAATTGGGGATACATTTGCACATCTCCAGTCCGTGGGAACCTTCCAATTATGGCTAAGGGTTTGCTTAGCCATAATGCTTAGCCTTATGGCTAAGTAAATGCAAAATGGGAAGCATTCAAAGAACTTATCTTGGATGCTACTAGACTTTACATACCAACTAAGAAATATTGTTCAAGGTTTAGGCCTAAATGGATGACAGATGAACTGATGAGGCATATGGCAGAGAAGAAACATGCATGAGATACATACAAATTAACACATGACACAGAAGCCTATGATAGATACAAGTTGATATGCAACCAAGTTACAAAGGAGGTTAGGCAGGCGAAGGCAGATTACGAGAAATCTTTGGCAAGGGATACAAAGAAAAACAGCAAAGAGTTCTTTACTTATGTAAACTCTAGAAGGAAGGGGATGAATCAGATTGGTCCACTTGATATCCATGGGTCAACTGTTGATGATCCTGCTCAGGTAGCTAACAAACTAAATGAATATTTTGCATCGACATTCACACATGAGGAGTTATTTAGCGAGGGGAAAGCCAGAGGTGTATTCAACTCTAGCAGTAAGCTAGAGAATCTTGTAATAACTGAGAGTGAAGTGGAGGAGAAATTGTTGAAGATAAACACAAGAAAGGCACCTGGGGTGGATGGGATCTATCCAGTTATATTAAAGGAGACAGCAAAGGAAGTAAGCAAACCCTTATCCATAATTATGAGAGCTTCCTTGGACTCAGGGGAGATACCCATAGACTGGAGATGTGCAAATGTGACCCCAATTCACAAAGGAGGATCAAAAGCTGACACAAGCAATTATAGACCTGTGAGTTTAACTTCTGTTCCAGGAAAATTAATGGAGGCACTAGTTAAAGAAGCACTGCAGGATCATTTAGACAAGACTTCAGTTATAGCTCGGACACAGCATGGTTTTGTTAAGGGGAAGTCTTGCCTGACCAATTTGATTGGATACTATGATGCAGTCAGAAAGGAACTGGATGCAGGAAATAACTTTGATATTATATACTTGGATCTTTGAAAGGCTTTTGATACTGTTGCACATGGAAGACTGCTGCACAAATTGGAGCAGTGTAACATTGGAGGCAAATTGCTGCTGTGGGTAAAGGGGTGGCTGAGGGGGAGAAGACAGAGAGTGGTAATCAATGGACACTGCTCGTCGTGGACTAATGTTATTAGTGGAGTCCTCAGGGCTCAGTGTTGGGTCCATTATTGTTTTCTGTATTCATAAATGATATTGATGATGGTATATCAAGCTTAATGTCGAAGTTTGCAGACGATACAAAGGTAGGCAGGTTTGTCAAGGACACTACTGACACTATGCTGCTGCAACAGGATCTGGAAAGGTTGAGCAGATGGGCTGAGAGCTGGCAAATGAAGTTTAACATTGACAAATGTAAAGTACTACACATGGGAAACAGCAACCCCAGACTCTGTGGTACTACACTGACAGTGGTAGAGAATGAAAGGGACTTGGGGGTGGTTGTGCAGGCAGATATGAAGTTCTCTGAGCAGTGCAGACGGGCTGCAAGAGTAGCTCATGGAGTATTGTCAATGATATACAGGAATTTTTCCAGCAGGGATAAGGAGGTAATTATTCCCTTGTATAAGGCAATGGTCAGGCCACACCTAGAGTACTGTATACAGGCCTGGAGGCCTCATTTCAAGAAGGATGTAGAGCTGCTGGAACGAGTACAGAGAAGGGCAACAAGATTAGTGAATGGAACAAAGGGGTGCTCTTACGAAGAAAGGCTTAATATTTGCAAATTACAGTGTCTGGAGACTAGGCACCAGCGAGGTGATCTGATAGAGGTGTATAAAGCATTGAATGGTTTGAGCATGCTCAATGCTGATGGGATTCTTCCTCTCGCTCAGAATAATCACC
Source organism: Mastigoproctus giganteus (assembly GCF_048544385.1). Taxonomy (NCBI): domain Eukaryota; kingdom Metazoa; phylum Arthropoda; class Arachnida; order Uropygi; family Thelyphonidae; genus Mastigoproctus; species Mastigoproctus giganteus. Next base: position 113,636,039 of record NC_143581.1, read on the forward strand.
TGAGAGGGCATAAATTCAAATTGAGGAAAGACAGATGTAGGATAGACGTGCGGAAATTTGCCTTTAGCCAGCGAGTGGTTGGTTGGTGGAACAGACTTCCATCCCTTGTCGTGGAAGTTGATAGCCTAAATAAGTTTAAGGCTCAGCTGGACAGGTATTTTGAACGAACAGAGGGGTGAAGTGGGAGTGGTTTTTTTTTTTTTTTTTTTTTTTGGCTGATGCTACATAAGCTTGCTTTCTTGCATCAAATGCCTCTACTAATGCTAATGCTAACTGGTCTGTAATTACTCGTGTCACCCTTCGATCCCCCTTTGTGAATTGGGGATACATTTGCACATCTCCAGTCCGTGGGAATCTCCCGATTATGGCTAAGGGTTTGCTCAGTTGCTTTGCCACCTCCTTTAATATAAGTGGATAGATCCCATCCACCCCAGGTGCTTTTCTTATGTTTAACTTCAACAATTTCTCCTCCACTTTGCTCTCAGTTATTACAAAATCATTAAGTATCCTGCTACAATTTGATAACCTTCTGCCATTTTCAAACCTTAATAATTCCTCATGTGTGAATGTAGATGCAAAATACTCATTCAGTTTGTTTGCTATCTGAGCAGGATCATCAACAGTCGAACCATTGATGTCAAGTGGACCAATCAGATTCATCCCCTTCCTTTTAGAGTTTATATAAATAAAGAAATCCTTGCTGTTTTTCTTAGCATCTTTTGCCAAGGATTTCTCGTAATCTGTCTTCGCCTGCCTAACCTCCTTTGTGACCTGATTACAGACTAGCTTATATCTGCCATAGGCTTCTGAGTTGTTTGATAATTTATATGCATCCCATGCATTTTTATTCTCTGTTACGAGTCTCATTAGTTCATTTGATAACCATTTAGGCCTAAACCTCAAACAATATTTCTTAATAGGTATGAAACTTTTAGTAGCATCCACAATTAATTCCTTGAATGCTTCCCACTTAGAATTTACTATTGGTAACATCGTAAGTTGATCCCACTGTACAGAATTTAAAAGCTTTCTGTACTTAGCAAGCCCAGCTTGGCATACCTGAAAGAATATCTGTGTTTTTTGGTTGTTTGTTTAGTGGTTTGATGGCATCTGAGGCTGTATTGCGCATCACAGCATCTGAGGCTGTATTGCACCAAGTCAAAACGATATAAAATATAAAAATACAATATTATAATAAATTAATATATTATTATAAAAGAATGTATGATATAAAAAAGTTATAGAGCATAAAGCAATAAAACATTCTAGATAAAAATTATATAAATTAATAAGTTGTAAAAACTTAAATATATCTGATATGCTATCATTGTTAGCTAAAGTCTGCCTGAGTGTATAAGCTCAGACAGATATGTAAAACACAAACGACGATCATTATTAAAATACGATGGACTGTTAAAATGGTGTCACAATTTCTACGCATTGGACGATCGTCTGCCCTCAGCAGATAGCAATGTGTCAAGTGACAATGTCCTATGCGGAGCCGAGATAGAACTTCCTCTTTTCAGTTCCTGTGCAGACTAGACTGCCAATGTTCAATTACAGGCTTATTCTCATATAAACTTGTTTGCATCCTACTCATGCCATGAGTGTTGCCATTGGGATACCAGTTTTTTTCATATTAATTGCCTGTAATCTCTACAGGGGACTAACAGGCACAAGTTAAAAAGAGTCACTGATTTGGGTGCAGTGTCTGCCAAATCATTTCCTAAGATCCAAAAGTGACCAGGGATCCAGCAGAAACGAACATCAAAATCTGATTGAGAGAGGAGGTGCAGTTTCTACTGTATCCAGGACTGAACCTCAACAATAATAAAGCCTGCAGTGAACTGAGAGAATCGGTATATATAATACATTTTTGGTGGTGGACTGTTTCTATATGATCCAAGGCTAACTTAATGGCGTACAGCTCTGCAGTGAATACACTGCATTTGTGGGAGATCTGCTCAGATATGGTGCTGTCTGGGAAGGTAGCTGCAGATCCCACAGACACTTCTGACTTTGAGCCTGTGTAGTCTGACAAGCAGTTAGAATGTTCAGATAGATGTGCTGAAAAAAGCTGCAAATAGACAGCAGAGAGTGCTGTCCTAACCCCAGTTGTTAAGAGAAAAGTCGCAGGTTGGGACATATGCATGCTGAGGTGGAAAAGTTTGCCCTGGAGATGGGGCAACATTTTCTAACATTATGTCCAAATCTCTGAGTAGCCTTTGGATACGAATCTGGCAAGTGTTATACAGATTTTCTCAATTTGGCTCAAAAACGGGTGTCCACGTGGGATGATCTGGCAGGAATTTCAGTTTCAAAGCATACTGTAGAGACAACTGTTTCCTGTGAAGTGATAATGATGGCTCATTCACTTCGACATAGAAGCTCTGGACAAGAGATGTTTGAAATGCTCCAGTGTAAATACGAATCACCTAAAGGTGGATGGGATCCAGCCATTGGAGTACACTGTAGCAGATGCACATACCTGGGACCCATAATCCAACTTAGATTGCACGAGTACATGATAGAGGCAGAGATGGGTGCACCGGTCAGTGGCCCAAGAATTAGAGGAGATTGCATGTAGAATATTCAAGCCTCTTGTGCTCTTCGCACGTAGTTGACGGATGTGCTGTAGAAAAGTCACCTTTCTATCAAACACAAGCCCCAAAAATCTAGTCTCGGGTACTACTAGAATAGCATTTTGTCCAAGCCTCAGTTCAGGTTCACAGTGAAGGTTGCGGCAGAAATGCATGCAAACAGTCTTCTGTGGGGAGAATCTGAAGTCACTGTTCACTGCCCATGAGTGTAGGTGGTCAATGGCACATTGCAGTTGCCTCTCAATTATCCTCATGTTGCAGGATTGAGAGAATATGTTAAAGTTGTCAACAAAGAGGGCACAGTTTACAGTTGGAGGAAGTTGTTCTGTGATGGAATTCACTTTGATGGCAAAAAAGCGTAACACTTAAAACTGATCCTTGAGGTACCCCCTCTCTTCTTGGCTGAAGGGCCGAGAGAGGGTAGATCCTACATGAACTTGGAAAGATCAATGGGATAAAAAAGTTTTTGATAAAAGCTGAGAGATAACCTTTAAGGCCAATGCTATAAAGGTCTTTTAAAATTCCAAATCTCCAAGTTGTGTCATACACTTTTTCCATATCGAAGAACACGGACACCAGGTGTTCTCGTTTTAAAAAGGCATCATGAATGGAATTTTTGAGCCTGATTAAATGGTCCAAAATGGACTTTTCCTTTGGAAGCCACACTGTACTCTGGAGAAGAGCCCATTTACTTCCAAATAACATAAGTCAGGTGTCAACTATTTTCCCCAGGATTTTGCACAGACAGCTAGTCAGAGTGATAGGATGGTAGTTTATTGGGATCCTTTTCTGGTTTAGGAAGGGCAAGCACAATTATGCCAGGAATCCAGAAACTTCTCTTCTAGAAATATTCTGTTATATAGAAAGAGCAGTTTGTCCATGGATTTTGCTGACAGATCATATCATAATGGATAAGATCTTCTCCGGCAGCACTTGCCTTGGTAAGAGTTAGAGCTGTTTCTAACTCTTCCATGATGAAGGGCCCATTACAGGGATGTTTAGTGGTTACCTTTCGAGTTTGTCTTTCAGGACCAGAAATTCTTGGAAGTAAGAAGATATTGGCAAGATGGTAGAAAAGGTCTCCCCAAGAGCGTTACCCTTTGCAGTTGGATATACAATATAATGCATCCATTATATTCCAGGACCAATAAAGGGTGCAATGTATATTTTCCCTTCATTTTACAGAATTTGTCCCAGGTAGCTTTACTGCTGGCTGACTGGGTAACAGTGGATGTAAAGTGGATCCAAGATTCCTTTTGACTCTAATAATAAATGTCATGCTTTGGCACGTGTACTTTTGAGAGAATTTAAGAGATTGGGTGTGGTAGGATATCGTCGGAATATCTTCCAAGCTTTGTTTTGTGCCTTTTTTGCTGCCTGTGCATTCGGCATTCCACCAAAATTTTGGAAATGGCAGAAACTGGGTAGATATTTTTGGAATTGTAATTGCAGCTGCATGGACAATGCTTTCTCTGATGCATGCCATTGCATCATTGACAGGCTCCTGACTGACTATACTGATGTTAAAGTCTACCAGACGTTGAAAGGCATTCCAGTCAGTCTGATTAATCTTCCAGCATGGTAACCTAAAAGATGGACATGGCCTCCTGTTAAGTAGGCTGGTTATCACAGATAAGTGATCACTTCTGTAAAGGTTGTTCTACCTCCCAAGTGAGTGAAGGAAGGAGAGAAGAGGAGCAGACAGAGAGAGATCAATAGCATAAAATGTTCGGGTAGGCATATGGATATTAGGTATTGGCATATGGATATTAGGTATTGGCAAAAAGGTATGCAGTGAGCATATGCTCTATGACACATCCCCTTCCATTAATGTCAGAACTACCCCACATAGTGTTATGTCCATCTTAATCGACCAGGACTAACACAGGAGTAGGAAGCTGCACAATGAGATCATCAAGGTCTTTCTGTGAGATGTCGGCCCCCAGGTGGCAAATACATCCGAATAAACTGTTAGTAAAACTCTACCATAATGCTTCTATGTTGGTGGAGAGCAGAATAGGTTGAAATGGGGTATGGTTGCAACACTCCCATGAACATGTCCAACCCCAGTTCTATCCTTTCGAATGATAGTAGTATTATGAAAGGAAGGGTTTTTTGTTTGCTTTCAAGTATGTCTCCTGTAAGCAAAAGCAAATTGGCTCATGCTTTTGCAGGAGGGCCTTGATGTCATCATTGTTTCATCGGATTTCATGGCAGTTCCATTGTAGGAATTTAGTCATTATTTTGGCTTGGTGAGTCCATCAGGCGGCTTCTAAGGTGCTGAGGGCTTACTTTTGTCAGTCTAGGATTTATCTTTTTTGAGGAAGTATGGATGCTGTCCTGTGTCCATCTCCTCCTCAGCAAAGAATTCCAAGACTGAATCATCTTGTGCCTCCTTCTCCTCGACATCCATATTTCCTTGGGTACTAGGGGGTACTTCAACTTTCTTGGTCTTTTCTTTGGCAATTGCTTTTATTACTTGTAGAGCATTAGGAGGTACCGATATGGGAGTGGCAGCTGATTGATTTTTCAGTGCAGGTTTTTGTGAGCTTAAGAGGTAACGTGCAATGGGAGTGAATGACTCTTTTGGAGGAACAGTCATGTCCATCTGAATTCTGATGGAACACCTCCCTGCTACCTTCTGGGCTTAGGTGGGTTTGTTGATAATTATAGGTTGTTTCACCATTTTCCTTGCCTCTTTATATATGTTCAGCTGTACCTTAACTTAAGTCATTGAATTTCTTTTTCTTCTTTCAACCTCTGACGTGCTCATGAGTAGGCTGGGTTTTGTAGAAATTTTGGATTTTTTGGATTTTTTTTGGATTTTGTAGCTGAACACGATGTTGCTTCGTGGTCCTTTGCACCACATTGAGCTCATGCAAGGACTCCACAGTAGGCCATTTGGGAATGTCCATATTTTTAAAATCTAAAGCACAGTAAAGGATTTGGTTCATATGGATGGGCCAGACAGTTGATATAGCCAACTTTAATCTCATTAGAAGACGTTGAATTGAAAGTCAGGATGTTTCTAGTGGGAACAAGTTTACCATTCCTAAGCGTTTCTCTTAGGTGCCATGGCACTTTTTGTTTCTTCATTGTTACTTGCAGATAGGGAATGGGTTGGGGCCCCTGAAGAAATATATTTATCAGGATTCATATTAGTTTTTATTGTAGTTCAGTGCCCAGGCTCCCCACCCACAACGGAGCCCAAAGGGACGCCTACTACCCGGCAAGCAATAAATGCACTTGGGAGTGGGAAGCCAGGACTGCCCATACACCATACCTGCATCATCACCAGCCTGAATCTGTTCCTCGGATCATGAAGGTAGGGGCATGGCACTGACACAGTTGACCCTTGCAAGCGAACCCACTTGCCAATTGATCCTAGCCAGGCCATCCAGGACCACCCGTTTTTTTGAAGCAGGGGCCAAAGTGGTGTATTGAAGCTGGACCCTTCAACCACCAGGATCTCCCTTTCTGGATTTCCACAGGTTGCAGTGCACGACAAACATGCTAGATTCTATTGATGTTAACCTGGAACCTAGGCTGTGGGTGTTGGATCCCAGTGATGCTAATCTGGAAGACCAGCAGTGTGGGAGGTCCCCCCTCACCATGTATAGGTACCCATGTCAAGGTGGAATGTCTGTGACAGACCAAGGACAGACTCAGACTTTCTTAATGAGTGCAGAAAGTCTGTTCACATTCATGATAATTCTCTTTCTAGAATTATCGGCTTGCATGATCTGTTCAGAATTGCTTTCACTACATATATTAAATTTATAATTTTTTTTTTTTAAGAATTCATCAATTTGTCTTCTTACAAAACTTCTCTTGGATCATAAGCTGGATTTGGATACGATTCAGTTGCACTTACCAGTGATTGCTTGTACTTTCCAATTTATTAACTCTGAAAAATGCTAATATGTTTTTTCTAACCTCTTTTTAAATGTACTTGTCACAAGTTGCCAATGTGTTACCAGTCCAGTTATACAATTAACCAAAGACAGCCAAAATGTGCACAGATGCTTCAAAATCTTTACTTACTGGAATGCATCAGATGAAATTGATTAAACCTATCTTTCCTTTTAGCACTACTTTCTACATACTAGTAAATCCACTTAAACATTCATCCACCAAATATTTCACAGAAATGGCATGCAGTTCCCTTTTCAGAACAGAAATTAATAATATAATAAGGGTAGCCTATTACCCCAAGTGCTCAGTCTCCTCATTTAATACCCTTGCTATTCCAGTTTTAAAGCCTCCCATAACAGGTGCATTATCAACAGTAAGTGCCACACAGTTTTGCATTGAAAGGTGACTCTACAAAACATCTTATGAACAACCTGAAATCATGGGGATTCCTTAAAAAAAATGGGCCACTTTCCTTTACTGCCATCGCTTAGAAACACTTTCCTTTACTGCCATCTGCAGAAACTGAAAATGGCCCATTTTTCAAAGCCATCATACCTTCTCTTTCCCTATCTGTGCAGTTTCAAACCAGTTGATTTTGTTCTTCCATACCCATATGTTTTTGCTATTCCACTATTGGGAAATATATTTCTGAAAACCATGACAGCACAATCAACACAACTCAAATAGTAATTATATTCTATGACCACAGATGCAAATTAACATCATCACTAATGATATCCTACATGTACTTTTACATTTCTTTCAAAGCATACTGCCCTTATAGTTATTTGTTTAAGGTATTTAATTTACTTATAGCAGAAACTATGTGGCTTTAAAAATAAATTTCTTAAAATTTGGCAGCCAGCAAAATTTCATTGTGAGTTAATAAGATGCATGTTTACTTATACCAGCTGAAAGTCTGCAGGGCACCAGACTTTCAAATGGCATAAAATAATCCTTTTTACAGGTTATTTGAACCCTGTTAAAAAGGGTTACTTTAAATACTGTTTAACTTTAGCATTAGCAGAGGCATATGATGCAAGAAAGCAAGCTTATGCAGCATCAGCCAAAAAAAAAAAAAAAAAAAAAAAACCCTTCCACTTCACCCCTCCGTTCGTTCGAAATACCTGTCCAGCTGAGCCTTAAATTTATTTAGGCTATCAACTTCCACAACAAGGAATGGAAGTCTGTTCCACCAACCAACTACCCGCTGGCTAAAGGCAAATTTCTGCACATCTATCCTACATCTATCTTTGCTCAATTTGAATTTATGCCCTCTGAGGTGATTATTCTGAGCAAGAGGCAGTATCCCATCAGCATTGAGCATGCTCAAACCATTCAAGGCTTTATACACCTCTATCAGATCACCTCGCTGGTGCCTAGTCTCCAGATACTGTAATTTGTAAAACTTAAGCTTTTCTTCGTAAGAGCAACCCTTCGTTCCGTTCACTAACCTTGTTGCCCTTCTCTGTACTCGTTCCAGCAGCTCTACATCCTTCTTGAAATGAGGCCTCCAGTTTGTTTGTTTGTTTGTTATTTAGGAGCATTAGCAACTAAGGCCATATTGCTCCGGCAATAAGTGGTGGTCATTCCCTGACCTTTCCGCATTCTCGTATTTGGTGGTGACGGGCTCGAACCCCAGTCTAATCAAGAAGCGTGTGCTACGCATTGCTGCTCCTTCCCACCTGGCTACGAAGGCGCCTGAGGCCTCCAGACCTGTATACAGTACTCTAGGTGCGGCCTGACCATTGCCTTATACAAGGGAATAATCACCTCCTTATCCCTGCTAGAAAAATTCCTGTATACCATTGATAAGACACCATGAGCTACTCTTGCAGCCCGTCTGCACTGCTCAGAGAACTTCATATCTGCCTGCACAATTACCCCCAGGTCCTTTTCATTCTCTACCACTGTCAGTGTAGTGCCACGGAGTTGATGTTGCTCTGGTGTTGCTGTTTCCCATATGTAGTACTTTACATTTGTCAATGTTAAACTTCATTTGCCACTTCTCAGCCCATCTGCTCAACCTTTCCAGATCCTGTTGCAGCAGCATAGCATCAGTAACGTCCTTAACAACCCTGCCAACCTTTGTATCGTCTACAAACTTGGTAACGTCTCCAAGTATCCAATCAAACTTTAATATAAATAATATCAATTCACTGATTCATCATCCAATTGGGCTATTCAAAGAACGAGTTTATTGTGTCAAATGGAGATGACTGTTTTCCAAAAAAAAGGAAAAAAAAAAAAAAACACTGACAATTCCACCTTTTGCTGCTGGATTGCATTCTATTTGTAATGACAGTTATGCATATTTATACAACATCACCTGTCCATCCCCTCTAATAATTTCGCTAATCCTTACTTAAATTTATTCAAACTACCCACTTTTCTACAACACCAGATAGAAATTTATTTTCAACAATCAATTATTCTCTGGCTGAAAAGCAAATTTTTCTAAACATCTATCCTGCAATCATCGTTTTTCAGTTTAAATTTAAATCCCATTATGTGTCAGACTGATCAGAGAATTTCATCTAAGAAGGAATACAGATGGCATCAGCATTTAGTTTACTTATCTATTATCTATGTTGTTGTTATTTGGTTTTTAGGAGCATTAGCAACTAAGACCATATTGCTTCGGGGATATGCGGTGGTCATTCCCTGACCTTTACGCATCCTCCATATTTGGTGGTCACGGGCTCAAACCCTGGTCTAATCAAGAAGCGTGTGTTACGCACTGCTGCTCCTGCCCACCTGGCTACGGTGAGCAGGAGCCAAAACTATGAAGTCTATAGATACTTATCTATAAAGTCTTAAACACTTTGAAGTCTCCTCATAAACACCTAGTTTCCAGACACTATTTGCAGAATTGAAATCTTTCTTGGGTAAAGGTTCCCTTCTGGCCTCTGACTAACCTTGTTGCTTTTCTCTGCACCCCATTCCAACAGATCCACACCCTTACTAAAATGAAGCTTTCAGGCCCGCCTGCTGTACTCAAGATGTGGCCTAACCACTACCTCATACAATGGGAAAATTCCTCTGTTTGCAAAATTCTTCTATATCATTGGTAGAACCCCATGAGTGAGCTGTCCTAGTGGTCTGTCTGAAATGATCAGAAAATTTCATGTCAGACTACAATAATCCCTAGGTTTTTTTTTTTTTGCTCTCCACTTCAGTGTGGTGGTACCACATTCAAGTGAAGCAAAAAGTACCCACTTTAGTGTTTCTATCATACCATTTGGGTGGTATGCTATTCTAGCATACCACCCAAATGGTATACTATTCTATGATTACTACTATCCATATGCAGACCTTGCCACTTATCTATGTTAAACCCAAATGCCACTTTTCAGCCCATCTGTCAAATTTTTTTAGGTCTTGCTGCAATGGTAAATCCTGACAGCTGTCACAAACAACCCTGCAACCTTTGTACCATCAGCACACTTGGACATTAAACATAATATACTTTCATCAACATCATTATCAATGCCATCAAGCAGAGCAACTCACCAGTAGATTGTTGCAATTTTTGTCTGAAATTATTTATAATTATTCATTATTACGCATCTCTAACATCCTTTTACTTTCTGAACAATATGAGGGAACAGATCATGCTAGAAAACGTCAAATAAACACCACTGAATTGGATCATCCATTATACCAGTGGCAGTTTATCAGACTGAGCGAACCAACCATCAGCTACTGTGGCTACTTAATCGGATGGAGCAACCCATGGCTGGATTGCTGTAACTAACACTGATTTGGAATATAAATTAAATCTAATTAAGAATGAACTCACACCAACTTATTTTAGGATAAAATACATCAGAAAAGGAGGGGGGAAGTAAAAAGTAAAGTGCAGCCTTATCAACCCACTGCAGGATGGAAGCCTCCTCAACAATTCATGCTGAGGGAAATGGACCATAATCTGCCACGCTGGTCCAGTGCGGGTTGGCAGATCGACCGTATTCAGCAGTCAGGGGCTTGAACCCCGGTCTACTCAAAGAGCGTGTGCTACTGCACTCCCGCTCCTGCCCACTCGGCTACGGAGGGGGGAAGAGTCTCCATCAAAACAGATGAATTCATCAAAATATACCCACCCACAGCCTGGCATGAACATGCTAAACTATCATCCCCTCACCACCTTCCAAAACATCTAGGCAGTCACAGCATGGATTTCTTAAAGAGACAATCTTGTGTAACCAATCTGATTGGATACTATGATACAGTAACAAAGGAACTAGATGCAAAAAATTATTTTGAAATCATATACTTAGATTGCAGAAAGGCTTTTGATACTGTTCCACAAAAAAGACTGCTATACAAATTGGAGCAGTGTGGCATTAGAAGCAAGTTACTAAAATGGATGGTTGAATGGAAGAAGATGGAGAGTAGTTATGTTATCAAACCCTAGGGGCTCACATTTGGTGATTATGGGCTTGGCACACCCAGGGTCCTGAGCTGGATATCATCATTCTTCTTTTTCTTGGTGATTCCCTTCTACTTCTTTCTCTTTCTTTTTCTCTCTCTCTCTCTCTGGGTAATTCAAAAAAAATTTTTTTTGGTTGGTGCAGCATAAGCCTCATTCTTCCTTGCACCATATGGCTAATATTAATAATATGCACTGCTCTTCATGGAAAAACATTATTAGTGGAGTTACACAGGGTTCAGTGCTGGGTTTATTATTATTGATGGCATACCAGATTTTGAGGCAGTGGCCTCAAAATCTGGTATGCCTTCTTATGCAGTCTTACATTATTGATGAAGGCATACCAGATTTTGAGGCAGTGGCGTAGCTACGATGTAGACAGGCATGGCAATTGCCTCCGGGCCCGGGCCCTTTAGGGGCCAGCATATTTGGCTTGCTGTCTCCTGTTTTTGCAATTTTCATTAATTAAGTAGGAGCCCAAACACGTTCTTTGCCTACGGGCCCGAAAAAGGGTAGCTACGCTACTGTTTTGAGGGCTAAGTTTACTTATGAAGGTTGCAGGGTGGTTAATGATAGTAATCATGGAATGATACTGCAATAAGATCTAGAAAAATTGAGTAGATGGGCTGAGAAGCAAAAATTGAAAGTTTAACATTGAGAAATACAATGTACTCCATATGGATGGCAGTAATCCCAGATTAACATACAAAATGTGGTACAACGCTCAGGGTAGCGGACTAATGACCTGGGACTAATTGTGCAATCAGATATATAGTTCTCTGAGCGGTAGACGAGCTGCTAGGCCAGCTCATGGGGTTTTGTCAGTGTCAGTGATATACAGAAAGTTTGCCGGCAGGGATAAGATTATCCTGTTCTACAAGGCAATGGTTAGGTCACATCTGGAAGTCACATTTTTAGGAAGGATGTGGATCTGTTGAAACAGGTGCAGAGAAGGGCAATGAGATTAGTGAGGAAAACAAAATGGTGCTCTTAACAAGAAAGGCCTCAGTTCTGCACATTGCTGGCACCTGCAAAGAAATCTGATTGAAGTGCTTAAGGCTTTGAATGGATTCAATGCTGATGGCATCCTTCCTCTTGATCAGGCTACACACATGAAGGAACATTCAAATTGAGGAATTATTCCTTCAGCCAGATTGACTGAACAGTTGAAGAACAGTCAGAAGAACAGTTGATTGTTAGAACAGGTACTAATACTTGTAAAGCCTTACTGATTAGCAAAAAAAAGATTATTATAATAGATTATATACATTTAGTAAATGTTTTTTAAATATATAAGTTCTGACACAGATAGCACATGATAGAAATAATAGAAAATAAAGTAATAATGCAATGCAAGCAGCTCTAACTATTAAAAAAATAACATCTAATTTGCTTACAATAAAAAATAAGTTTTAGCCTTACTGTTCTTATGAACTTGAACTAAACAATCAGCTTCAATAAGTGAATACAACTTATATCCTGAACTGGAAGCAACTGCCAGACACCTAAATTTATTAAAGAAAGAAATTAATTTCTCTCTGAGTTCAATTACTATGTCTGGATGAAAAGTAAAAGGAGACGAAGATTACCTCTGTACAGAAGTAATTGCAACATAATATGGTCTTTTTCAGGGTAATATATAACTTCTATATTACAAATTGTGATGTAAGGTGTAATATACAATATAAAGGAAAAGAATTTAAAAACTGAATTTGATCAAATTATGAAACAAATTATTTCTAACACAGGTGTTTCTGTCGATGACTATACATGAAAACATAACCACTTTAAAAATAACGGCCACTTCACTGCATTGGACCATGTCAAGATTTCATAAAAATCTGGACATATTACCCATAATTTGAAGTACCATACAAAAGTGCACATGCATGTGTGTGTAAGGAGAATAATATTAACTTGGAATTTTATCGTTCCACAAATCCTAACAAAAACATCAGACAAACAACACTTGACAGGTGCCCAAATTTCTTTTTATTTATGGAAAACATTTTTTGTTTTTTGGAATTCTCTCAGCATACTAATGCTCAACATATTACTAATGGATTGCATTAATTATTGTGTATTGATTATTTTTTAAATGAAAAATTTAAAAATTGTTTTTTTTATGTCATTTTCAATGCAACAAAACTTTTAATAAATCTTCTCAAAATAAAAAAAACTTTATATGCACAAAATATAAATGTGAAAATATTGGTGCCTTCCATTTGCCATTTAGAAAACCATTATGGGCTAAAATTTAAAATTTGTGCTTGCATATATATTCCTGCTTATATGTAATGCATAAAAATATTTTCAAACACACACACACACACACACACACTAAAGGACATTTCATAACATGTGGGTCACACACTTTCAAGATCAATTCAGAACCTAAAAAACATTTATATAAACATTTCTGAAATCTCTTTGTTCCAAAGTTACAGCCTATTTTGTATACTGCAGAAATTATACAGTACAAATGCCTTATTCTCAGAGTAGGCAAACCGTGTTTCACTAGTGCCAGGTAAGAATAAAAATTGATTCCTAGGTTTATGTACATCATGTGAATTTATCTTGAAATGGCATTAGTTCATAATTCCTTACTGCAAAATCAGTACAAAATGCATTTAAATAGAGGGAAGGACCTTGAAATACTTTGTGCTATTAGCATTAGTAGTGGCAAGAAAGCAAGCTTATACAGCATCAGTCAAAAAAAAAAAAAATCCTATATCACCTCTAATAGTTTGTCTAGTTCTTCCTTGAATTTATTCAAACTACCGGCTTCTGCAACACCTGATGGAAGTTTGTTTTAACAATTAACTACTCGCTGACTGAAGGCAAATTTCACATCAGTCCTGCAACCATCCTTCCTCAATTTGAATTTATTCCCCTCTCATGTGAGCAAGAGAAATGATTCCATCAGCTTTAAATCAGATCTCCTCGCAGATGCCTAGTGTCCGCTGCATTTTGAAGAAATGTAACCTTTCTTGGTAAGAGCACCCTTTTTGTTCCCCTGACTAATCTCTTTGCTCTTCTCTGCACCCATTCCAACAGATCCACATTCTTCCTAAACTGAGACTTCCAGATCAGTATGTGTTACTCAAGATATAACCTAACGATTGCTTTATACAATGGGATAATCACTTCCTTATCTCTCCTTCTGGCAAAATTTCTGTATATCATCGGCAATCATCGACAAAAACCTATGAAGTTTCCTGGCAGCCTGTTTTGCAGTGCTCAGAGAACTTCATATCTCACTGCACAATTACCCCCCAGGTTTTTTCATTCTCCACTTCCCTGAGAGTGGTACCGCAGTTTGAACATTAAGATAATAGCCACCCATATGCAGCACCTTGCATTTGTCAATGTTATACTTCAATTGCCATTTCTCAGCCTATCTGCAGGCGCCTCCGTAGCCAGGTGGGAAGGAGCAGCAGTGCGTAGCACACGCTTCTTGATTAGACCGGGGTTTGAGCCCGTCACCACCAAAAACGGAGGATGCGGAAAGGTCAAGGGAATGACCACCGCATATTCCCGGAGCAATATGGCCTTAGTTGCTAATGCTCCTAAAAACCAAACAACAACAACAACAACTCAGCCTATCTGCTAAGAATTGCCAATTGAAGACCTAATTTTCTAGTTCTTGCTGGTAGTACCTTGATCCTTGTCATTAACCAACCTTCCAGCATTTCTATCAACTGCAAACTTAAAAAATAAATTGGACATGCCTTCATCAATACCATTAATAAACATAGGAAAGAACAATAAAACCTGTGGAACTCCACTAATAACACTAGTCCACAAAGCTCGGGGCCTATTGATAACTACTATGACTTCTTCACACATGACCATCCCTTTATCCATGGCAGTAACTTGGCTCTAATGCCACACTGCTCAGTAGTCTTATGTGGAACAATAGAAAAGCATTCTGAAATCTAAGTATATGATGTAGAAATATGGATTAAATATATTAAGAGATAATAAGTATATTAGCATTAGTAGAGGCATATGATGCAAGAAAGCAAGCTTATGCAGCATCAGCCAAAAAAAAAAAAAAAAACCACTTCCATTTCACCCCACCGTTCGTTCAAAATACCTGTCTAGCTGAGCCTTAAATTTATTTAGGCTATCGACTTCCACAACAAGGGATGGAAGTATGTTCCACCAACCAACTACCCGCTGGCTAAAGGCAAATTTCCGCACATCTATCCTACATCTGTCTTTCCTCAATCTGAATTTATGCCCTCTCAGGTAATTATTCTGAGCAAGAGGAAGAATCCCATCGGCATTGAGTATTTTTATACGCCTCTATCAGATCACCTGGCTGGTGCCTAGTCTCCAGACACTGTAATTCGCAAAAATTAAGCCTTTCTTCGTAAGAGCACCCCTTTGTTCCATTCACTAATCTTGTTGCCCTTCTCTGTACTCGTTCCAGCAGCTCTACATCCTTCTTGAAATGAGGCCTCCAGGCCTGTATACAGTACTCCAGGTGTGGCCTCACCATTGCCTTATACAAGGGAATAATCACCTCCTTATCCCTGCTAGAAAAATTCCTATATATCATTGACAATACACCATGAGCTACTCTTGCAGCCCGTCTGCACTGCTCATAGAACTTCATATCTGCCTGCACAACCACCCCCAGGTCCCTTTCATTCTCTACCACTGTCAGTGTAGTACCACAGAGTTGATACATTGCTCTGCAGTTGCTGTTTCCCATATGTAGTACTTTACATTTGTCAATGTTAAACTTCATTTGCCACCTCTCAGCCCATATGCTCAACCTTTCCAGATCCTGTTGCAGCAGCATAGTGTCAGTAGTGTCCTTGACAACCCTGCCAACCTTCATATCGTCTGCAAACTTGGACATTAAGCTTGATATACCATCATCAATATCATTTATAAATACAGAAAACAATAAAGGACCCAATACTGAACCCTGAGGGACTCCACTAATAACATTAGCCCACAATGAGCAGTGTCCATTGATTACCACTCTGTCTTCTCCCCCTCAAACATCCCTTTATCTATAGTAGTAATTTGCCTCCAATGCCACAGTGCTCCAATTTGTGCAGCAGTCTTCCATGTGCAACAGTATCAAAAGCCTTTCTAAGATCCAAATATATAATACCCTGCATCCATTTCTTTTGTGACTGCATCATAGTATCAATTCAAATTGGTCAGGCAAGACTTCCCCTTAACAAAACCATGCTGTGTCCGAGCTATAACTGAAGTCTTATCTAGATGATCCTGCAATGCTTCTTTAACCAGTGCCTCCATTAATTTTCCTGGAACAGAAGTTAAACTCACAGGTCTATAATTACTTGTGTCAGCCTTTGATCCCCCTTTGTGAATTGGGGTCACATTTGCACGTTTCCAGTCTATGGGTACCTCCCCTGAGGCCAAGGAAGCTCTCATAATTATGGGTAAGGGTTTGTTGCTGCCTCCTTTAATATAACTGGATAGATCCCATCCACCCCAGGTGCCTTTCTTGTGTTTATCTTCAAAAATTTCTCCTCCACTTTACTCTCAGTTATTACAAGATTCTCTAGCTTACTGCCAGAGTTTACTTCACCTCTGGCATTCCCCTTCCTGAATAACTCCTCATGTATGAATGTAGATGCAAAATACTCGTTTAGTTTATTAGCCACCTGAGCAGGATCCTCAACTGTTGAACCATCAAGCCCCGGGGGCTCACATCTGGTGAGTATGGGCTTGGCAAACCCAGGGTCCTGAGCTGGATATCATCATCCTTCTCTTTCTTGGTGATTCCTTTATACATCTCTCTCTCTCTCTCAGGGGGTAACTCGGGGAATTTTTTTTTGGCTGGTGCAGCATAAGCCTCAGGCTTCCTTGTACCACATGGCTAATAATAATAATAATAATAATAATAATAATAATCAATATCCAGTGGACCAATCTGATTCATCCCTTTCTTTCTAGAGTTTACATAGGTAAAGAACTCTTTTCTGTTTTTCTTTGCATCTATTGCCAAGCATTTCTCATAATCTGCTTCTGCCTGCCTAATCTCCTTTGTGACTTGGTTACAGATCAGCTTATATCTATATCACACATTAATTTATATGTATCCCATGCATTTTTATTCTCTGCCATACATCTCATTAGTTCATCTGACATCCATTTAGGCCTAAACCTTGAGCAATATTTCTTAGTTGGTATGTAAAGCCTAGTAGCTTCCAAGCGAAGTTCTTTGAATGCTTCCCATTTTGATTTTGCTGTTGGTAACATCATCAGTTGGTCTCACTGTATAGAATTTAAATACTGTTTCAGACCATCGTAGTCGCCTTTACGAAAGCAAAAACCCTTCCCTTTACCCCTGATGGTAGTTACCACTTTGAGTAAATCCCACTTCAGCACACTGTGATCACTGCCACCTAGTGGTTCCTTTATCTGCAGATTCTTAATGCATGAAGAATCACTACTGATAATCAGATCAAGAGTATTACTCCATCTAGTTGCCTCCCGAACAAACCTATGAAGAAAACAATTATCGAATAAATCCACAAAAGCCTTGCTAGTGTGTGAGTGACCAACCAATAAGTTCCAGTTAATATCTGGGAAATTAAAATCCCCCATTATAAGACTCTGATTTACTGGCCCACTCTATTTCCCTGTACAGTTTCTTATTATACTCATCAGAGTCATTAGGACTATAGCACACTCCTACTCTCAATTTTGATCTCCCAATGCTTATGTCACACCAAACTGACTCGACACTGCACTGTCCAACGATGTTGACTGGCTTAACTTCCTGGATTTTAGGTGTTTCTTAACTAATAGCATAACTCCTCCTCCTCCCGTCCTGTCTATATTTTCTGTACACATTGTACTCCCCAAATTCCAGTTCTGTATTCCTTATATCTGTGTGACACCACATCTCTGATATCCCAACAATATCTGCCTTTGATGTTTTGAGCAATACCTCAAATTCATCAAATTTATTTACCAAACTCCTAGCACATTGGTGTACACACAAGTATACATGCACCTATTCCTATTCTTACCTACCCTAACACAACCCACGAGTTTACTTGTACCGCAATGACTCCCAGTAGTCTCTGAATCCTGCATCTTGTTTTCCAGGCTGCTGCTCATTCCAATAGAAGCAGTGCGAGAATCACTTTCACCTCTGCCAGTGGCTACTGTTAATCTATTAGTGCTTGTATCCCCCCCCAAGCTAGCAGTTTTCCGACCCACCTAACACTGCCTCGATAGCCTCAGCAAATATTCTTGCACCCTTTCTATTTAAGTGTATCGCATCCCTGTAGAAGCAGTCTCTCCTGTTAACAAGTATAGTCCAGGCTGAAAAAAATTCTACCCCTTGAGCCTTGAACAATCTTTCCAGGGCCGAATTGATCGACAAGACTCTAATCATATACTCCCTCCTATCGTGTCTGGGCAGAATTGCAGACACTTTCAAATTCAACCCTAATTCACGGATCTTTTTCAACAGTACTTGTTAAGTAATTCTGCCAGTCTCCTACTCTTAATATCATTAGTGCCAACATGTACAACTATATCACCTTTTGTGCTCTTAAAAGATGATATCCGCTCTACGTCATCAACCTTTGCCCCTGGCAGACATACCCTGGTCCTGTTCCACCTATCCTTTTTACAAAGCATGTTCCCCATTTCCCTGACAATAGAGTCACCAACAACTACTAGTTCCTGTGGGACCAGAGCAATCTGCCTTGGGGGTTGCCGCTGTGTTGCGTGATGACCAAGTGCAAGCTCTGGCATTCTGGGCAGCTGAGAGCTTGATGGGCCCCTCGATTTAGATTCTTCGAGGGCATCCACCCTGTCCTTCAAGCTCTCATATAGGCCCCATAACAATGCTGAGTTGTCGGCTGATTTCCTTACACTCCTTACATTGCGCACACACAAAGACGTCCCCCATTGCAATATCATATTCCATACCCGATTGCTCCACAAACATCAAGCAAGCAGTGCATTTTAAAAGGCTGTGATTCAGAGGACAACTGCCCCACAGCACTCCCATTAGCTTGAGCCTTTTGCTTTGCTGCTCTGAGTCATGATTTCGATTTAATTTCAATAAAATTTCGATTTCGTACAAAATTATAACCCTAAACTTGTATCCCAACACAGTTATAACACTATATATATTTTTTTTTCAGTATCGAGTATTATCTACGAGTTCCGTTTATATAACTTCTGTATCAAGTTATGTATTAATTAATTATGTTACGTTTGTAATCTAATCATTATATGTATTTAGTTAAAAAGTACAATTTAATGGGCAATGAAGTTTAAACAGAACATACAGAACATGCAGCAGCCTGAAAAGCAAGGTGTAGAGATTTCAAGTCCTGCTGTGGATCATCATGTAACTAATAAATACATAGGCTGTGTTACAATACCTAAGAGTAAGAATGGATGCATGTATACTTAATCAAAATTATTTCTTATATCAGCTCATGCAGGACTAACGAAACAGCTAATCAGGCTCATTAGATATGATATATCTTTTAAAAAACCACGGTTTCCTTCAAAATTCCATTTCTATCTAAATAACTCTGAGTTGTACTCTATTTCTGAGTCTTTGATCTTGACTATTCCACTGAAGTCAGAGTGATCAGCCAGAAATTAACCACTTTGTTCTTAAAATTGGCCTTATTGTATTAATATGTCACCAATATATTACAAACATATTACTTCTGATTCCAATGATCCCCACATAGTTAACCTTAATGGTTCAATGCACATTCTTGCCACCTTCCTCAAAACTGATGAGTACATTCCATCAACTGCAGGAACTTTACTTGCCTTTAGACTCAACAGTTTTTTAAGTCTAAAGATGAGTGAACAGTCATCTGTAATATTGCTAATTTCATGCTTACCAATTTAAACAGAAGCCTATGATAGATACAAGTTGATATGCAACCAAGTTACAAAGGAGGTTAGGCAGGCGAAGGCAGATTACGAGAAATCCTTGGCAAGGGATGCAAAGAAAAACAGCAAAGAGTTCTTTACTTATGTAAACTCTAGAAGGAAGGTGATGAATCAGATTGGTCCACTTGATATTGATGGGTCAACTGTTGATGATCCTGCTCAGGTAGCTAACAAACTAAATGAATATTTTGCATCGACATTCACACATGAGGAGTTATTCAGCGAGGGGAATGCCAGAGATGTATTCAACTCTGGCAGTAAGCTAGAGAATCTTGTAATAACAGAGTAAAGTGGAGGAGAAATTGTTGAAGATAAATACAAGAAAGGCACCTGGGGTGGATGGGATCTATCCAGTTATATTAAAGGAGGCAGCAAAGGAAGTAAGCAAACCCTTAGCCATAATTATGAGAGCTTCCTTGGACTCAGGGGAGATACCCATGGACTGGAGATGTGCAAATGTGACCCCAATTCACAAAGGAGGATCAAAGGATGACACAAGTAATTATAGACCTGTGAGTTTAACTTCTGTTCCAGGAAAATTAATGGAGGCACTGGTTAAAGAAGCACTGCAGGATCATCTAAACAAGACTTCAGTTATAGCTCGGACACAGCATGGTTTTGTTAAGGGGAAGAGTCTTGCCTGACCAATTTGATTGGATACTATGATGCAGTCACAAAAGAACTGGATGCAGGGAATAACTTTGATATTATATACTTGGATCTTAGAAAGGCTTTTGATACTGTTGCACATGGAAGACTGCTACACAAATTGGAGCAGTGTGGCACTGGAGGCAAATTGCTGCTATGGATAAAGGGGTGGTTGAGGGGGAGAAGACAGAGAGTGGTAATCAATGGACACTGCTCATCGTGGACTAATGTTATTAGTGGAGTCCCTCAGGGTTCAGTATTGGGTCCTTTATTGTTTTCTGTATTTATAAATGATATTGATGATGGTATATCAAGCTTAATGTCCAAGTTTGCAGACGATACGAAGGTTGGCAGGGTTGTCAAGGACACTACTGACACTATGCTGCTGCAACAGGATCTGGAAAGGTTGAGCATATGGGCTGAGAGGTGGCAAATGAAGTTTAACATTGACAAATGTAAAGTACTACATATGGGAAACAGCAACCCCAGAGCAACGTATCAACTCTGTGGTACTACACTGACAGTGGTAGAGAATGAAAGGGACCTGGGGGTGGTTGTGCAGGCAGATATGAAGTTCTATGAGCAGTGCAGACGGGCTGCAAGAGTAGCTCATGGTGTATTGTCAATGATATATAGGAATTTTTCTAGCAGGGATAAGGAGGTGATTATTCCCTTGTATAAGGCAATGGTCAGGCCACACCTGTAGTACTGTATACAGGCCTGGAGGCCTCATTTCAAGAAGGATGTAGAGCTGCTGGAACGAGTACAGAGAAGGGCAACAAGATTAGTGAATGGAACAAAGGGGTGCTCTTACGAAGAAAGGCTTAAGTTTTGCGAATTACAGTGTCTGGAGACTAGGCACCAGCGAGGTGATCTGATAGAGGTGTACAAAGCCTTGAATGGGTTGAGCATGCTCAATGCTGATGGGATTCTTCCTCTAGCTCAGAATAATCACCTGAGAGGGCATAAATTCAAATTGAGGAAAGACAGATGTAGGATAGATGTGCGGAAATTTCCCTTTAGCCAGCGGGTGATTGGTAGGTGGAACAGACTTCCATCCCTTGTTGTGGAAGTTGATAGCCTAAATAAGTTTAAGGCTCAGCTGGACAGGTATTTTGAATGAACAGAGAGGTGAAGTGGAAATGGTTATTTTTTATTTAATTATTTTACTTTATTTTTTTGGCTGATGCTGCATAAGCTTGCTTTCTTGCATCAAATGCCTCTACTAATGCTAATGCTAAAAAGTTGCAACATCTGGAGACTAGGCACCTGTGAGGTGATCTGATTGAGGTGTATAAGGGTTTGAATGGTTTGAGCAGGCTCAATGCTGATGGGATACTTCTGCTTGCTCAGATTAAGAACCCAAGGGGGCATAGATTCAAATTGAGGAAAGACAGTTGTAGAATAGATGTGCGGAAGTTTACCTTTAGCCAGCAGGTAGTTGATTGCTGGAACAGACTTCCATCTGTTGTTGTGGAAGTTGATATTCTTCGATGATGACTGCCAGCAGTCCTTGAAATCCCTAGCACCTTGCTTTCCATGCTGCTGCTCATTTCAATAGAAGCAGTGCAAGAATCACTTTCACCTCTGCCTGCAGCTACTGTTAATCTAGCAGTCAGTGAATCCACCCAAGCTAGCAGTTTTCCGACCCACCTAACCCTACCTCGATAGCATCAGCAAATATTCTAGCACCTTTTTATTTAGTGTATCCCATCCCTGTAGAAGCAGTCTCTCCTGTTAACAAGCACAGACCACACTACAATGAGAAAAATTCTACCCCCATGAGCTTTTCACAATCTCTCCAGGGCCGAATTGATTGACAAGGCCCTCATCATATACTCCTTCCTATAGTGTCTGGGGAGAATTGGATACACTTTCAAATTTAACCCTAACTTGCATCTTTTTCCAACATTGCCTTGTACTTGTTTATTAATTCCTTGGATTTCTTGCTCTTAAATATCGTTAGTGCCAATGTGTAAACAATACCACCTTTTGTGCCATTAGAAAGTTATCTGCTTCCCAACTTCCTCAACTTTTGTCTTTGGCAGATATACCCCTGCTCCTATTCCACTTTTCATTTTTGCACAATATATTTCTTGTTTCCCTGACAACAGAGTCACTGACAATAACTAGCTCTCTTGTTGGGCTCCCCATTTTAATTCCTTCATGGGCATCAATCCTACTTTTCAAACTCTCATAGACACCCATCAGACTATTGAGTTGGTGCCAAATTTCTTCACACTCTCTGCACCTAGCACACATAAAGACATCCCCCTTGGCTAGAGCATGTCCTGTTCCAGAAATGTCCACAAACATTTCACAAAGTGCACATTTTTTTAGGCTGTGATACATTGGAGAATCGCCTTTTTGGTTCTACCTCTAGCCACAGCACTTTCGCTACTTTGTGCCCGTTGCTTTGCTGCTCTTGTCTGGGGCGTGAATTTTGTGTAAATACAATTTAATTGATTATATGAAAATTAATAAGGTTAATAAATTCAATTGATTAACTGACAATACTATACTAAGGTAATGCAGTGATACGTATTATGTTATCTAGTTTTACAGTATACCTTATGCTATCAAGTTTAAGATATATATTACACTATACTGTAATGATCACAATGTTAAATTAGTTATATTCTTAGCTGTATTCAAAAAGATATATGCAGAACAAGTGATCAGAATCTTCAAACTACTTATCATGCTACGATATTTATACCAAAACTCCGATACAATAGCAGTACAAGTAGTGAGTCACAACTTCTCCCTGTCCCTGTTGTTTGCTCTCTTTCTCTCTCTCTCTCTCTTCCCCCCCCCTCAAATAACAATTTCTCATAATTGGCCTTGCCAACCTAACATTTTCTGGTACTATACAGATCATTTTGTAGATGTTACATAGGTTTCAATACTTTTCACTACTCTTTTTCCATGCCATCTTTTCCTGCTCTATTAAACTGGCTATCTCATTTCTTATTTTTGTCCATCTCAGCATACTCTTTGCAATATATTTTCTTAATAGTATATTATGCATTTTTGCTCATATATATATCATCATCATCATCAGCAATTTTCAATCCACTGCAAGATGAAGGCCTCTCCAGCAACTTTCCAGTTCCATCTGTTTTACTACCCACGAACTCATGAATTTCATCTATCCATCTCCGCCTTTGTCTTCCAGGTTTTCTTCTAGCTCCTCTTGGGTACCATTCTGTTATTTTCTTAGTCCATCTGTCATCACGTCTCCGAGCTATGTGTCCTGCCCAAGACCATTTTAGTTCTTTAGTTTTGATAAGAATGTCCTTTACTTGAGTTTGCTGCCTAATCCTCTTCTTATCTAACAGTCTGATTCCCAATATAATTCATTCCATTCTTCGCTGTGTAGTTCTCAGCTTCTCTTCCATTCTTTTGGTGAGTGCCTAAGTTTCACTTCCATAAGTCATGGTGGGAAGTATACATTGGTTCATTATTTTACGTTTCAGACAAACTGGGGTATTGCTCAAGTGTGTGTGTATGTGACTATATTTCCTGAATGCTATCCATCAAATTTATTCTTCTCTTGACTTCCAGCCATTTATCATTATTACAGCTAATAACTTGTCCCAGATAAGTATATGACTCCACCTTTTCAATTACTGCTCCTTCAATCATAATTTTCCTTTCTGTGGCATACTTGTTCATTACTTTTATTTTAGCCATATTCATCTTTAGTCCAAAATCCTTACTAACTGTGCATAACTGATTAAGATTTTTCTCTAATTCTTTGAGATCGTGGTTTATGACCACAATGTCATCTGCAAATCGTAAATGGTTTAGGTACTCTCCGTTCACATTGACTCCTTTCTGCGACCAGTCTAATCTTCTGAAAGCTTCCTCAAGGGCAGCAGTAAACAGCTTCTGAGATATTGTGTTTCCTTATCGAACTCCCTTCTCAATTTAAATTTATATTTTTTAAATTTATATTCTTTATTTATTATTTTATTTTTAAAGAAATAAAGTTTATTTTTAAAGAATATTATTTATATTCTTTAAATTTGTATATGTATATTACATATATATATATTTAAATGCCAGATGTGGTCTGTTTAGCCGCGTATATATTTTTTTTCTAAATTGTAAATTTTTTTTTTTGAATAATGGATTTGTCCAGAATGAAACTGGCATCCACCCTAGTAAAGCCACAGACAGATACAAACCGCAACTCTGACTGCTATTTTCTCAGGAATTCCAAGTTGTAGGGTGTGTGTGTGTGTGTGTGTGTGTGTGTGTGTGTGTGTGTGTGTGTGTGTGTGTGTGTGTGTGTGTGCAGCAAATCAGCATAACATAAAGATCAACTATACCAATTTTAGATAAATAACAATTTTAATATGCCACATATTTACATAAATATATACAAATTACAGACTGAAATTAATACGAGTTCAAGTTATAGACTCTGATATATATATATACACACACCAAGATGCAACCCAAATATTCCCAAAATTTGAATGTTGCTTGGAAACATGCCTAGTACGGACTTGTGGCACTAAGTAATACTGCATGCATCCTTTGTGAATCAGTGTGCCGCTTCGGGCTGGATAGAATAGTTTAATATTTATGCGCAGTTCTATGGCAGTGTGCTTCACGTAGTTCGCAATGGCTGATGTGAGAGAACAATGTGCTTGCATCAAGTTTTGTTTCCTTCTTAACAATACAGCAGCAGAAACCCATAAGTTGAAACAAGTTTTTGGTGACAATGCTTTAGGCCAGATGCAGACCTACTACAGGTTTATTGTGATTTTAAATGTTTCACCAACCACGTATTAAAATAAGACAGAGAAATTGGAATTTTAAAAACTATGTTTTTAAAATTCCAGGTATTTAAAAGGTATTTAAAAACTATATATTTACAATTAAAATAACTTTACAACTAAAAAGGAAAAAATACATAAAATATATATATACATCGAATAAAATACATTAAAATACCGGGTTAAGAGCGATAAAACCAACCGTAGCTTTCGAAGGCTCCTGCCTTCTTCTTCAACAGTAGCTTCCTTGTACTTCGGTGCAAGGAAACTCTCGAGCCACTTGAGGTCCCAGAACTTATGCGCCCGATCAGTCATGATAGCTTCATCAGGGGAGATCTGGTGTTGGTTCTCCCAAAAATGCTTGGCCACTGTGGACTTACCATAATCTGCATTCCTTATTGCCTTAGTGTGCTCCCCCAGCCGTTCTGTGAGACGGCGCTTTGTTTCCCCTACATAACATTACCCACAATCTGGGCATTTAATACTATAAACGACCCACCCCACTAGCATTCTCTTTTTGAATGGGGTCTTTTACTTGTGACACGTTTGTGTACAGCTTCCAACCTGGAATCTGCACACAAACGCGTCTGATAATTTCTTAGAACCCTAGTTATATGCTCAGTTAAGCCCGGGATAGTAGGGAATGTATGCAGTGGCTAGTGGAGTGAAGAGTTAGCCTCTCCTCTGATTTTCTCCAATATACTTTTGTATAATCCTCTGGGGATAGCCACACTTTGTAAGATCCGCCGTGACACGTTCATATTCTTCTTTCCTATCCTCGGAGGTGCTACAGTGCGATTTTGCCCTGTCTATTAACGCTCTGACCACAATGTTCCTATGATGATTGGTCCGAGCAGAACTATAGTGTGAGTACTGGCCTTTACACATCAGTTTCCTATAGACTTTAGTTTTTAGTTGTTGGCCTTCTCTACAGACCAATACATCTAGGAATGGCAAAATTCCTTCCTCTACCTCCGAGGTAAATTGTATGAATGGGGAGAAGCCATTTAAAAAATTCACCACTTCATTTTCACTCCCCTTTTGAATAATTGAGAATGTATCATCCACATATCTCTTCCATGGGCGCATAGGGAGATCTCGACCATTAAATATTCTAGCCTCGAGCTCCTCCATAGCTAGATTAGCTATAATCCACTAATGGGGGAGCCCATGGCTGTACTGTTAGCCTGCTTATACATGATATTACCAAAAATCATGGTGGTGCTTGAGAGGCATAGTTCTATACCTTTACAAATATCTTCTAAATTTAATTGCATTCTACTACACAAGGTGGTATCATTCTGTAAGGCCATGTGTGCACAAAGTACCCCATGGTCGATAGGAATACACGTAAAAAGCGATATCACATCAAAAGATATAGTTTCATTTTCCTCTATGTGCTGACTTCTTATGAAGCGCACTAAATCTTTACTATCTTTCACGCTGAATTTGGAAGTTCCTACTAATGCAGACAGTATTTTGGCCAGGAAACCAGACAAGGCATATGTGGGACTACCAATGAATGAAACTATAGGTCTAAGTGGTACACCCACTTTGTGTATTTTTGGTAAGCCATAAAATCTCGATATCTGGCTCCATGTATCGTGTAATGTCCAATACTGCTCTTTGGAAATTTTGTTGGACTTTAGCCAACTCTGAACCCTTCTATTTACCTGACGTTCCAAATTCATCAATGGACTTTTTTGAATGACCTTATAAGTTATTTGATCATTCAATAGATCTAACGCTTTACTTAGATATGCTTCTTTATCCTGCACCACCGTTAGCCTGCCTTTGTCTGCTGGTAAGACCACAATACTGTCATCTTGTTTGAGGCTCCTAAGTGCTAATTTCTGTTTCACACTAAGATTAGCAGGGGCTCTCCTGGCTTGACTCAGAATAGCTTCTGTTTTAATTCTAATTTCATTTGCCCTATCTTCAGGCAACTTATTTATCGCATTTTTCCACACCCATCGCTATTTCTGCAATGAGTATTTTAGGCGGAATCGTAGCAAATTTTGGTCCTAAATTTGAAACCTCTATCCGTTCTTTGGTTAGTTGTTTGCTGTTCATGTTCACTATAAAATTATTAGCAGTATCACTATTGCTTCTGAACCTGGTTTGTTCTCTGAGTCTATCAAACTTCACAATATGCCTCTGTCTACAGATGTCAGAAATTTGCCTTGTTTTTGTTGACACCATACTAATCACCAGTGACAGATGTACTGAAGTCACACACTCACTTATCTTATTAAAACACTGTCTTTTTTATCTCCCCTGATGTGGTATAAATTCCTATGTAGTTTCTCAATCCATATATTTAAGATCTTCTTTTGATACCACTTAGTAACGTTAAATAGTCGTTCAAATGGAAGTTTTACTTGAAAGCCTCGGGGTATACGATTGTGTGCCTTGTATCGATGGGGGGCGAACCTCAAATGCTGCTCGTGTTTAACCTCTTTATCACTATGTTTCTGAAATTCTCTGATGCGCCGCATTGTTGAAGGGCCATAACATCTAAATAGTTATTCTGAAATATATAGTAGCAAACACATAGTAGTAAACACATCTATCCAGTTATATTAAAGGAGGTGGCAAAGCAACTAAGCAAACCCTTAGCCATAATCGGGAGGTTCCCATGGACTGGAGATGTGCAAATGTATCCCCAATTCACAAAGGGGGATCGAAGGGTGACACGAGTAATTACAGACCAGTTAGTTTAACTTCTGTTCCGGGTAAAATAATGGAGTCACTGGTTAAAGATGCATTGCAGGATCATCTAGACAAGACTGCAGCAGTAATTCAGACACAGCATGGGTTTGTTAAGGGAAAGTCTTGTCTGACAAATTTGATAGGATATTATGATGTGGTTACAAAGGAACTGGATGCAAAAAATAATTTTGATATCATATATTTGGATTTCAGGAAAGCTTTTGACACTGTTGCGCATGGAAGACTATTGTACAAATTGGAGCAGAATGGTATTAAGGGTAAGTTGCTACAATGGACAAAAGGATTCTGAAGTGGGAAAAGACAGAGGGTGGTAATCAATGGGTGCTGCTCTTCGTGGACTAATGTTATTAGTGCAGTCACACAGGGTTCGGTGTTAGGTCCACTGTTGTTTTGTATATTTATCAATGATATTGATGAAGGTATATCAGGCTTAATGTCGAAGTTTGCAGATGATACAAAAGTTGGCAGGGTTGTTAATGACAGTAATGGCAGTGTGCTACTGCAACAGGATCTAGGTAATTTGTGCAGATGGGCTAAGAAGTAGCAACTGAAGTTTAACCTTGACAAATGCAAAGTACTGCATATGGGTAGAAGTAACCCCAGAGAAACATACCAACTGTGTGGTACTACACTTAAAGTGGTAGAAAATGAAAAAGACCTGGGAGTAATTGTGCAGTCAGATATGAAGTTCTCTGAGCAAT
Source organism: Mastigoproctus giganteus (assembly GCF_048544385.1). Lineage (NCBI taxonomy): Eukaryota > Metazoa > Arthropoda > Arachnida > Uropygi > Thelyphonidae > Mastigoproctus > Mastigoproctus giganteus. The sequence goes on from NC_143581.1 coordinate 113,664,792, forward strand.
GCAGACAGGCTGCCAGGGCAGGTCATGGGGTTTTGTCAATGATATATAGGAATTTTGCTAGCAGGGAGAAGGAGGTGATTGTTGCTCTGTATAAGGCAATGGTCAGGCCATGCCTTGAGTACTGCGTACAGGTCTGGAGACCTCATTTTAGGAAGGATGTAGATTTACTTGAGTGTGTACAGAGAAGGGCAACAAGATTGGTGAGGGGAATGAAGGGATCCTCTTACCAAGAAAGGCTTAAGTTCTGCAAATTGCGGTGGCTGGAGACTAGGCACCTGCACGGTGATCTGATTGAGGTGTATAAGGCCTTGAATGGGTTGAGCACGCTGAATTCTGATGAGATCCTTCCACTTGTTTAGATTACGAACCTAAGGGGGCATAAATTCAAATTAAGAAAAGACAGATGTAGAATAGATGTGCGGAAATTTGCCTTTAGCCAGCGGGTGGTTAATTGCTGGAACAAACTTCCATCTGTCATTCTGGAAGTTGACAGGTCAAATAAATTTAAGGAGGAACTGGACAGGCATTTAGAGGGAATGGTGTGATTTTTTTTTTTTTTTGGCTGATGCTGCATAAGCTCATACACTTGCTTTCTTGCATCACATGCCACTACTACTACTACTACTACATAGTTTTTAAAATTCCAGTTTCCGTGTCTTATTTTAATATATGGTTGGTGAGAAACATTTAAAATCACAATATGAATTTACCCAACCCAAGAGAACTATTTAGATGTTATGGCCCTTCAACAGTGTGGTGAAGGGCCATAACTAGAATGGTTCAGAGTTGGCTAAAGTCCAACAAAATTTCCAAAGAGCAGTATTGGACATTACATACTACAGGGAGCCATGGCCGAGATTTTATGGGTTACCAAAAATACACAAAGTAGGTGTACCACTTAGACCTATAGTTTCATTCATTGGTAGTCCCACATATGCCTTGTCTGGTTTCTTGGCCAAAATACTTTCTCCATTAGTAGGAATTTCCGAATTCAGCGTCAAAGATAGTAAAGATTTTGTGCACTTCATAAGAAGTCAGCACATAGAAGAAAATGAAACTATGATATCTTTCGATGTGACATTGCTTTTTACGTGTATTCCTATCAACCATAGGGTACTTTGTGCACACATGGCCTTACAGAATGATACCACCTTGTGTAGTAGAACGCAATTAAACTTAGAAGATATTTGTAAAGGTATAGAACTATGCCTCTCAAGCACCACCATGATTTTTGGTAATATCATGTATAAGCAGGCTAACAGTACAGCCATGGGCTCCCCCATTAGTGGATTATAGCTAATCTAGCTATGGAGGAGCTCGAGGCTAGAATATTTAATGGTCGAGATCTCCCTATGCGCCCATGAAAGAGATATGTGGATAATACATTCTCAATTATTCAAAAGGGGAGTGAAAATGAAGTGGTGAATTTTTTAAATGGCTTCTCCCCATTCATACAATTTTCGGAGGTAGAGGAACAAGGAATTTTGCCATTTCTAGATGTATTGGTCTGTAGAGAAGGCCAACAACTAAAAACTAAAGTCTATAGGAAACTGATGTGTAAAGGCCAGTACTCACACTATAGTTCCGCTCGGACCAATCATCATAGGAACAGTGTGGTCAGAGCGTTAATAGACGGGACAAAATCGCACTGTAGTACCTCAGAGGATAGGAAAGAAGAATATGAACGTGTCACAGCAGATCTTACAAAGTGTGGCTACCCCCAGAGGATTATACAAAAGTATACTGGAGAAAATCAGAGGAGAAGCGAACCCTTCACTCCAATAGCCACTGCATACATTCCCTACTATCCGGGCTTGACTGAGCATATAACTAGGGTACTAAGAAATTATGAGACGCGTTGTGTGCAGATTCCAGGTCGGAAGCTGCACACAATTGTGTCACAAGTAAAAGACCCCATTCAAAAAGAGAATGCTAGTGGGGTCGTTTATAGTATTAAATGCCCAGATTGTGAGGAATGTTATGTAGGGGAAACAAAGCACCGTCTCACAGAACGGCTGGGGGAGCACACTAAGGCAATAAGGAATGCAGATTATGGTAATTCCGCCGTGGCCGAGCATTTTTGGGAGAAGCAACACCAGATCTCCCCGGGATGAAACTATCATCACTGATCAGGCGCATAGGTTCTTGGACCGCAAGTGGCTCTAGAGTTTGCAGATTAGTTCGACAGAGAACATCAATAGAGACAAAGGTTTGCGGATTCTTTAGCATTAGCATTAGTAGAGGCATTTGAGGCAAGAAAGCAAGCTTATGCAGCATCACCCAAAAAAAAAAAAAAAACCCACTTCCACTTCACCCCTCTGTTCGTTCGAAATACCTGTCCAGCTGAGCCTTTAACTTATTTAGGCTATCAACTTCCACGACAAGGGATGGAAGTCTGTTCCACCAACCAACAACCCGCTGGCTAAAGGCAAATTTCCGCACAGCTATCCTACAGCTGTCTTTCCTCAATTTGAATTTATGCCCTCTCAGGTGATTATCCTGAGCAAGAGGAAAAATCCCATCAGCATTGAGCATGCTCAAACCATTCAAGGCTTTATGCACCTCAATCTGATCACCTCGCAGATGCCTAGTCTCCAGACACTGTAATCTAGAAAACTTAAGCCTTTCTTCATAACAGCAATCCTTTGTTCCATTCACTAATCTTGCTGCCCTTCTCTGTACTCGTTCCAGCAGTTCTACATCCTTCTTGAAATGAGGCCTCCAGACCTGTATACAGTACATGTATAAACTGTATAAACTAGGTGTGGCCTGACCATTGCCTTATACAAAGGAATAATCACATCCTTATCCCTGCTAGAAAAATTCCTATATATCATTGACAATACACCATGAGCTGCTCTTGCAGCCCGTCTGCACTGCTCAGAGAACTTCATATCTGCCTGCACAACCACCCCAGGTCCCTTTCATTCTCTACCACTGTCAGTGTAGTACCACAGAGTTGATACGTTGCTCTGGGGTTGCTGTTTCCCATATGTAGTACTTTACATTTGACAATGTTAAACTTCATTTGCCACCTCTCAGCCCATCTGCTCAACCTTTCCAGATCCTATTGCAGCAGCAGCGTAGTGTCCTTGACAACCCTGCCAACCTTCGTATCGTCTGCAAACTTGGACATTAAGCCTGATATACCATCATCAATATCATTTATAAATACAGAAAACAATAATGGACCCAACACGGAACCCTGAGGGACTCCACTAATAACATCAGTCCATGATGAGCAGTGTCCATTGATTACCACTCTCTGTCTTCTCCCCCTCAACCACCCCTTTATCCACAGCAGCAATTTGCCTCCAATGCCACACTGCTCCAATTTGTGCAGCAGTCTTCCACGTGCAACAGTATCAAAAGGCTTTCTAAGATACAAGTATATAATATCAAAGTTATTCCCTGCATCCAGTTCTTTTGTAACTGCATCATAGTATCTAATCAAATTGATCAGGCAAGACTTCCCCTTAACAAAACCATGAATCCCCTCTTTGAGGCTATGGTCCTCAGAAGGGATGAACGATTTCATATGACGTGCTCCCGAGCCGCTTCCAGTCGTGGCGATGAAACACGTGATTTAGACCGTGAATCTGCTGGTACTTAAGATGCACCGCAGTACGAGGAAGCTACCGCTGAAGAAGAAGGCAGGAGCCTTCGAAAGCTACGGTCAGTTTTATCGCTCTGAACCCGGTATTTTAATGTATTTTATTCAATGTATATATATATATTTTTATGTATTTTATCCTTTTTTAGTTGTAAAGTTATTTTAATTGTAAATATATAGTAGTAAACACATAGTTTTTAAAATTCCAGTTTCCGTGTCTTATTTTAATACGTGTTTGGTGAGAAACATTTAAAATCACAATATGAATTTACCCAACCCCAGAGGCCTGTTTGAACTACTACTGGTTTATAAATTTTAAAAACGGTCAAATGTCGGTTGATATGACTATCGCTCTAGACATCCATCACCGAGCACCATCCCAGAAAATGTCGCAAAAGTTCGGGCAGCAATCTGTGAAGGCCGCATGCGGACCATCCACATATGGCACGTATCAGCAGATTTTGTCAGAAGAGTTCAACATGAGAAGGATTGCGGGCAAATTCGTGCCACAGTTAATGTGTGAAGACCAAAAGCAGCATCATATGGAAGTTAGCAGAGATCTTCAAGAATGGGCCAGGAGTGATGAAAATCTTCCTTTCTATATCGTCACTGGTGACATTGGGTATATGACCCAGAAACTAAGCAACAAACATCCCAGTGGTAGAGCTCATCTTTGCACCAACTGAAGAAAGTCCGACAAATAAAGAGCAATGTGAAGTCCATGCTGATCTGTTTTTTGGACAGTGACAAGATTATCCATAAGGAATTCATCAGACTGGCCAGACCGTCAATGCAAAGTTCTACTGCAACGTCCTGAGGCTGTTAAGGGAAGCCATTAGGAAGAAACATCCAGAGAAGTGGCACACAAAGAACTGGGTCCTTCGTCATGACAACATGCTGACCCACACATCTCTTGCTGGTGTGTGGCACAGTTTTTGACATCCAACAACATGAAAATCATCCCCACCCCCTTATTCGCCAGACAACCCCCTGCAACTTCTTCCTCTTCCCAAGAATGAAAATCAAGCTAAAGGGTCAAATATTTGACAAAGTAGAGGATATCCAAACTGAATCGCAAGCAGTGCTGAACACTACGACGAAGGACTTTCAGGGTGCATTCAAATCATGGGAGAAGCGCTGGGATCGGTGCTTACGCTCTCAAGGGGACTACTTCGAAGGTGACGAATAAGACTGAGGGTGAGTCTAATTTATTTTATAAATACATTTCGGGAACTTTTGGGTAGCATCTCATATATTAACTTGTCTCACATACTGCTTGTATATATATATTCTTACAGCAGTTAACACTAATTCTTGGAAGATGAAATTTCTGCATTCACTTCCTAACAGTCTATCCCTTCTCCTAATGCTTCTAGACTGGATAATCTCCCCATATCAGTTTCTTTGTGCCACATACTTGAGTTTTTAAAAACTCAAGTATGTGGCACAAACTTGAGTTTTTAAACAGCCTCTCTGAAGGGCAAAGGCCCCTTGCTTCCTGTGAAATTTCTCCTTTTATATGAAAGTGCTCCATTATAAAATGTATATGTTTTTTCTTGTTCTCTTTCAACCAGTGTCCAATTCTCCCCTCTTGGACCAAAAGGCCACCTGTGAGCTAGGGAAAGGCCGATCAGGTTAGGGTCGCCCTATTTGTTCTCACTCATGGCTCCAGCTTTATTTATTTTGTTCATTACATTTGTATCTTCCCAAGTTTAGTATAACGTTTGCCTGTTCCCAAGTTTGGTAGCATTTAATGTCCCCCGAGTGCATTCTTACAAATCATATATTTAACCTCAGGGGTCAGTCACATCTGGTGAGTTTGGCTTGGCACACCCAGGGTGGGTCCTGAACTGGATATCATCATTCTTCTCTTTCTTGGTGATTCCCTTCTACTCTCTCTCTCTCTCTCTCTCTCTGAGTAACTCTAATTTTTTTTAGCTGGTGCAGCATAAGGCTAATAATAATATTGCATCCATTCAACTGAATTCCTTTCTAACTCTCCTTGTTTTAAATCACCTAAATTATATGAGAAAGCAATGATTGTTGGAATGTAATAACATTTTTCTATTCATCAAGGATTTTCTTCCGTTCCCAATACATTCCTCAGTTTACCCTCATTGTACAACTTATTTCTATTTAACTGTTATTTAAATTTACCAAATTTATCATTTCCCCTATTTATAATTCAATATTATTAAACTTTATTAACAATTTACTAATTTGACTGCCTCTCTGAATTCATTTCAGATAAAATTCAAGTTGACAGAGATCATGTAGAATTATGCTGTAATGATTTCCTTTCCTGAAATTAAAATCAAAACTATTCATTTTCCTTTAACAATAGCTACCACTTTATCTCCTCAGCATCCAACTTAGAACTCCATGTTCACTCTCTGCTAATGCTTCCTATACTGTCAAACCCTGTATTAGCATTAGTAGAGGCACATGATGCAAGAAAGCAAGCTTATACAGCATCACCAAAAAAAAAAAAAAAAAATCCTTCCCATTTCATCGATCCATTTGTTCCAAATGTTTGTCTAGTTCTGCCTTGAATTTATTTAAGTTATCCACTTCCACAACAACAGACGCAAGTTTTTTTCCAGCAATCAACTACCCACCAGCTAAAGACAAACTTCCACACATCTATCTTACAACTGTCTTTCCTCAGTTTGAATCTATGCCCCCTCAGATTTGTAATCTGAGCAAGAGGAAGAATCCCATCAGCATTGAGCCTACTCAATCCATTCAAAGCCTTATCACCTCAATCAGTTCACCTAGCAGGTGCCTAGTCTCCAGAAACTGCAATTTGAAGAACTGAAGCTTTTCTTCATAAGAGCACCACTTTATTCCCTTCACCAGTCTTGTTGCTCTTCTCTGTACTCGTTCTAGCAATTCTTATACACAAATATATCCTTCCTAAAATGAAGCTTTCAGACCTGTATGCAGTACTCAAGATGTGGCCTGACCATTGCCTTATACAAGGGGATAATCACCTCCTTATCCCTGCTCACAAAATTGCTCTATATCATTGACAAGACCGCATGACTCTGGCAGCCTGTCTTCACTGCTCAGAAAACTTCATATCTGACTGTACAATTACCCACAGTTCTCTTTCATTCTCCACTACTCCAAGTGTAACACCACCCAGTCGGTACATTCCTCTGGGGTTACTGCTACCCATATGCAGCACTTTGCATTTTTCAATGTTAAACTTCAGTTGCCACTTCTCAGCCCATCTACCCAACTTTTTCAGATCCTGTTGCAGCAGCAGCATACTGTCATTATTGTTATTAACAACCCTGCCAGCATTAGTGTTTAAGCAAGTACAGTGGAGTCCAGTTATTTGTCCCACTGGTTAATCGGGGTAGCCGTTTATTCCAGACAAATCTTAAAGAATGGAATCTAATTGAGAAAATTTGGACAACATGCCATTTATTCGAGAAGGAGACTGCAGCACTCGAGTTTACCCTACGATTTTCTCTGGCCATACCACGTGGTCCAGTTGGATTTATGGAGGTCACAACCATAAAACAATAAAAACAATTAGCAGTTTCCAGTTTATTGGGCTTTTCTGTTAGTGCAATATAATACAGACGGATAGTAAACTCAATCTTATTGAATTTACGATAATACCGACACCTGGAATTTTGTGAGTTCTTACATTATTATGGTGAAATGTGTTTCCCCCTCCCATAAAATCTTCAATCATAAAAAACATAAATTTTCAGAATCTTCTTTTCATTCCTATTTTTTAAGTTCATAACTTGTTACTCCATTCTCACTTGTGCATATCGTGTCAGTTGCAATTTGTGCATGCCATGTTCTTTGTTATTGATTTCCTATCTTTTTTTTTTTTACTGTTTTAAATTTCAGCCCCCCCAAAATTTCAGTAAACAGAATCAACTAGTTAGTATGTACATATTACAGTATGTATTAATTAAGCTATGCACATAACCATAATTTTATTTTTATTTTGCTAACCTGTGGAAAATATTCTTCCAATTTTCATGTATCATTTAATTTTTTAATTGGTAAGGTAATAAAGTGCAAATTTGTGCTTAATATATCTTTACTTTTATAGCCTGTGGATAATATTCCTCCTATTTTCGCTTATTAGAATCACTGTCTAATAGAATTAAAATTCAATTCACAAACACGATCACAATGACCGGCGCTTACTACATATCATATAGTGAACGTACTTTACTATGGCGAGTCCATCGTAACGTGATTTGATCATACAGAGAATCAATTGTAAAGCGATGGTCCACTGTATTTTTAACTATTTACATGAAACTTTGCATAACTGGGGCTTTCACTTAATCGGGCCAAAATGCACCCAATGTATCACAAATAACCAGAATTATGCTTTTAGTAACACAAACTGCCCATATATTTGCTTATCTCGGAATAAGCCCTATAATCCCCCCACAACTTATTTCCAGGCTATTGGACAGATCACTTTTTTTTTTTTTTTTTATCTCTGCTCAGGCTGCTACTAATCCATTAGTCTCTATATCCCTTCCCACAAAACAGCAGTTTCAAATTAACCTAACACTGTTTCAATTGCATCAGAAAATATACTTCCGCCTCTTGTATTTAACTGTATCCCATCCCTGTTAAAACATATTTTACTGTTAAAACATATTTTACCTGTTAAGAAGCACAGCCATAGGAAGACAAATTCTACTTTATAAGCCTTCCAAAACATCTCAAGAGCCAGTGTGATTGAGGCCCTCATAACAACAAGATTAGTGAGGGGAACAAGAAGTTGCTCTTACCAGGAAAGAGCTTCAGTTCTGTAAATTGCAGTGTCTGGTGATTACATTTCTCCTGACACTGCAATTTACACACAGATGTCTCAACCTGCGAGCAGATCTGATCTGATTAAGGTGTTTAAGGCTCCAAATAGATTGGTTAAATGGAAATAACATTAACAATGGAATAAAGGGAGTAACGTCAAAATTTTCAGGCTATGTAAAGACTGGGAGCATCATTAATGATCAACACCAAGCAGCCACCCTTCAGGATGACTTAAACAGGCTTCAAAAATGATCAGAAAAGTGGCAGTTATGTTTTAATGCAGCAAAATGTAAGGTCTTACACTTGGGAAACAGCAACCCCAAAATAACTTTTACAAGTGCTGGAATCAAATTAAAAACAGTAGAGGGGAAAAAGGGATCTGGGAGTAATGATATGGGCAAATATGAAGTTTTCTGAGCAGTGTAAAAGAGAAGCCAGGAAAGCATATGGTGTCCTATCCAGGGCTTATCAAACAAAATCCTATGAAGTTCATAAGATACATTTGGAATATTGTGTCGAAGTAAGGAGACCTCATCTGAAAAAAGACATTAGACTTCTTAAAATGGTCCAAAGAAGGGCAATTTGCACATTGAGATTGACAAAAGGGTGCCCATACATGGGAAGACTTTGAATATGTGGGCTAACAGAGGCAGATTGGCCATATGACTTAGTGGGGAAACCGTGGTGGCCGGAGGTCGGTGAGATTTTCAATATTACACTCTGACCTCCAATAAATTCTATTTGTTTTCACTGGTAAGAATTTCTGTCCCCTCTAAGGTGCCACATTTCCAATTACCTTTGCAACCAGGCACCTTAGAGGGTAACTGATTGAGGTTTATAGATTCTGAGAGGGGGTTTATAAAATGAATGGCGGTTGAATTTTCACTGTAAATAATTCCAGAACTAGAAGGCATAAATTCAAATTAAAGGGGAAGAGGTTTAGATTGTACTTCCTACTAGATTGTAGGAAGTTTTTGATTATTGGAACAAGTTGCCTGTGCAGGTAGTGCAGGCTGACAGTCTGAAGAAATTCAAGGGCCAACTGGATAGTTATCTATGGAAGGAGGGAAGCACATAATTTGCTTTTAATTATCTACATTTTTTTTTTTTTTTTTTTTGGCCAGTGCAGAAAAAACCTGTAGCTTCCTTGCACTATATGTAAAATAGTAATGCTGACAGAATCCTCGTTCAGATTATGCACATGAGGGAGCATAACTTCAAACTGAGGAAGCATGGGCCTGCAAAAATGTGTCTTGGGATAGCAGATTCATTAATGGAACAAATTTCCATCCAGTACGGTAAAGTGACTGAAAATATGCTTAAATAGAAAGGGTGCAAGAATATTTGCTGATGCTATCGAGGTAGTGTTAGGTTTGTCGGAAAACTGCTAGCTTGGGGGGGATACAAGGACTAATAGATTAACAGCAGCCACTGGCAGCGGTGAAAGTGATTCTTGCACTGCTTCTATTGGAATGAGCAGAAGCCTGAAAAACAAGATGCAGGATATTTCAGAGACTGCTGGGAGTCATTGCGGTACAAGTAAACACATGGGTTGTGTTAGGGTTGCTAAGAATAGGAACAGTTGCATGTATACTTGCGTGTACACCAATGCTAGGAGTTTGGTAAATAAATTTGAGGTATTGCTCAAAGCATCAAAGGATATTGTTGGGATATCAGAGACATGGTGTCACACATATATAAGGAATGCAGAACTGGAATTTGGGGAGTACAATGTCTACCGAAAGGATAGACAGGATAGGAAGGGAGGAGGGGGTTATGCTATTAGTTAAGAAACATAAAATCCAAGGAAGTAAAGCCAGTCGACATCGCTGGACAGTGCAGTGTCGAGTCAGTTTGGTGTGACATAAGCATTGGGAGATCAAAATTGAGAGCAGGACTGTGCTATAGGCAAGTAGGATTCTTCATGCATTAAGAATCTGCAGATAAAGGAACAACTAGGTGACAATGATCACAGTATGCTGAAGTGGGATTTACTCAAAGAGGTAACTTCCATCAGAGGTAAAGGGAAGGGTTATTGCTTTCGTAAAGGCGACTACAATGGTCTGAGACAGTATTTAAATTCTATACAGTGGGACTAACTGATGATGTTACCAACAGTAAATTCAAAATGGGAAGCATTCAAAGAACTTATCTTGGACGCTACTAGGCTTTACATACCAACTAAGAAATATTGTTCAAGGTTTAGGCCTAAATGGATGTCAGATGAACTAATGAGACATATGGCAGAGAAGAAAAATGCATGGGATACATATAAATTAACACGTGACACAGAAACCTATGATAGATATAAGCTGGTCTGTAACCAAGTCACAAAGGAGGTTAGGCAGGCAAAGGCAGATTATGAGAAATCTTTGGCAAAGGGTGCAAAGAAAAACAGCAAAGAGTTCTTTACTTATGTAAACTCTAGAAGGAAGGGGATGAATCAGATTGGTCCACTTGATATCGATGGTTCAACTGTTGATGATCCTGCTCAGGTAGCTAACAAACTAAATAAATATTTTGCATCGACATTCACACACGAGGAGTTATTCGGAGAGGGGAATGCCAGAGATGTATTCAACTCTGGCAGTAAGCTAGATAATCTTGTAATAACTGAGAGTAAAGTGGAGGAGAAATTGTTGAAGTTATATTAAAGGAGGCAACAAAGGAAGTAAGCAAACCATAGCCATAATTATGGCTATGGTTTGCCATAATTATGAGAACTTCCTTGGACTCAGAGGAGATACCCATAGACTCGAGATGTGCAAGTGTGACCCCAATTCACAAAGGAGGATCAAAGGCTGACTCAAGTAATTATAGACCTGTGAGTTTAACTTCTGCTCCAGGAAAGTAGCACTGCAGGAACAGACTTCTATCCCTTGTTGTGGAAGTTGATAGTCTAAATAAATTTAAGGCTCAGCTGGACAGGTATTTCGAATGAACAGAGGGGTGAAGTGGAAGGGTTTTTTTTTTTTTTTGGCTGATGCTGCATAAGCTTGCTTTTTTGCATTATATGCCTCTACTAATGCTAATGCCTAGACACAATAGGAGGGAGTATATGATAACAGCCATGTCAATAAATGCAACCCTGGAGAGAGTGTGCAAGGCTCATGGGATAAAATTTTTCCCAGCATGATCTGGGCTTGTTAACAGGAGAGATTGTTTCTACAGCGATGGGATACACTTAAATAGAAAGAGTGCAAGAATATTTGCCGATGCTATCGAGGCAGTGTTAGGTGGGTCGGAAAACTGCTAGCTTCAGGGGATACACACACTAATAGATTAACAGGAGCCATAGGTGAAAGTGATTCTTCCACTGCTTCTATTGGAACGAGCAGCAGCCTGGAAAATGAGGTACTGGGGATTCAAGGGCTGCTGGGAGTCATCATGGAACAAGTAAATACATGGGTAGTGTTAGAGTAACTAAGAGTAGGAATAGGTGTATGTATACCAATGCTAGGAGTATAGTAAATAAATTTGATGAATTTAAGGTGCTGGCGAGGACATCAAATGTCACTCCTCTTAACTAACAGCATTACCCCTCCTACCTTTCTATCCTGTCAGGATAGAAGGGGACTAGGAGTGATTCTGTGATTCTGAAACACAAAATCTAAGGAAGTGCATTGAACTGACACGGGAGGACAGTGCAGTACTGAATCAGTTTGATGTGACATAAGCACTGTGAAAACCAAGTTGAGAGTAGGAGCATGTTATAGGCCTAATGACTCTTATGAGTACAATGAACAACTGTACAGGGAAATAGAGTGGGCCAGTAAATCAGATAGTCTTACAATGGGGGATTTTAACTCCCCAGATATAGACTGGAACTTGTGGGTTGATCACTCACACACTAGCAAGAATTTTGTGAATTTATTGGATAAATGTTTTCAACATGTTCAAGAGGCAACCAGAGAGTAATACTCTTGATCTGATTATCAGAAGTGATTCTTTATGCATTAAAAATCTTCAGATCAAGGAACCACTAGGTGGCAGTGATCACAGTGTACTGATGTGAAGTTAAAACTACTATCAGGGGTAAAGGGAAAGGTTTTTGCTTTTGTAAAGGTGACTACTGTCATCTCAGAGATTTTTTAAATTCTATACAGTCGGACAAACTGATAATGTTACCAACAGCAAATTCTAAATGGGAAGCATGAAAGGAATGCATGATTAATCTTGGAAGCTACTAGGCTTTTCACGGGACACAAATTATCATGAGACACAGATGCCTAGGGTAGATATAAGATAGTCTGTGATCAAGTCACAAAAGAAGTTATGCAAGCAAAGGCAGATTACAAGAAATCTTTGGCAAAGATAAACAGCAAAGACTTCTTTACTTATGTAAACTCTAGAAGGAAGGGGATGAATCAGATTGATCCACTTGACATCAACAGTTCGATTGTTGATGAACCTGCTGAGGTAGATGACAAACTGAATGTGGAAAACTAGGCCAAGCCTTTTGAGAGCTATGTTACTTTAAATGGGTTTTGTTTAATATCCCTCCATCTTGAAGTGTTGTTCAACATTGTGTCCAAAACATATCCAAAATTGACACCAACATAATAAAAGTAATAGATGATGACGAACCATTCAATGAAGTGAATCATTTGAAGAATATATGTGAATTTAAAAGATTGATCAATGGAAGAAATGTGTTGTGATGAATAACGACAAACAATTCAGACTGAGACAATTCAGACAATGAAAAATGAAGACTTTAGATTTGGGAATATAATACGCATTGTAAGTTTTGTGTTAGGAATACCAGGCATACAAATGCATCATTAGAGAGGGTGTTTTCCTTAATGCACGCATTTTGGACTGGTGAAAGGAACCAGTTGTCCATTGAAACTGTACGGGCAATATTTATAAAAATAACACATTTTAAAGACATTTCTTCTAAACAGCAAAAACCTTTTTAAAGAAATTCAGTCATCTAGAAAATACGACAAAAATATTTGTGTAATTTGACAATGTTATTGTGGGACTAAGACAGCAATAAATATGTAAGTAACCTATATTAATTTTAATCAAGCTAAACAGTTATGGCTAGTTGGCATGAAACCAGTACAAGAGGTTCATTTTAACTAGTATGACAGTTGAATCATGTCAACTCGCCATGAGTGACCAGTTTTTTTTTTTTTTTTGTTTTATAAATGCGGTCGCCCTATTTTAAGGGTAAGTTGCTACAATGGATAAAAGGGTGGTTGAGTGGGAGAAGATAGGAGTGGTAATCAATGGACGCTGCTGTTTGTGGACTAATGTTATTAGAGGAGTCCCACAGGGTTCGGTGTTGGGCCCACTGCTGTTTTGTATATTAATCAATGATATAGATGAAGGTATATCATGCTTAGTGTCGAAGTTTGCAAATGGCAGAGTTGATAATGACAGTAATGGCAGCGTGATACTGCAACAGGATCTAGAAAATTTGAGCAGATGGGCTGAGAAGTGGCAACTAAAGTTTAACATTGACAAATGCAAAGTACTGTATAAGGGTAGAAGTAACCACAGAGGAATGTACCAACTGTGTGGTACTACACTTAGGGTGGTAGAAAATGAAAAAGACCTGGGAGTAATTGTGCAGTCAGATATGAAGTTTTCTGGGCAATGCAGACAGGCTACAAGAGCAGGTCATGGGGTTTTGTCAATGATATACAGGAATTTTGCTAGAAGGGAACAGGAGGTGATTATCCCTTTGTATAAGGCAATGGTCAGGCCATGCCTTGAATACTGTGTACAGGTCTGGAGGCCTCATTTTAGGAAGGATATAGATTTACTTGAGCATGTACAGAGAAGGGCAATAAGATTGGTGAGGGGGAATGAAGGGATCCTCTTACCAAGAGAGGCTTAAGTTTTGCAAATTGCAGTGGCTGGAGACTAAGCACCTGCGAGGTGATCTGATAGAGATGTATAAGGCCTTGAATGGGTTGAGCACGCTGATTCTGATGGGATTCTTCCACTTGCTCAGATTATGAACCTACGGGGGCATAAATTCAAATTGAGGAAAGACAGTTGTAGAATAGATGTCGAAATTTTCCTTTAGCCAGCGGGTGCCTAATTGCTAGAAAAAACTTCAATCTCTCGTTGTGGAAGTTGATAGCTTAAATAAATTCAAGGAGGAACTGGACAAACTTTTAGAGGGAATGGTTGCATGATTTTTTTTTTTTTTTTGGCTTTTTTTTGATTTGATTTGGTAGTTGTTGGCGCATCGGCTTCTGTGGCCATATTGCACCTCCCAAGGTTTTTTTGCAGTACTTTGATCCAAGCCCGAGGCGGGAATCGAACCCGCGACCTTTGGGTTGCCGGGCAGGTACTTTACCCACTCGGCTAGCCCGGTCGGCTTTTTTTTTTTTTTTTTTTTTTGGCTGATGCTACATAAGCTCATATGCTTGCTTTCTTGAATATTACATTACTATTATATAATGGCATTAGGTTACATAGAATATTAAGAGGACAGAAAAATTATATTAAATAAATAAATACTGGTGTAACCTAAAATTAAAATAAAATAAACAAAGTGACACTTGAAAGTCCCAATTTTTGTCTTCACAGTTCATGGGAAAGAAGAGCATGAACAGAGGCATTTGATGCACATACCACTGGCTCCGCCCTTGGTATGATCAGTAATTAACTGGTGAATGCGGGGCATGTCGGTTGGATGCGATGAAGAGAAGGCTTTTGATTTTGCAGAGGGTCTGGACCTTCATTGACTATTCCTTACTAGAGGGAACCTGGGATAAATTTGGATGCGACTAAATGGTTTCTACGACGCCCTCTGTCTATGCTGAGTGATATGAGGGCATGTTATGTGTGGGGCCCAAAATCCTGTATCTATACAGCAAATTTCTTTAAGTCTGCATTGATGTCCTGGATTCGTCCGAGCATCTGGTAAAATAGGAAGCGATCTGATAAGTGGAGGCCAGAGTGAAGAGGGCAAATTGTTGGGGTGGCTCTGAGCTGGGCAGGTGGAATCCTCCAGCCAAAGAGATCCCAGAATGAAAGATGTGATGAGACCAGTCAGCATCTTTATCGTGATTACCACTCTTATTTCTTCAATGAGAGAGGGCAGCATGGGAATTTGGGCAGCCAGGGCCATTTCATTCGTATGCGCTTGGGCTGGTATCCTGTGTTTAGGTTACCCACTTGAGGAGCCAATACTCTGCTGCCCAGATGTGTTTTGTGTTTGTGGTGTACCGCTAATCTTTGGGGAGATGGTTGTGGGCTCTTTCTTCAAGGAGTAAAGCATGCACTCAGACTTTTCTGGGTTGATATTAAGGCAAATTGTTTCAGGTAGCCTACTAGTGCGATATATGACCTCTTATCATGCTTGGACAATATTCCAGATATTTTCAAATTTAGCATTAGCACAGGAATATGATGCAAGAAAGCAAGCTATTTAAGCTTGCTTTCACCCATCCATTCACTCCAAACGTTTGTCTAGTTCTGCCTTGAACTTATTTAAGTTGTTGACCTCCACTACAACAGATGGAAGTTTGTTTCAACTATCAACCACCCGCTGGCAAAAGGCGAATTTCCGCACATCTATTCTACAATTGTCTTTTCTCAATTTTAATTTATGTCCCCTCAGATGAGTAATCTGAGCAACCGGAAGAATCCCATTAGCATTCAGTTTGCTCAATTCATTCAAGGCCTTATACACCTCAATTAGATCACCTCGCAGGTGCCTGGACTCCAGAAGCTGCAATTTGCAGAACTTGCCTTTCTTGGTAACACCAACCCTTTGTTATTCTCACAGATCGCATTGTCCTTCTCTTTACTCATTCTAGCAGCTCTATATCTTTCCTAAAATGAGCCCCCCAAAACCTGCATGCAGCATTTAAGGTGTGGCCTGACCATTGCTTTATAAAAGGGACAATAACCCCCTTATCCCTACTAGCAAAATTCCAGTATATCATTGACAAGACACCATGAGCTACTTTTGCAGCCTGTCTGTAGTGCTCACAAAATTCATATCTGACTGCACAATTACTCTGAGTGTAGTACCACCCAGTTGATACGTTATTCTGGGGTTACTGCAAACCATATGCAGTACTTTATATTTGTCAATGTTCAACTTCAGCTGCCACCTCCCAGCCCATCTGCTCAACTTTTCCAGATCCTGTTGTAGTAGCATATTATCATTACTGTCATTAACAACCCTGCCAACCTTCGTACCGTGTGCAAACTTAGACATTAACCTTGATATACCTTCATCAATATCATTGATAAATACCAAAAACAATGGGTCCAACACTGAATACTGGGGGAATTCACTAATAACATTAGTCCATGAAGAGCACTGTCCACTGATAACCACTCTGTCTTTTCTCACTCAACCATCCTTTTATTCATTGTAGCAACTTGCTCTGTCGTTGTAGAAGTTGATAGCTTAAACATATTAAAGGCAGAACTTGACAAACATTTGGAGTGAGGGGATGGGTGAAATAAGGGCTTTTTTTTTTGGATTCTTCCTATTGCTCAGAATAATCACCTGAGAGGGCATAAATTCAAATTGAGGAAGGACAGACGTGAGGAAATTTGCCTTTAGCCAGCGGGTGGTTGGTTGGTGGAACAGACTTCCATCCCTTGTCGTGGAAGTTGATAGCCTAAATAAGTTTAAGGCTCAGCTGGACAGGTATTTTGAACGAACAGAGGGGTGAAGTGGAAGTGGTTATTTTTTATTTATTTATTTTTTTTTGGCTGATGCTGCATACGCTTGCTTTCTTGCATCAAATGCCTCTACTAATGCTAATAAGCTTGCTTTCTTCCATCATGTGGCCATGCTAATGCCAAACTGCTCCAATTTGTACAGCAGTCTTCAGTGTGTCACAGTATCAAAAACTTTCCTAAAATCCAAGTATATCATATCAAAATTATTTCTTGCATCCAGTTCCTTTGTGACCACATCATGGTTTTTTCCTCAACACTGCCTCATATCTCACATTGCCTAAGTTTAATATCACTGATGATGACATGTATATGATGCAAGAAAGGAAGCTTTTGCAGCATCAGCCAAAAAAAAAAAAAAAAAAAACCACTCCCATTTCACCCGTCCAGCTGAGCCTTTAATTTATTTAGGCTATCAACTTCCACAACAAGAGATGGAAGTCTGTTCCAGCAACCAACTACCCGCTGACTAAAGGCAAATTTCCGCACATCTATCCTACATCTGTCTTTTCTCAATTTGAATTTCTGCCCTCTCAGGTGATTATTCTGAGCAAGAGGAAGAATCCCATCAGCACTAAGCATGCTCAAACCATTCAAGGCTTTATACACCTCTATCAGATCACCTCGCCGGTGCCTAGTCTCCAGACGAGGTGATCTGATAGAGGTGTTAATTAATATACAACTGTATTACCTTTTGTGCCCATAAAAGACAGCTGCTCTACAACTTCACTAACTTTGCTTTGCATGCAGACACCAGAAAGTGAGTCTGCTGCAGTTACCTCTAGATTAATTTTTAAGGACCAATGCCTATGCCATTTTCAGGTCCACACTAATTGTATTTACATACACTCTGTATTAAAGCTTGTTTAAGCCACACCTTGAGTACTGTAATTTTTAAATACAAATACTGGTGTATTTTTTAAATACAGTACTCAAGCTGTATTTTTTTAATACAGTACTCAAGGGCAATTTAATAAGGAAATGTTTTCAATTAGCATTAGCATTAGTAGAGGCATTTGATGCAAGAAAGCAAGCTTATGCAGCATCAGCCAAAAAAAAAAAAAACCCACTTCACCCCTCTGTTCGTTCAAAATACCTGTCCAGCTGAGCCTTAAACTTATTTAGGCTATCAACCTCCACCACAAGGGATGGAAGTCTGTTCCACCAACCAACCACCCGCTGGCTAAAGGCAAATTTCCGCACGTCTATCCTACATCTGTCTTTCCTCAATTTGAATTTATGCCCTCTCAGGTGATTTTTCTGAGCTAGAGGAAGAATCCCATCAGCATTGAGCATGCTTAAACCATTCAAGGCTTTATACACCTCTATCAGATCACCTCGCTGGTGCCTAGTCTCCAGACACTGTAATTTGCAAAACTTAAGCCTTTCTTCGTAAGAGCACCCCTTTGTTCCATTCACTAATTTTGTTGCCCTTCTCGTTACTCGTTCCAGCAGCTCTACATCCTTCTTGAAATGAGGCCTCCAGACCTGTATACAGTACTCTAGGTGTGGCCTGACCATTGCCTTATACAATGAAACAATCACCTCCTTATCCCTGCTGGAAAAATTCCTATATATCATTGACAATACTCCATGAGCTACTCTTGCAGCCCGTCTGCACTGCTCAGAGAACTTCATATCTGCCTGCACAACCACCCCCAAGTCCCTTTCATTCTCTACCACTGTGAGTGTAGTACCACAGAGTTGATACGTTGCTCTGGGGTTGCTGTTTCCCATGTGTAGTACTTTACATTTGTCAATGTTAAACTTCATTTGCCACCTCTCAGCCCATCTGCTCAATCTTTCCAGATCCTGTTGCAGCAGCATAGTGTCAGTAGTGTCCTTGACAACCCTGCCAACCTTTGTATCGTCTGCAAACGTGGACATTAAGCTTGATATACCATTATCAATATCATTTATAAATACAGAAAACAATAATGGACCCAACACTGAGCCCTGAGGGACTCCACTAATAACATTAGTCCACGATGAGCAGTGTCCATTGATTACCACTCTCTGTCTTCTCCCCCTCAACCACCCCTTTATCCATAGCAGCAATTTGCCTCCAATGTCACACAGCTCCAATTTGTGTAGCAGTCTTCCATGTGCAACAGTATCAAAAGCCTTTCTAAGATCCAAGTATATAATATCAAAGTTATTCCCTGCATCCAGTTCTTTTGTGACTGCATCATAGTATCCAATCAAGTTGGTCAGGCAAGACTTCCCCTTAACAAAACCATGCTGTGTCTAAGCTATAACTGAAGTCTTGTCTAAATGATCCTGCAGTGCTTCTTTAACCAGTGCCTCCATTAATTTTCCTGGAACAGAAGTTAAGCTCACAGGTCTATAATTACTTGTGTCAGCCTTTGATCCTCCTTTATGAATTGGGGTCACATTTGCACATTTCCAGTCTATGGGTACCTCCCCTGAGTCCAAGGAAGCTCTCATAATTATGGCTAAGGGTTTGCTTACTTCCTTTGCTGCCTCCTTTAATATAACTGGATAGATCCCATCCACCCCGGGTGCCTTTCTTGTGTTTATCTTCAACAGTTTCTCCTCCACTTTACTCCCAGTTATTTCAAGATTCTGTAGCTTACTGTTAGAGTTGAATACACCTCTGGCATTCCCCTTGCTGAATAACTCCTCATGTGTGAATGTCGATGCAAAATATTCATTTAGTTTGTTAGCTACCTGAGCAGGATCATCAACAGTTGACACATCAATATCAAGTGGACCAATCTGATTCATCCCCTTCCTTCTAGAGTTTACATAAGTAAAGAACTCTTTGCTGTTTTTCTTTGCATCCCTTGCCAAGGATTTCTCGTAATCTGCCTTCGCCTGCCTAACCTCCTTTGTAACTTGGTTGCATATCAACTTGTATCTATCATAGGCTTCTGTGTCATGTGTTAATTTGTAAGTATCCCATGCATTTTTCTTCTCTGCCATATGCCTCATTAGTTCATGTGACATCCATTTTGGCCTAAACCTTGAACAACATTTCTTAGTTGGTATGTAAAGCCTAGTAGCTTCCAAGATAAGTTCTTTGAATGCTTCCCATTTTGAATTTGCTGTTGGTAACATCATTAGTTGGTCCCACTGTATAGAATTTAAATACTGTCTCAGTCCATCGTAGTCACCTTTACGGAAGCAATAACCCTTCCCTTTACCCCTAATGGTAGTTACCTCTTTGAGTAAATCCCACTTCAGCACACTGTGATCACTGCCACCTAGTGGTTCATTTATCTGCAGATTCTTAATGCATGAAGAATCACTGCTGATAATCAAATCAAGAGTATTACTCCCTCTAGTTGCCTCCCGAACATGCTGATGTAGAAAACAATCATCCAATAAATCCACAAAAGCCCTGCTAGTGCGTGAGTAACCAACCCCCAAATTCCAGTCAATATCTGGGAAATTAAAATCTCCCAATATATGACTCTCTGATTTACTGGCCCACTCTATTTCCCTGTACAGTTTCTTATTATACTCATCAGAGTCATTCAAAAATAATGGTTCTTAATTAACATTATTTTAGTTTCCTTCCACTTTCTTTTGTTAAGACAAACTTTAAACCACTGTAGTTTTCAAGTTTTCAAAAGCAAGCTCGGAACTCTTGTTAGTTTCTAGCCTTTTTTATTATATTTCAAGAATTACATTTTAACATTACTATGTACAGGCCTCCGTAGCCGAGTGGTCAGAACGGGAGTGCAGTAGCACACGCTCTTTGAGTAGACCGGGGTTGTTGCTTTTTTTTTTTTTTTTTATTATACAAGCGGATTTATCTACAAGCGGATGACAAAGTTCAAATGCATTATCTGGAGCGATCGGACGACTAAACGTGAAACTACGTGACTTGCTGTTTGTGTCATCCAGGAGGGAACCGGGCTTTCTTTTGATTGGTAGGTCGTTATTTTTCGTCACTGTACATTTACTTTGCGTCTTGGGCTTTTATCATGTGACTTTTCACAATAACCCAATATCAAAATTCCGTTTTCATTGTCTCGGTACTAATAAACATCCCTAAGTAACCTAACTTTTTGTTGCACCAATTTATCTATAAATCACCTTCTTTTCAGATATGATTTTCTATAAATAGTTTCACTGATAAATGTCATCAGTGGCTCCTGACTCTTCGATGAAAACAAATAATTATTATTCAGTTTTAACTTTGAAAAACGTCAAGCCGAGCGATATTTATCACAGTTGTTAATTTTATTCTTAAAACGTTACTCGTGCTATATACAGACTTGGATAGAGCAGACTGTATTAAAATATTCTTTTACTTCACAGTTGAGAGTAATAATAATTCAAAACAATTTCAATTCCTCGAACACATAATTTCCATCAACATCAGAAAAATCAGCACCTTACTAACGATATGAAGATGCTTCATGAAATTTCCTTGTTCATATTTCTCAAATCACTAGTTGCGCAAAAATTTGAAAATACCACCATAACTTACGTACAATTCCGTCTTTTTTTTTTTTTTTTTAACTGGTATAGTCAATATTTTTTTAAAAAAATAATCAAGAACTTTTACCAACTTTCCAGTTAATAATCAAGGTTTAATCACGAATAGTCGAGTTTCCAGTAATGAACAAAACTAATACAGTACTTATGTAAGTAAAATATGGAGAAATGTAAAAGTCTCACTTACGTGGAATCCTGATTAAAAGTAACACAAAATAAGTTACGAGCTGAATCATTAGTTTCACACATACCTAAAAAATAATATTGCTTTTTACAAAGAGTAAAATATTTACTATGAACTCTCTTTACAATCAACAAAACGCTTCGCAATCGCAATCATGTACGATACCATAATGCTCCGAAGCGAAATCAGCTGGTACGAGATTGAAGGGGGGGGGGGAAATCACATATGACGAGATATAAAGTATTAGTACGCAAAATATTAGAAGGGAGTTATTGTTTCCTCCTCACCATATCTCCAAGTTTAACTTGATTGTGGGAGAGAGAGCTGTTTTCATGGCCGAGGATTCAAAAACCGAAATCAATTTCAAATACAGGGAAGTTGTTTGAACTCTGGTATTCATAGTGAACGACAGCTCTGACCCGCAGCATTTTCTCGGTTTAAACTCCTTCGATGACGCAAAGTAGACAGCGATAGCAGCATCTAATTGTTTCGTAAACTAGGGCATTGTTCTCTTTTAATTGCAAA
The DNA here is from genome assembly GCF_048544385.1 of Mastigoproctus giganteus. Taxonomy (NCBI): domain Eukaryota; kingdom Metazoa; phylum Arthropoda; class Arachnida; order Uropygi; family Thelyphonidae; genus Mastigoproctus; species Mastigoproctus giganteus. The sequence continues at coordinate 113,687,054 of NC_143581.1, forward strand.
TTGGAAATAAAATTTTAATAAGTTATTGCAATTTCCCTAACCTAACGGAACGTAACAGTTTCGTATAAGTTAGGTAAAGGAAAAGCATGAAATTTTTTGCGATTTGTATTTAACGTCAGCTACAGACGTTAGCTATCCCAGACTTCCACTAATCGGAAGTAAGACCCAATCAGGATGGCATGTGACCTCCTCAGGAAAAACTGTGCAGCTATCGGTCTTCACAATCCGAAGCTTCGATCTAACGCACAGTTTTTAACACAGTTAATGCACGCGTCAAGTATTTAAACTTAATTAATTCAAAACAAATAGGCTTGCTGGAAGGTCGGATAAAATTACCAGTCACATACCAGAAAAGTTTGGCGCAAAACAAAAAATTTAAATAAATAAAAGTACTCACTGTAACAGGAGAGATCATACTGTCAGCATAGATATTAATGTTTCTAAAATTCATTGTGTTACTGGATCTTTCGATGAAACAGAAGCCCTCGGGGAAAGGTATAAAGCATTGAAATGATATAAAGGTATAAAGTAATGAAATGTATCACAATGATGTTAAAAGAGCCATTCACTCTAGATGAGCTCAAATCGGTTATTGGCAGGACGCAAAGCAACATATATCCACGCTTAGATCGTCTAGACTTCAGAGCCTGAGATTGTTACAATCCATTCTGAACAACTCTTACTGTCTGTGCGGATAGCACTGTGGTATGGTCACCGTCATCCCACATCGGGTTCGTTATTCTCAGGCGGCGTAGATCGCAAGTTCCCCCCCCCCCGGAAACGGAGGTTTTTTTTTTTTCCCCGACCATCAAAACAGGCAAATCGAGCAGAGAACACACGCAATTTACAGACACAATACACATGGGTATATGTAAGAAATTACCAGGCAACCCTAATATAGTTTTTTTTTTTTTTTTTTAACAATTCTTATTCCTACTCAACAAATGTCTAGCTTATCCACCCTATAAAACCTCATAACATCCGATTGCTCTTCTCCCAGTTGCTATCAAATTACTGGTAAGACTATTACTGTCAACAGGCTATGCGAATGCTAACCTCCAGTCTGCCAGGTAGTGTGGCTTTAAAGTGGATGCTATCCAAGCGTCCAAGAACTAAATTCTAAAGTTGAAGCTACAAAAGAGCAGTCTGCCAGGTAGTGTGGCTTTAAAGTGGATGCTATCCAAGCGTCCAAGAACTAAATTCTAAAGTTGAAGCTACAAAAGAGCAGTACTTCCTGGCCATCTCAATCGACTTCTCTGACGCCTTCTCTTGGTTGTGGTGGCTAAGCATCATTCGACGTGTGAGGCATGCTAAAGTTCTCAAACACTTTTACAACTGTATCAGCACCACCTGACAGGGTGCCAACCATGATGATTTGTCACCTGTGTGACAAATCATCATCGTTGGGACCCTGTCCCAGGGATGACAAGACAGCACATGACTTAGCAAACTAGACTACTCACCATGGGTTGGACCATGTCTCATGAATACCCTGCCTGGACTTGATTCTTCGAACTGGACTCTCTGCTCTCGACAGTGTTCCATCATTCGCTGCCGATCCGAACTGGGCCCTCTCACCTAGTTCTCTTCACATCCCCTTCCCTAGGTGGGGAGAGGGAGGGGATGGTCTTCTTTCTCCCCCCCCTCTTTATCCTAGTGGGATCTTTCCCCACTGTCCTCGCTTGGGTTGCCTTCCCTATTGTCCCGACATTGCTATCTTCCCCCCCCCAGCCTTCAGTCTCCCTCCATTCTAACTATTCTGACAATGCACGGCCCTAATTTAACCAGTTAAATTGCATTAGTGTTCAAACTCAACTTCACCTTCGTTTCAACGTCATTCGGCCTTATTCTAATCTTCTAGCGCGCCAACTTTTATAGGCCCTAGCCACCGAAATCTTTGGAAAGTAGGTTGCAGTGCCTGCCACAGTACTAATAATATAAACTTCTACTGGGTGCCTGCCTGCTTCCACATGGCAAAGTGTGGGCAGCAGGGGGACCCAACGGCTAATAGGTCAGAGAAATAACACCCCACGACATTACACAACAGAACGATACCCTTACACTTTTTTAAAAATTTCTGGCCCTAACAGAGTTCTGTGACACAAAAAACAGAGTATACAGTGCGGAAGTGGGGGGAATCCCCTGGTGCCGCTTGACCCTAAGCACTTTACTACCTGATTGACCAGTTCGCTGTGGACGCCATCGAGAGCGATCGTGCACGAGAGATGAGTACGCTTGATGGTGAAAAAGGATCGATTGTGGTAGCTGCTGTTTTTGGATTATTTCTGATTTTTATTGTTATTGTTGATAGCTATATGGTGCAAGGAAGTCTGAGGCTTATGCTGCACCAGCCAAAAAAAAAAAAATTCCCGAGTTACCATGAGAGACAGAGAGTCAAAAGTAGAAGGGAATTACCAAGAAAGAGAAGAATGATGATATCCAACTCAGAACCCTGGGTGTGCCAAGCCCGTACTCACCAGATGTGAGCCCTTGAGTTTTAAAGATGGATTTCCGAAATTTGAAAGTGGATTCTGATTAAAGAAGTCAAAGGTAATCGGGTAAGACTGTTTTGGATTTCTGAACGCGTTTTGTTACAATACGATCGCTGCAGAGATAGCGGGATTATTGTAACCGCTAACGATTCTATAACAGTTCAAAATTCTGTTTATTTTGTTGGACAACTTGGGTTTTTTTCCCTTTCCTTGCCAATTATAAAACAGGTAAGGAAAAATTATTTATACTATCAACTTCCACAATGACAGATGGAAGTTTATTCCAACAATCAACTACTCGCTGGCTAAACGCAAATTTCCGTACATCTATTCTACAACTGGCTTTCCTCAATTTCAGTTTATGCCCCCTAGTTTTGTAATCTGAGCAAGAAGATGAATACCATCAGCATTGAGCCTGCTCAATGAGATCAATCAGATCACCTCATAGGTGCCCAGGGCCTGCACCAAAGTTTTTGGGGCCCTGTTCAAGAATTGTTTGCGGGGCCCTGGGGTCTTGTACAAAAATAAATATCGGGTATTTTTAATAGTGATTTTTTATTTTTTTCAAATTTTACAGCTCTTGGAGTGACGATAATAATGCAGATAACTAGATATTAAGACGGCGGTGGGCTCGTTGATAGGAATGCGGAAAAGACTTGGATGATATTATTTATACCTTTTGTGTTAGGGGCTTGTTTGACAGAACTGGTTGAACATGCTTGTGGCCGTCCCGTAGGTGCCTAATAAATATGCCCGCGCATGTATTCCAATATTACCCGCAAAGTGAGCTCTTCGTAGAATATGAAATTTTAAAGTGATTCTAATTTTTGCAAGTATGAAATTTATATCAGATCGTCATGGAGCTGACGGTCACGTCTACTGAACTTGATGGTTACCAGGTAATCGTTTATATTAATTTTATTTAAGATTGTTGCTAGAACATAAAAGCTGGTCTATTGTGTTGGTCTAGATCAGTGTTTCCCAACGTGGGTCCCACGCCCCACATGGGGGCAATTTGATTGTTCAGGGGGGCAATTCAAAAATTGCTCGTCTAGAGTTTAAAACAACCGCCTACTATGATTTAACTTGTACAAAAGAAGAATTGTTGGTATCTCAATTTTAAATAAGCATTCGTTAAATGTTGTACTTTCTATAGAGCTGCACTTGAAAGTTTGGAGTAATATCAACTACAGTTTGCTCGGAGAGTATTGCTTACTATGCCTAGTGAAGGAATAGTACATACTGTATTGGACGATTGCTTATGGCATATGCAATGTGCAAGCAAAGTGGTTGTCTACTGTAGCCTACCGCAAACTCAGCATGTTATATGAAATAGGTAATTCCTTTCATACAAACGCTCGTTTGGGCATCGTGACTGTACATTTGGATAGGTTTGACGATCTCAGATTAAAATAAAAATTACTTTGTCCACGCACAGAATTATTATTAATGAAGAACCGTGATATACAATGGTATGTATTTGTCATATATGTATTTCTGTGGTCTCAGTAAATAAGCAAATAAGTCCAAAAACTCGAATTTGCAGGAGAGGAAAAATAAACTTCACACTCTCATATAAACACGCATATATTCGAATATACAAATATTTATTACTCACGCTAAAACTACAATAACGAAGATAGCTGCGTGTCACATAATAGTAAATAATAAATACTTTATTATAGTGCACTTATCTAATTTTTGACAAATTAGACTTATCTGCTTGTTCACAGAGACCACAGATTTAATAGCCCGAATTCAGTAATTCGTGTGATTTATTCATTCAAAAAGCGTACTAATAATTAATTTTGATATATTAAAATAAAATTAAATTAACTTTAATGCATAGTTTATTTTTAGTTTTTGATTTATCTTATATTTATTTCTTTCAGTTGCGCAGTAAAATGAGTAGTGCAAGTAAAAAAAAAGTTCGTCAGTATTCAGAGGAATACTTAAAATTTGGTTTCATACCCGCTATCCACGATCAAAGGTCACCTTTTTGTCTTTTATGCCAACAATGCTTGACCAACGAATCAATGAAGCGAGGTCGTCTTGAGGCGCATTTGAAGGCGAAACATAATGCTCATGTAAATTCAGATTTAGATTACTTTCAAACTTTAAAGAAGAATTTTGAAAAAAGAGCAACATTAAAGTCTCTGTTTATTGCTCATACTGCAACTGTCAATCGTACTCTTGAGGCTAGTTATGAAATTTCTTTACTCATTGCTAAATCTGGGAAAAATCATACTATAGGAGAGAATTTAATCAAACCATCAATATCAGCATTTCTTAAAACAGTTCTGGAAAAAGATGACAAAGACGTGAAAGCTATGCCACTCAATAACAATACTGTTAGCAGAAGAATAGATGAAATGAGTGAAGATATTGAAATACAACTTGTTGGAAAGCTGAAAACAAGAAAATTCTCAGTGCAAATGGATGAATCAACTTTGAGAGACAGTGAAGCCGTACTGATAACTTATGTGAGATATATTGATAAAGGTAATTTTGCTGAAGAAATGTTATTCTGTAAATCATTAGAGAGCACCACTACCTCCAAAGATATATATAATAAGCTAAAAAATTACTTAGATGACAATAATATACCAATGAAAAATATAACATCTTGCGCTTCAGATGGTGCTCCTAATATGATGGGCAAGAAAAATGGCTGCTTAAAATTGATGAAAGATGAGAATCCAGAAATGCTTCTTGTGCATTGTGTTATTCATAGGGAAAACTTGGTAGCTAAAAATATTTCGCCTGTTCTTCATGAAGTACTAAAATCAGTTATAAAATGTGTCAATGCTATTAAAGCTAATGCCAAATGTGAGCGTCTCTTCAAGCTTTTTTGTGAAGAACAAAATGGAGACCATGTGAGACTTTTACTTCACACTGAAGTAAGGTGGCTCTCGAAAGGGAACTGCTTGAAAAGATTCATGGAACTATTTGATACTATTAGTGACTTTTTAAGTGACAAACCTGAAATGAAGCATCTGTTAACGGTCGATGGTAAAGCATTTGTGAGTTATTTAGCCGATATCTTTGAAAAACTAAATATATTAAATAAACAACTTCAAGGAACAAATAAAACTCTCGTCGATGCAAAAGCGAAGATATTTGGTTTCATTACATTTATTGAATTATGTCAAAAATATATTTGTAACAAAAATTTTGAACAGTTTCGTTGGCTGCAAAAATGTGAAGTGACTGATACCGCTGTACTTGTTATTGTCGATCATCTGAAAATTCTGTCCGCTGATTTAAAAGAAAGGTTTTCTGATTTAAAACAAATTGATTTTCCAACCTGGATGATGCAACCAATGTTAGTGGATTTGTCTGATGTATCAATGCAGTACCAAGAAGAACTCTCAGAAATGCAAAATGATGAGTCAGTTAAAACTTTATTCAATATAAAAGGAGCGATGGCATGGCTTTGTGATGAAACAGAAATTAAATACCCAAATTCAACCAACTTTGCAAGAGAGCTATTGTTACCGTTTCCATCTTCATATTTAGCTGAATGTGGATTTAGTGTCATAAATGATTTGTTCCTAAAGAAAAGAAATCGACTGGATATCACAAAACGGGGAGACCTGAGACTGAAGCTGACTAAATTGGAGCCCAATATAAAATCTCTCTGCGGCAAGCATCAAGCACAAGGGTCTCACTAAATTTAGTGCACTCATCTAGAAGTGACTTCACATGGAATGTTGAAATTATTAAACAATTAAATAATAATTACTAAAAATTAAAATATTATAAAAAAATCTTTCATATAAATTATTTTGTACTTGAATTTTAGTTGTCCATTATATGTTTTGAAAATTTACTTACTGTTTTTTTCTTAATAATTTCCTAATGATTTCTTCCTAAAACCTAAGTTTTGTGTCCTGAACAAGTTGTAATTAGGCTTCATTTAGGAAATAATTCAATTTTTGAATATAAAAAATATGTATATCGGTGTTTCCCAACGTTACATAGGGGGCATCAGAATTTTAGAAAGACTTAGGTGGGGCATGGTAAAAAAAAGGTTGGGAAACACTGGTCTAGATGTATGTTATTCGGCCAGGCATTGTGTGGCAGAAACAATCTGTGAACACTGTGCTGCGCGGGGCCACTATTCAGGGAACGCACTGAAAAAGGGCAGCCACCTAAGTGTGTAAATTGCTGGAAGAGAAAGTGTCTCTTGACTGCCTGAGGGCATTACATATAATCAAAAGACGAACTGGTTATGAAATTTTGAATATAAATCTGCGGTTTTGCTGTATGGTGCCTCCACCTTTTATTGGAAGAAAGGACTGTTGCACTAAAGTGCATGATCAGGGGTGGCTCTTCCAGCCAGTGGCCTGGAAGTGCCAAATGCGATATACTAGGTTGGGCGTCGGGATCTCTTGCCCGTTGTAAGTAAAGATTAATATAGATATGAAGAAGTATGAAATCGCTAATTGTTGTAATGATTGGAGATGCCAATTACATGTGTATTGGAAGAAGAGATTTCCTGGATGGGTTGATCTACCTCCTCGTAGTGGGGGCGGAGACGCCGTCCCCACTGCGAGGCCAAAGGTTGTTGCTTCTATGTTTTTTATTTGAACTTGGATCATTAACCAGACAGGTTAAGATGTAGCTAAGCTAAGAATAAGTGGCATATTGACGAAAGTCTAGGTGGCTGCCTACACAAAGGTTAACTCAAATGACAATGATCTTTTCGGTGTCTGCGCGGTAGTACAGTAGTATCTTCAACCATCTCCCCACACCGGGTAGAAAAATCCCCGGTTCGAATCCCGTCAATGATACAAGGAACTTTAATTGTTTATTTTTCACTGCGCGGCTAAGTTAGTCGGTCTCAGTCGTAGATAGCAAGGGTTTTTTTTTCCAGAAACAGAGGTTTTTTTCGTCCAGAAAATCACGCATATTGACCAGAGAACACAAGCAATTTACAGACACAATAGATATGGGTTTTTGTAAGAAATTTCCTGGTGACCCTAATATAATAGTTTGGTTTTGCCCTTTTTCCTGATGGAACTAATGTTCCGTTGGTAATCAGGAGTAGATGCCTTAATCTACATCCCCTCACACTTACTTTCACCCCCTTATTTTTGCGTACACACTGTACTTCTTCCGCTAGGTCTCCATCCAGGAAACTCAAAAAAAATTATTATATTAGGTATTAAATGACTAAATTGCGTGTGTTCTCTGGTCGATTTGCCTGTTTTGCTGGACGAAAAACCCGTTTCCTGGGAAATAACTTTGCTATCTACGCCTGACACTGACTAACTCGGCCATGGAAACAAAAAAGCCCATTAAAATTCCTCGCGTCATTGACGGGATTCATACCCGGGCAATTTCCACCCGGTGTAGGGAGGACGGTAAAGCTCCCACTGTGCTAGCAAACAGACATCCAGGAAGCTCAGGATACTAGCCAGAGAATAATGGACAACATGGGCATATCCTGATGGTGTGTGTGAGGAGAAGATAGGGTTCTTCCAGGGGCCTGTGGCGAAAAGCCAGAACAAAACACAACACAACCCAACCAGTATTACAACACCTGAAGGCTTTTACAGTGGTACTATATTTTTTCACACAGTAGAGGCATATGATGCAAGAAAGCAAGCTTATGCAGCATCAGCCAAAAAAAAAAAAAAAAAAAAACCCTTTCACTTCACCCCTCCGTTCGTTCGAAATACCTGTCCAGCTGAGTCTTAAATTTATTTAGGCTATCAACTTCCACAACAAGGGATGGAAGTCTGTTCCACCAACCAACCACCCGCTGGCTAAAGGCAAATTTCCGCACATCTATCCTACATCTGTCTTTCCTCAATTTGAATTTATGACCTCTCAGGTGATTATTCTGAGCAATAGGCAGTATCCCATCAGCATTGAGCATGCTGAAACCATTCAAAGCTTTGTACACCTCTATCAGATCACCTCGATGGTGCCTAGTCTCCAGACACCGTAATTTGCAAAACTTAAGCCTTTCTTTGTAAGAGCAACCCTTCGTTCCGTTCACTAACCTTGTTGCCCTTCTCTGTACTCGTTCCAGCAGCTCTACATCCTTCTTGAAATGAGGCCTCCAGACCTGTATACAGTACTCAAGGTGTGGCCTGACCATTGCCTTATACAAGGGAATAATCACCTACCTGTCCCTCCTAGAAAAATTCTTGTATGTCATTGACAAGACACCATGAGCTACCCTTACTGCCCGTCTGCACTGCTCAGAGAACTTCATATCTGCCTGCACAACCACCCCAGGTCCCTTTCATTCTCTACCACTGTCAGTGCAGTACCACAGAGTTGATACGTTGCTCTGGGGTTGCTGTTTCACATATGTAGTACTTTACATTTGTCAATGTTAAACTTCATTTGCCACCTCTCAGCCCATCTGCTCAACCTTTCCAGATCCTGTTGCAGCAGCATAGCGTCAGTAGCGTCCTTAACAACCCTGTCAACATTTGTATCGTCTGCAAACTTGGACATTACGCTTGATTAAACTTTCCCTGAAGTGTCAGCAATTACTTCATATTATTCATCTGTTCAATTCATCCTAAATGAGCAATATGGCAGTGATCAATAAGAAATCTCCCAACCTTTACATTACCTGCAAATTTTGACATCAAGCCCTTTCTTCCGTTGCCAATGCCATGAAAATCAGAAACTGTCCAAGAACCGATCCTTAGAAGAACCCACTTCTGCGTTACACCAACTGAAGAATATCCCTTAATCACAAACATCTCTTCTGAGCTGGAGTCACCCTGCAATCAATTTTAGAATCTTTGGTTACTTACACATGCTGTAACAAAATCATATCCTTCAATATTCTATCTAAACCCCTGGCATGGTGCCGTGAAGGGTATTGTATGGTCGTGGTACCTGCGTGTACCAGTGAACTGTACAATAAAGATCTTATTTATTTCTGTAAATGTCTCTGGATTGGTCTCTTAATCATTGCCCGAGATTTTCCCTACCACAAGTCAGGCAAACACTATCAAGGCTTTTGTGGATTTATTGGATGATTGTTTTCTACATCAGCATGTTCGGAAGGCAACTAGAGGGAGTAATACTTGATCTGATTATCAGTAGTGATTCTTCATGCATTAAGAATCTGTAGATAAAGGAACCACTAGGTGGCAGTGATCACAGTGTGCTGAAGTGGGATTTACTCAGAGGTAACTACCATCAGAGGTAAAGGAAGGGTTTTTGCTTTCGTAAAGGCGACTACGATGATCTGATACAGTATTTAAATTCTATACAGTGGGACCAACTGATGATGTTACCAACAGCAAATTCAAAATGGGAAGCATTCAAAGAATTTATCTTGGAAGCTACTAGGCTTTTCATATCAACTAAGAAATATTGTTCAAGGTTTAGGTCAAAATAGTTCAGGCCTAAATGGATATCAGATGAACTAATGAGACATATAGCAGAGAAGAAGAATGCATGGGATACACATAAATTAATATATTAAGAAGTAAGAGATTACCTCAATCTTTTTCGTGGAATACTTCCAGTCAGTTCTCTCGCATATGCGACGAATAAAATAAGATGAAAAAAGTGAAAAAAAAACGAATTAATGAATTCCCTCACTCATAAAGATACGACCAAATCCGATGTGCAACGGAATCGAAAGCAAGGGTCCCAACCCGACCCCGAAACACATTAAACCACCGCAGCAAGACCATGAGTGCGAGAAGACATTGTGTCATAATAAATAGTTAAAACTGGTTCCGATAATAAATAATCAAAATCACTAATTAAAAACCCTATTAAAATTAAACGGAATAAAAGTTACGATCTGGATGAATACTCAAATTAAACGAAATGCACAGCTGTTTCCCTTCCTTAAGCAGACCAGGCTTTTCGGTTGATCGCCGTGTTCACAGAAAGGGAATATCGCGAAGTGTTGTGTGTGTACTTGACTCTGAAATATAGGGATTTTATATATATATTGGCGCATGCGCAAAAAACACCAGAAAGACCATGAAAATTCTATCAATGTGCGACCAGAAAGACTACATCAATGTGCGACGGCCTTATCTAATTAAAAAATTAGATAAGGCCGTCGCACATTGATAGAATTTTCATGTAGTTTCATTCCAAGCGTTTCAGCGATCAATAATTTTATGTAATTGTGTTGTATATTTAAAATTACCGCTTCATTGAATAGGAATACCTGACCATCATTGACCGCATGAAAGGCTAATTCCGACTCGTTTGCGAGCGACGTGCGGACGGAAGCAGCATGTTTCTTGACACGTAACTCTAACGTGCACCGAGTGGAACCCTCGTACGATGAATCACACTGACTACACGAAATCTTGTACACAAGATGATTTACCTGTGCCGAGCAAGAAGGAAGAATTGTGTGATTTTTTAATATATTATGGAGCTTCTGCATAGGCCTGGCTATTATTTTGAATTCAGTATTTCTAAAGAGTTTATTAAGATGCTTGTACCATTGCTGAACGTACGGTATGGAAATAAAGTGTGTTTTATTGATATTTTTAATGGGTACCATATTTACTGTTTTATTTTTAGCCTGTAACCTGATTTGATTTATAACGGAGTGAGGATAGCTTCTATTTAATTACCACACCGTGCCACGGGGAGGCTGATCGGGTGCACCACTGATGCTAGAGTACTCTGGCAGGTCCTACCACCTAACTTCCTGAGATTTCAGTGGCTAGGACCAGATTTGAGAATGAGATGATTGCTGTTTCTTGAGCAACGGTTGTAATTTTAACAGAGCGTAGGGTTGTTCGCTGATAACTTGTTCTAGGGCCAAATAGGTCGGGCAATAATTTTGATGTATTTAGATTTAGACCTGTGGGGCATATATATATACACACACACACACACACACACACAAATATATATATATATATATATATATATATATATATATAAAAACATTGTGCAAGAGAAAAGTAAGGGAGAAAGACAGAAGACTGGAGGGTAGGAAACAGAAGAAGGGGGCCGACAGGGAAGATGGTCCCTGATGACAGTGTGGCATGTCCAGTGCCTCACCAGAGAAATGAGTGGTGTGGACAAAAAAAAAAAAAAAAAAAACCACCTCCCCACACACACACACAAAAAAAAAAAAAAAAATCATTGTGTCAGAGAAAAATAGAGGGAGGGGATAAAAGGACGGATGGTAGGAAACAGAAGAAAGAAGCAAAATTAAAAAAAAAAAAAAGAGAAAGAGAGAAATACCTCGCAAGTGCAGGGTAGGTATGGCTAGCACGGCCAGTCAGTTGGAGCCGACAACTTGCTTGCTATGGTGGATGGGTCATGTTCAGGAAGGTCTAGTCCAGGTGTCGTCATTGGGACTCCGTTTGGTGAGTCTGTGTCGCATCCAGTGGGGAGACCAGTTGACTACTTGAGATGTGAAGGATCAAGTTGGATTCTGTACTCTGGATGGTCAAGTCTTGTGTAAGTTGGTCCAAGGCGTTAGCATCCATGGCTCAATGATGCGCAGCAACAGTTGGCAGTCATGGTTGTTATGACCTATTGATTCGGATGCTAAGGTGGTGGTAGCGCTTTCTGCCTGGTAAATAGGTCCATTGCAAATTGAGTCAGCGCTCCGTAAGTTTCTTCATTCTGTAGGGTGAGGTGTTCTTGATTTTGGTAGTTGAAGCGTAGTCTCGTAGACTCCTGAAGTCCTCGTAGATTTCACAGCTGTGGGCAAGGTGCTCCCACGTGTGAGGTGCTCCCACTCCAAGGTGCGCATCTCCACAGTGGCAGCGGGGTGAGTCTGAAATTCTGAAGTCATGTAGTTTTTTCTGGAAGGAGCCATGTCCAGTGAGGAGGTAGGTAGCGTAGAGTCCCGGGGAAAACCAGACAGGTGTGAGGGGATAGGAGGCCCTGACATCTGGGAGGAATCTTTTGGTGACAGCACCTTTAGTTGAGGTCTGCCATCTTTCTTGCCAGGTGTCTGTTAGATGTTCAAGTCTCTTCTTTTCAGCGTTTCTATTATTTGCTGGGTCAGTGGTGAAACCTGCACAGGTCACTGCTCTTCCTTTGGCTATTTGATAGAGCAACCCATGACGAACAATCTCCAGGTCCAGTGGAAGAGATCCAATGAGGACCTGGAACGCATGGGTGCTGACAGTGCGACAGGCACGCGAGGACAGAAGGAGAAGATAGCGCTGGATAATTCCTAGGCGTGATCTGTTTACTACTGTATTGGCCTCCTTGTACCAGACACCAGAGGCACAGGTGATAACCGGGATGAAAACTGCCTTATAGAAGAGGGACAGCGTTCTCTTCTTTAAGCCCCAGTCCTTCTGGGCAACTCTTGAAACTTGGGCAGCATACTTCCTGATCTTAATCCTGAGTTGATCTAGATGAGGAGTGAAGGAAAGGTTTTTGTCTAAGATCAGACCTAGATATTTAAGCTGTTTTTAGTTTTACAGTAACACCATTTACCTTGATTTGGGGTAGTCTTCTCAAATCAAGGGTACCTTTTAGTAGGATCGAATTGGTTTTCTCTGGGAGATCTTTAGGTTGTTATACTCTGCCCAAGCTTGAAGGGTGGAGATGGCCTGGTTGGCAGTTGCTTCTAGTTGGGCTCTGTTATTGGCAGAAAAGAGCATGACCAGGTCATCTGCATAGGCCTGGATCTGTACATTGTTGAGTTTGGTGTTCAAGAAATCATCGAGCACCAGATTCCAGAGGAGAGGGCACAGGACAGATCCCTGAGGGCATCCCCTTAAGACTGGTCTGGAGACACTGCAGTGGGGAGCAGACACGACAACTTGTGGTCCTGGAGATAGGTCTTGATGCATCTATATAAGTTTTCTGGGACTTGCGCCCTCCAGAGCCTGCTGAGGATGCTGGGCCACCAGAGGGAATCGAAGGCACCAGCAAAGTCGAAGGAGATTAGTAGAAAGTATTTGGAGTTGCAGTTGGTAGCAGCTTCAATGATTGTTTCCAGTGCATCTACGGTGGAGCATCCTTTCCGGAAACCGTACTGGTTAGGTGAGGAGAGACCAGCGTCATTGTAGTGGGCTTCTATTCTATGGGAGATCATCCGTTCGAGAAGTTTGCTGAAGACTGGCAGCAGTGCAATGGGCCGGTAGGATTGTGGCAGATCATGTGGTTTGGTTGCATTCTTCAATATAAGTCTAACGGCTGCAGTCCTTCACTGTGTGGGGAAGAATCCTTGGTGAAGAATCCTTGGTGAAGACAGTGGTTTAACAGGTTGAGTATGGTAGAGGGAATAAGTTCTGGATCGAGCATGTTTCTGCCCGAAACCTTCTTGTTTCTGATTCTAGATGCAGGTAAGTTGAGCTCGGTTGGGGTGAAGGGTTCTTGAATTGCAGTTGTGCAATATGTTTCATTTTCCGTGCAGAGCTGTAGGTGTTCCGTTGTGTGGGTCAGCAGGCTGCTGGAATGTAGCGTCTAGAATATTATTGATAGTGTCTTTCCACGATCTGGAATAGAGTCCGTTCGGTAATTTTGTGGTTGATACGACTTCACCTCTGGGGAGCTTGTTAGTGGTCACTTTATACACAACCCCCCAGGGATCGGCATTCCCTTCAGTGCTTACCAGGGCTTCCCACGAGCGCATTTTGCGCTGTTTTATTGTTGTGGTGTACTGGTTCCTGGTCACTCAATATTGCTGCAGTAATGCCTCTGTTTCTTCTGGAGACTATGTTCTTCTTGCACGTTGATAGCGTTTTCGTCGGTAAATGACTTTGCGTCTAAGTGCCTGGAGTTCTGGTGACCACCAGGTGTGAATCTCTTCTTTTTGATAGCCTTGTTTGCAGCATTAGTGATGAGCTGTGTAATTGCACATCGATGCTTCTTTGGGCTGAGGCCGCTAGGATTGAAGCGGCTAGCTGCACTGGTCAATTCCTCCTTAAAAAGGTTCCAGTCAGCCTTATTCAGGGCATATCTTCTTTGTTGAGTTTGTTTGGTTGGTTGAGTTACTAGTGAACGGTGTAGTTGGAAGGTTAGTACCCTGTGGTCAGAGGTGGTCCAGTCCTCACAGACTGTCCAGGAAGCAAGGTGTTGAGCAATGGAGCTTGAGGCTAAGGTGACATGTATGGTAGCTTCCCACAGGGTACTGGAGAAAGTTGGCAGGCAGTTAGGTTTGTTTAGAATGACCAGGTTGTTGTTAGACAGGACGGCCATTTCTATTTCCTGTGTGATTTTGAGTTCTGCTGTGCCAGGCTGGGGACCTGCAGTTAACATCAGCCCCTATAATGAGTTTTGCATTTGGCATTTGTAGCTGGATGGTCTGTAGATATCGGGTGGCAGGAAGAATATCTTCCCCCGGTCGACAGTATATCGAGACTAAGTAGAATTGCCCCAGTGGTGAAATTACATGGGCGCACACAGCCCAGCTAGTACACAGATCAGTGATTTTGGTGACAGTCAGTTCGGGATTCCGAACGACGATCGCGGCCCAGGGTGTCACCATCAACCTGGACCATTTTAAATCTCAAGGGGTAGCCTTTTACCTCCTTGTTATGAGTGTATGGCTCCTGAAGAAGCAGCACATATAAATTCTCTTCAACTGCCTTTTTGACCAGTTGTGCAGTAACAGCCTTGGACCTCTGAGTGTTATGCTGTGCTATTTTCACAGTGTGGATATTTAGGTTTGGTCTGTTACTCCCCATATTCTATTCTTGATTGTTGAGAACTTCTGGCTTTGAGATAAACTGGGCAATTGCTATCACGGAGTGAATGGTTGGCTGGCACCTTTAGGGCCTGGCAATTGGCACATGTGGGAGGTTGAGATTTTTGGGACATGTAGCATACTCATGCTCCATTTCGGCAGTGGCCACAGGTGGGCAGATTTTGCCTGCACGTGTGCGTGGTGTGGCCGAAACGGCAGCAGCACCTGAAACATTTGGGGATGGCTACGTGCTCCCTAAAGCGGTGTCTGCCCCAATTGATGTAAATTCTCGTTTGCTGGGAGAGGACCTTGGGTGATAGCTCAAAGACCCAGTTAATTGTGTGCCGAGCTCTGGCTTTTGTTTGGAATTTAGGGATTATGTGAGAAGTCGGTTCTTCATCTGGGAGTTCCTGTTTCAAGTTTCTGTGGGAAATTTCGCTTTGCAATTCCTCTGGAGGGAGATCCTTGTCCAAGTCTAGTACCCGTATACAAGGGCCATTTTGTCTAGGGGTTTCGGCCAGGAGTCCCAGAGATGGTATTTTAGGGTTCTTAACAATCAGTTCAGTATCCTCTTTTGTGGCTGTTTCTACAATTACTCCTGTATTTCGCGAACTGACTTTTATTTTAGTGTTCTTTAAGTCGTCTGTCAAGGAGTCCATGACGGTCTTCTTGACCTCACTGGACGTACGACCTTCACTGGTAAGGGGTTTAAGTACCACTAGGTTAGGTCTGGGTGATAGCGTTTTCTTCAGTTAGTCTGTAGGTTGGCACCTGAATTGTTTGTCTGGTAGGCCACTTCTTCAGATTCGGGAATAAAGTCCTCAGCGCTTGGGCATATGTGGAGTCGCGCTGTCGCATGTTTTACTCCACAGGCAGTGTAGGCTTCCAATTTTGCAGTTGCCTTTTCGCTTTCCAGGTGAGTCTGGATAAGCAGCGATTCCAGTTTATTCCATAAGGGTGATCTAAGAAGTGTTGTAACTCTGTTAGTTGGCTCTTTGAGCAAGTTCTCCAGTGCTAATTTGAGTTTAAGCGATTGTTGGATAACTGTTCCCTCAGGCATGTTGGGGTTAGATTGTCTCATGTGTGTACTCGGTTTGGGAGAAGGGTGCCATGGTCCCCCTGTTTTGAGATTTTGACCTGGTTTCCCGATCAAATTTGGTACCGATTGGTTTTTTTGTTCTTCTTAATGGGGGGGGGGTTCAGTTTGAGATTCTCCGTGTTGCTCTGCTATTTTAGGGTTGTCAGTCACTGGCAGGGTTGTGTTTACAGCCGATTTCCTCGATTTACCCTCCATTTGAGCAGATACGAATTGGCGAGTTCACTGTGGATGAGCGAGTGGCGAGACAGTCTCACAGGAGCTCAGAAAATGAGGGCAGATGATACCCACTGCAAGTTAGTAGGTGAATCAACTTAAGAAGTGCTACACAAGAACAGCTACCATCAATAGGATTTACAGTATAAGTCACATGCTATTTGCCCTGGGATGACATCCATATGGTCATTATAATGGTATTAAGTTAGACCAGTGATTATTATTTATAGCTTGCAAAATTATTTAAATCAAGTGGCACAATTCTAATTTCTGCCGAAATCGTGGGGGGAAAATCAGCCGTTCATATCCAGTATCTCGGCACACAGCGAATGTGTCGCCGACGACTTCCTCGTCACAACTATATTCGTCGTAACGTAAAGGCACACGACATTCAGTAACGTCTTTTAAGTTTTTTTTCTAATTTGATTGTAGTAGGGAAGTGAATGCTGTGAGAAGCAGGTGGTCGCGGAAGGGCAATTATTGCCAGAGGCGTAGAGTGTAACTAAGTAGCTCTCACTAAAGGGAAGCTTAAGCAACAAGTGACCTTCAGCTATGATTGTACTTACACAGGGGGTAACCCTCCCCAGTCAAAAGTGCAGTTCAGCCGTGGTAGCAACAGAAATGTTTGCTACACTTTCCAATTCTAGAACAATGCCACCAAGGTGGGCAGACACATTGTTACTAGCGTTGGATACGAACGAGTTGAAATGCACGAGAATGGCCAAAAAAAAAAAAAAAACTGATCTCACCAATGAGTTCCTCTTCCTTAAAACCCCGTGTATGGCACAAATCCAAAAGCTGGAACCATTTTAAACTAATTAAAACTATCAGTATGCACGGAGCGATTTGCAGCACGTGTTACCAAGAAGGCAGCCATTTTGGCGGAAAAACAGTCAGCAATAGTATTAGGTATGTTCGGGGTCTGACGGCACCTGGGATTTCTCCCATCTTCGCGTATGTTCTCTGTATCGGACAAGCCAGAGATTTAAAAGTGTGTGGGACATGTACTGTGTCGTTTGTTGTGCCCATTGTTCATCCGGCCTGTTAGCCGCCGGGCCCCTAGTGAGACCCGACGTTACCAATACCCGCCACAGGGAGGCCGGCCGGGTGTTACCAATATTTGTACTCTGGCTGGTCTTGCCACTTACTTTCCTGGGATTTCAGTGACTAGGACAAAAAAAAAAAAAATAAAATAAAATAAAATAATAATAATAATCATAAATAAATAAATTGAGGTTGATATTAGTGATACTTAACAAGTTAGTATTAATAGTATGCGACCTGGGGCTGTGCGGTGAAAGTGAGTTTTAAAAACCAAATAGGTTCGGGCAAGAATTTTGATGTTCTCTTTTGATTTTGAAATGTAGGGCTAAACGCTGTGCAAGACAAAAGTTTGGGGGGAAGGATGAAGACTGTGGGGAAGAAATTTGAAATAAGGGGCTGACAGAGTAGTAGCCCCTGCAGGTAGTGAGGCATGCCCGTGCCCCACCAGAGTGAGAAAATTGGGGAGGCAAGCCTCTCCTCCCCAGGAGTTTGGAAAGATCCGCTCAAGAGAGTGCGGATTTGGGTCGCCAATAGGCTGTTCCGGCGGGAGAGTGCCACCATATGTCGTCTCCATCAGTTTGCAGGCCCTAAAAAGCTGGCAGTTGAGTCTAATCTAGGTGGGACACTAATAGGGGGTTAAATCTGGGATGTCATCCATCCAGACTGCATGTGGTCTGGGTCCTATTTTCTGGTCATTATCTGATGTTTGATAGTCCTCACACTACCTTTTGTCATTATGTAGTGGGTCTATGCTGCAAGGTTTGGGGGCAGTGTCCCTTTGTTCTGATGTCACATCTATTTAAAGGTGTTTTTTTTTTTTTTTTTCGCTTCCATTGGCGGTAATCATGACTCTTGTGGTTAGACAATATATTGTCACTTGTCTTTTCCCAGCTCATTTTGTACTCAGTCCAAGGTCTGTCATCGGCTCCTCTGTCATCTCGCTGCTATTTGCAGGTTTTTTGTCTCATTCCTTTAAGGTCTTCTGTATATGGCGGTTAGTGTTTGGCACCTGGTAAATAATCCCTGGGCAAAATTAGTTAAGGCTAAATATTCCTCTTGTGTATCTAGTAGATGTGACTCAAGATCCCTCAGTAGATAGTGAACTCCAGTTATTAGTCTGCATCTAAGGTCTTCGTATTGGGCACACTCAAACATAATGTGCACCCAGCTTTCTTGTTCCCTGCAAGTACAACACAGATCCTCCACTATTCCCAATGCTGTAAGCTTTGCATTGAAATCCCCGTGACCCGTAAGGAGGTAGGTCGTGTAAAGTCCGGGTTGCAAGCCAGGTTGGAAGAATGGGGTATACTCTGTCTACGTCCGGGATGAACTTTTTGGTGATATTCCCTTTTGTTGTGTTTGTCCAGCAGTATTGCCAGGTTTCTTTTAGGTATTTCTGCAGCCTGTTCTTTTCAGCCTTGTGGGTTGCACTGTTATCCACTGTGTAGTCTAGGTGGGTGCAAGGCATTTCTTTGTTTATATAAAGGCTATTTGAGTACGTATGATGTCCAGGTCAAGGGCTCTGGCCAAGACCTGTAGGGCAACAGTGCTAGTGGTGCTACAGGCTCTGGTAATGGTTAACAGGATAGTTCTATGGATTGAGTCGATTATGCGTCTATTTACGGCGGTTGACGCCTTGTGATACCAAACCGCAGAGGCGTATGTTATAGCTGGTAGGAATGTCGTTTTATAATATAAGGAGAGTAAGCAGCGTTTAAGTCCCGTCACGCGGACCACACGTGCTAACAGTGCAGAGTACTTCCTTATCTTTGTTCTTAGATGTGAGATGCTGCTTGAAGGAAAGATTACAATCTAATATCACCCCTAGGTACTTAAGCTGGCTTTGGAGTTTCATTGTGGTGTTGTTCACCTTTATTTGAGGCGGCCTGTGCAAGTCAAGGGAGCCTTTCAGTAAGATTGAGGATGTCTTAGTTGGTGACATTTTTAGGCAGTGTAAGGTGGTCCAGTCCTGTAGTATCTTGATGGCATGGTTTGCCTTTACCTCCAACCGGGTTCTACCGTCGGCAAAAATTTTCAAGTCGTCAATAGTACAGGAACTCCCCGACTTATGCAAGGGTTGCGTTCCATGGAATGCTACATAAGTCGAGGAATTTCCCCATGCTTGCACAGCACTTGCCACTGCTCGCTGAATTTAATTAAAAAAGAAATGCTCAACGAACATGTAACTACGATTATTTATTGTATTTATTCAATTTTTAATCTCATACAGAGGAAAAATTACGAAAAAGAGAGGAGATAGGCATGTCAGTTTTACCTCATTGCTGCCAGAATCGATGTCTTCAGCTGATAGGTATGGCGCTGTGGAGATTTAGAAGCCACTCAACCATACGAAAGAACATATTAATGGATGACTGGACGGTGGCTTTTTCTTTTCATCGTAGAAGTCTTTGTAGCAAGCAAGCAAGCATATCACATTCACCCCTCTGTTAACTTTTAAGAATCGTTCGCTGTCAGAATCCATCTTCTTAAATCTTGCAGTTGCTGATGCAATTTCACAAAATACCATTACCATCTTTCTGGTGATGAAGCGTCTCGACTCCTCAAATGGTTCATATTGAGCTTCATCAGCATTTTCTTCTTTCACTATCGCTGCCTGAAAGTCAATAAGTTCATTAGATAATTCCTTCTCTTCTTCTTCCTCTATCAACTTATCTTTGGCATCAACCTTCAAATGAAGTAGCTCTGCAACCTTTACAATCTTATCTGTAACCGCTTCACATGATTTCTCTTTGAAATCCTTCGTAGAATTTTACATGCCGTGGGTATATTTTATTCCTTCCACCATTTAAACAACTTTTAGTAATTTCCCCCCCAGACCTTATTAATGTTTTAAGATGGTGTGGTAAATATTGTTAATATTTCTGAAAGTCTCTTAACGTAAAATTTTTCTCACCATCTACTGCAGACAATGCCTGAGCAAATGTTGTGCATAAATAGCACGCTTTTAAATTCGAAATAACACCCTGATCCATAGGTTGGATGAGTGAAGTAGTGTTTGGCGGTAGAAATATGACTCGCAATCAAATTGAAATCATCTAGATGCTTACGATTGTCCAGGAGCATTACCTAATAGAAGCAAAATCTTGAAAGGAACATCACTGTCTTTACAATATTTTTCAACCTCGGGAAAGAAGCAGCATTTAAACCAATCCTCAAAGAGCAAGATATTGTTATCCATGCTCTCTGGTTTGATCGGAAATGCACGGGTAGGGTGGCTTTATTGATGCCCTCAAATGCACCAGGATTTCCAGAATGGTACACAAGCATTGGTAATATCTGTAATATCCTGCTGAATTAGCCCCAAACAAGAGCATGGCCATATCTTTTGACACCTTGAAATCTGGCATTGTATTTTCCTTTGGCAATGTTTGTTCGATCTGGCTTTTTTTCTTCAACAGATCACAAAATTTCTCTGCAGCTGCAGAATCGGCAAGGGTGACTTCACCGCAGGAACTAGAGCGATGCTTGAACGTATTAAACCACCCGTTGCTTGCCACGAACCTGGGTTGGGGTTCGCCATACTTATCCTTAATATGTTTATAAATACTTGTTGCTTTTGCTTGAATGGTCATTAGACTCAGGGGCATTCGCTTCTGAATCCAATTTTCGATTGATATATTATTAACAGCTGTCCCATCTTCGATTAGCACCTGAACAGTTTTGTGATCACTGTTGATCTTAAGTGTAGTGATCCTTTGACATATTCCTTTACCCACGCACTGTCCTTTAAAACAGTATTCACTGTTGAAGCAGTGAGACCTAATTCCCTTGCACTTCTTATAATCGTTTTCATCTCTAAATCAATTTTGTTTCGTTTCCTGGCAGCACTTGCACTGTTGGTCGCTTTAGCGTCATCATTGTAATATGTAAATAGGAATGAAGATTTCAGTGAAGGGGAACACAATTTCACAATAGCAATAAGATCGAGTTTACTACCTGTTTGTAATTAGATGCATGAACAGAAAAGCCCAATAAACCGAAAAGTGCAAATTGCTTTATGGTTGTGACCTCCAGAAATGTGCTTTAGAAAAATATCACAAAGGTGTTCAAAATTCATTCTTATAACGGGAACATATGATAACGACGAAAGGGTAGCGCAATTTCCATTATATGGCCTTTTAGAGAGATAAACAGCTTAGTAATATAGTGAAATTTTAAACTTCCAAAGACTTGGAACAAATTACTAAAAAAAAAAAAAAAAAAAAAAAAAAAAACACAAGAAAAAAAAAAAAAACCAAACCAATGTGTTATTGGGTTCACATCATAATTTCACGATTCCTCCATTTATACCTACAGGATGCAAAATACATTGCCACGATTTTTTTCAGCTTGTACGGGCCCGGAAAAAACTTACGTAAAAGTTTAATTTGCCTAAGTCAAGTATTTATGACGCAAGTAGAGGAGTTTCTGTATTATTAAAAGAAGTCACCTTGTTAGGTTAGTTATCTTTTACTTTTGGTTTCTGCAAAGTTATTAATGCAGAGAATCGGTAAACTCCAAAAATGGCAGGTTTATAAATTATATTTACTTGAATTGTTTTAAAGAAATCAAATAAATATTGGACAGAGAGAGAGTAACAATATCCAACCTTTTGTTAAAATTAATGGGTTGAAATTGAAAAATGCAGTGTTTAATGTCTGTAGTACAAGAGATGCTAATTATTTGTCATGACGCAGCCACAGGCATAATGGCAGCTGATTGAAACTGTTAGAATTTTTGCAAATAATTAACACAGATGTAAAAACGATTGAATGAAAAACAATGTTCTAACATGTAATAAATTAATCTTACTATTTTCAAGGGTTAAGATTAGTATTTTGAAATTGACCTGCAATTCAGCCATCCACTCAAATTATATGATAAATTCTGAAGTTTAAAAGAGAAAGCAAAGTAAACACTTTTCTTAGAAGCTGTTGGTGGTGAAGAGTTGAAAGCCATCGGAGCAAGGGCTCCGATGGCTTTCAACACTGGATAACTTCAGTGGTGCTTGGAGTATTTCGATGAAACAGAGTACAATAGAACTCCTGATTAATTTGAAGTTCAAGAGCCAAAAATGTCTGTTTTGGTTTCAACAGGTATGAAATAGCCATCCAATTCAGAAACATGGTGGTATTAATCAAGAAATTTTTACTCAGGCTACCATAAGAGTAACTTCACCAAATTTCTCACTAATTGTAATAACAAGATTGAAGTTTTGCCATTACTAGTCATGCAATTTGATGTATACAGTTCATATAGTAAAACAATTTTTTCTATGTATAATATGCATGAGAGAGAGAGAGGTATCCATGCAAAAATGTGGCATTTCTCTCATTTTTGTGTTATTGCGTATGTTCAACTTTGTTATTACAAACAAACTGATTTGCTAATTGCACTGGCAACCAGCTTGGCCTTAGAGCCAGCTCAGCTTTAGAACAGCCGAGAATGACAGATAGAAAATGTCGTCTGAAAATTTTACCCTGGTGTTGTGTAAAATTAAATTGCTTTATATAAAAATTTGATGATTTTTTTGTGTGCACACAAATAAGTCATTATTCACAGAATAACATTACCAATAGTATATACTAAAATAAATAATGTAAAAAATAAATAAATAATAAACCTGATTATTTTATTAGTTCGAACTGTGGAGGTATGTGATAAATTTTTATACAGGGTATCTCAAAAATATTGGCACAAACGTTTAGGGGAGGTAGGTAACACCTAAAGGAATGTGAATCGCATAGGTACCCATAACCGGAAACGTCACCAAAGTCAGTACACACGCACTGTTCATCAGTTCACGAGAGGGAAAATTTCTGGTTTACTCATTCAAGCAGTAGTCGCCACACGAAGAGCATGCATCGATATATGAACTATGAGCTGGCAGACATGCACCTAGTGTATGGATTAGCAGAGGGCCCACAGGGTGTGTGCCCCCATACGGCACGTCGCTTTGCAATGTGTGGGCAAGTATGGTCGGTGACTGCTTAGTCGGCCCATACCTGTTACCATCCCGCATGAACTCCGCTTAATATCGGATCTTTCTTGAAGTTCTACCAGGGTTACTTGAAATGTTCCAGCAAATGTGAGACAACATTTGGTTTCAACGTGACGGGGTGCCTGCCCATTATGGAAGGTGTGTTCGTGACCATTTGAACAGGCGTTTTGGGTGTCGATGGATTGGCCATGGTGGACCCGTTTCCTGGCCCCCATGCTCACCTGATTTATCGAGCCTTCATTTCTTTCTGTGGGGGGCCTTCAAATCTATCGTGTACGAATAGCCTGTGGAGACAGGAATGGATCTCGTGGCGAGACTCGTCTGTGCTGCTGTCAAAGAAACTCCAGGTGTGTTCGACCTTGTCCGCCAATCCATGCTGCATCGGTGTCACGGTGTAACCTTCGAGCATCTGTTGTAACATCATGAAATGCATCCATCTCGTACTCCATTGTTAATATTATGTCAAATAAATGTTTGCCACTAATTACTGTCTTGTGTCATTTCTGCTTCTTGTGCCTCTGCTACTACTTTCCCGTGACGTTTCTGGTTATGGGTTCACCTTTCTTTAGATGTTATCTACCTCCCCTAAACGTTTGTATCAATATTTTTGAGACACCCTGTATATTGTCTTTTGGCTCAGAAAAGTAGTACCAAAATGAGAAATCCCGAAGCAGGATTTATGGTTAATCTCTTCCATAAATACTAACTTAATTTATGCACACACAAGTCGTCTGTGACCACCTCACACAGATGTAATTGTTATGAAGCTTAAGAAAAAGTAGAAATGCAATTCTTTTTTTACCTAGTTTAAGTATTAAACAGCAAAAATTTCCAAAAATACAGGTTACATAATAAACATTACAGCATTTATTTTAACAGAGCTTGTATTCATCATGCTGAATGACTATTACTGCAGAAAAAAAACGAAACTCAGTGATTTTCTTATTACATGCGAGAAACTGAAATCGATTTTACATGCCTCTTCCTTAAGAAGTATAATTAATCTTAAAAAAAAAGTATCTATTTTGTCCTGAAAGCAGATTCATTGTTATTTTATCTCCAACTGGCTATGTATATGATGGAATGATTTGAAAATGCACACCACCTGCACTGGCAAATAGTTTTACATTATTATTATTATTTTTTTTGCTTTTCAGCAGTGCAAATAAAATTTATTATGTGTGCACTTGTAACACAAGTTACAATTACATGAATTTGCTATGATTTTGCATGCAATTCTTGTCAAAGTGAATAGATATGTAAAATTTAAAGGTTTCACATGCTGTATAATGGTACTAATGTGGTATGCTAGCAAAATTTTGTTATATACATATAAAAAAAAATTGTTATAGCTGTAATAAATTTCATTATAATGATGTTTGCTCGTAGTTGTTTTTGGCTTTTTTTGAATTAGACAAGCTATTTACATGTTGTGGGACCCCAATTGAATTTCATTCTAGTCATATTTCAAATAATCCACACTAAAATGGATTTAAAACCCTATACTGTTGATTGGGAAACAGTAGAAATGTTAAAATATTTTGCATTTTGAATAATCCATTTAGTCTCACTACGGCTGAAGATGGAATAGTTTACATATCAGTTGAAAATGCATACGTACTTACATACTGTGAATTAGCGAGGACAGTGAGAGAGAGATTTTTGGAACCACAGTTCGCAACAGGCAGTGCATGCTAACCACTGAACCATGGCCAGCTCAATCCAACACAGAATTAACAAGGATATTCTGTACAACTGTGTGTGTGTGTGTGTGGGGAGGTGAGTATCAAAATATCATAGTGTATTATACTGAGCTGGAGTTGATGATGAACACAACTATAGCCAAGGACAACAATTATAAAAAATATGATATCGCAATTAATCAAAAATATACAGAGAAATGAAGAAAGTAGCATTGTCCTCAAATTTCAAATGGTTTATTGAAAATTTAAGATTTATCGTATTTGCATGTGCATTTTTTAAGATAAACAATGCTCAAGAAATAAGAGTGCTTTATAAAAATAAAAAAAAATATAACACAATTTATAATAGTATAAAATGTGCAAGTACAGATTTAACAAAAGATTTTGAAAATCACTTGCATATCCAATTCTGAAACTTAATTGAAATGAACTTATGGTTGAAAGCTTCAAGTTATGTGATGTTTTTGAATAGCATATGAGGAATAGATTAGTTCTTTAGAGTAATCTATTTAAATGCTATTTGACAAAACTGCTTAAAAATAATGAAAGGCAAAAATATTTCTGCACATTATTTGAGATGTTCTGTTTAAATAAATGATACTGATTAAAAACAACATTAAGTTTTCAGGTGAACTCATCTGTACGTGAATTACAAGCAAAAAAAACATGGAAATTTTATATAATGAAGGCATACATCAGTTTAAGTGGTCACATGACCCCAGGTGATTGCAATTTGACAAGGAAAACAAACGAGTTTGAGACCTTGGAAATTTCTAACAGACAAAGTTATTAGGCCTCTAATTTTGTATTTTGAACAAAGGTTTAAACAAGTTATACTTCATTTATATGGAGGTGATGAGAAACGTATCTGCAATGTGCAGAAATTTCTGTTTGGAAGTTATGTCAAACTGTTGTGGTGATAACATTCTTTTCTTACAACTAGTAGATGGCTAGTAATTTATTTAAACCAACACCTCTCTTGTAATCAATCACAAATATGATACCATTTAATTCATGCATATCGCAATCACCTACAATTAGAATACATTCTTCGTTGTGTCCCCCCCTTCAAATATGATCTGTATCCTGAAAAACCTCTCATAATTCAACAAACTGACAGTGAAATGCTAAGAAAAGAACACTGTCTGAATGTGAAATAAAAAAAAAAAAAGGGCAAAATGTGTCATACATAAATTAAGCAATATCATATACATAATTTATGGACAACAATAATTATAAGAAAAGTGAATTAACATCATAATAGTGTGATCAGGTAACTTCCAAACAGAAATGTCCTCACAACACGAACTGGTTTCTCACAAATATTTTAAGAAAAGTGAATTATCAACAAAATATTGATCAACTACCTTCCAAACAGAAAAGAAATGTCCTCATATTGCAAGTGGGTTTTCCAATCCCCCACCCACAATGAAGCATGCCTCATAAAACTTTCTTCAAAATAGTTTCCTAGTTTGCTAGAGGCTTATGATTTATCATCAGAACATTTCAATATCAAATTTCTTCCCATTACTCACATTCCATCAGAGATTTCCAAGGTATGCTGTCTAATCGTGTTTGTTTTCATTTAAATTGTGATCACTTGGAATCATATGACTGCTCAACACCATGCCTTCCATTACATAAAACTTTCATGCTTTGAATTCAAATAATAGATGATAATTCTCCTCAAAACTAATGGTTTTAGTTCCTGTTTTTAATGGTATCATTTAATTTTTAATAGAACACTTCAAATAATATGTACATTCTTATAATAAAAATTTTTCATTCTTATAAAATTTTTTTTTGCCCTTTCACATATTTTTGTAAATGACTTCTTCAATTAAGAGGCAAGTACTGTAAAGAACTGCGATTATCCCATTCTTAAACAGTTGTAAACATTTGATGGTTATGGCCATTAAATTAATATTAATTAATTTCCTAAGGTTATTTTTTCAAGTTTAACCTGTTAACCTAAGCTTAGTTTGAAAATGATTTTCTTTCCCCTAAATAAGTTATTTGATCATAGTGAAAATGAAATTATATTTGCAAAACAACACAAAAATAATGTGATGAATACAAATCAGAACGGTCTTCCCCTGCCTCGTCCTGCATCTACTCCATCACCTGAAGATTTTGGATTTTTTATTGTCTCATCAACTGACAAAATAAGACATGTTGCTTCTGTTGCTGCAATTAAAGCATTATCCTTAACAACAGCTGGTTCCCAAACACATGATTCAAAATTATCTGCAATATCTTCATTATTGATGTCAACACCATACCACATGCCACCTGTGAAAATAGAAATTCTGTGGTTAAAAACAAAAACTTAAAAAAAAAAAAAAAATATATATCAATTCTATAAATCGTCAAGTTGCATAAGAAAGGGCACATAGAAACATTAGCGAAACAATTTTTATTACTTAACGAACCCATTTACCATATAGAACTTAAATACAGTTATTACTGTATTTAGTTCTATACAGCAGCATTTGCCATACTCTTTTAGTCACAGCACATGTTTCATCTCACAATATTTATTTACGGAACACTTACGAAACTTACTCACATATTTACGGAACACTTACGAAACACAGGTTTAGGGGAAGCCAAAGAACAGTTTGCTAATAACCCCCGGGGGCTCACATCTGGCTTGGCACCCCACGGTCCTGAGCTGGATATCACCATTCTTCTCTTTCTTGGCAATTCCTTTCTACTTTTGACTCTCTCTCTCTCTCTCTCTCTCAGGGTAACTCGGAAATTTTTTTTGGCTGGTGCAACATAAGCTTCCTTGTACCATATGGCTAATAATAATATTTTAGGAGCATCTTTATTTCCAATATATGTAAAGCCGAAATTCAAATAACTGTCATCATACTTTCGTTTTGCTCTTTTATTAGTTCGTTCCTGTTTTTTCACTTCGGATTTTTGGGGTACAAAAGGCTGCAATTGTTCATCCTTACTTGGAAGTGTGACAATATTATGTTCGTTTTCATCGAACACAGTTGC
This sequence comes from Mastigoproctus giganteus, assembly GCF_048544385.1. Taxonomy (NCBI): domain Eukaryota; kingdom Metazoa; phylum Arthropoda; class Arachnida; order Uropygi; family Thelyphonidae; genus Mastigoproctus; species Mastigoproctus giganteus. The sequence goes on from NC_143581.1 coordinate 113,715,237, forward strand.
AATACTAGAAGTACTTGCATCTCACTTTAAAGTTCCTTTTTTCAACCACAAATCCATGGTCATTTATTTTAATAATAATATTTTGAAATACTAATTATCAAAAAAAAATTTATACATGGAAATGAGTTTAGTTATGATATCGGTTCTCTTCCCCCTCTTTGTTCAACTCATGTACTCCAGGCTAAATCGCATACGAATGGCATATTAGATCAGTATATTGCTACTTTTTCGTAGATGTCATTATCACTACACATACTTCTTTATGCAAAAGTTCGCCAAAATAAAGTGTTCTGCAGTCTATTTGATTATTAATCTATGCCAGTACAGGCATACCTCGGTTAACGTTACCTCTGATAACGAAGCCTCGATATAACGAAGTCCGCAATTTCAAGCCCCATTTAACATAAAAAAATATTCCAATTTAATAACGCCAACGCCTGACAATCATCCGATTGGTGACTGACGGCGATTCGTTACGTATTCCCGAGTGCTCCCGAGCTGCGGGCGTGTCTGTTATAACAGTTATGCACGTCAATAGCTTAATTTAGTTGTTGTTTACATGATTGACGTTGTTTCAGTGTGGCGCATTGCAATAATTGACGTAGGTTCTTTGTAGCATTACATAACGTAGATTTTGCAAATTTTATTGGAAATATTTTTGTTTTAGTTAATTAAAATGTCAGAATCAAAGAAAAGAAAAGCAATTTCTTTGGAAACTAAACTAAATATCGTACGACGTGTTGAAAGCGGCGAAAGGATTAGCGCAATCAACTTTAACAACCATACTAAGTCAATCAGAAAAAATAAAACAGTCTGCTCAGAATTGTACAGATGTTACAGCGGCAAAATTAACTCGCTTAAGGAATCCAATTTTAGAAAAAATGGAGAAAATGTTAAGTTTGTGGATAGATGATATGTCACAACGTCATATGCCTTTAAGTCAAATGGTGATTCAAGAAAAAGCATTATTTTTGTTTAATCACCTGAAATCTAAACAAACTGAAGAAATTACGGAAACCTTTGGGGCTTCTCGTGGTTGGTTCGAGAAATTTAAAAAACGGGCCAGGATTCATAGTGTAAAATTAACAGGAGAAGCTGCAAATAAGTTTCCAGAAAAACTAAAGGAAATAATTGAACGTGAAAATTTTCCACCAAATTTGGTGTTCAATGTTGACGAAAGCGGTTTGTTCTGGAAACGGCTACCAACAAAAAGCTTCATTTCTATTGAAGAAAAATCAGCTGCTGGGTTCAAAGCAGCCAAAGACCGTTTAACGTTACTCTTTGGATCAAATGCCCCTGGCGATTATAAATTAAAATTGTTATTAGTTTACCATTCAGAAAATCCGAGGGCGTTAAAAGGTAACATAAAAATGAATTTACCTGTAATATGGAAAGCAAATAGAAAAGCGTGGGTTACCAAGGAGTTATTTACTGATTGGTTTGTTAACCACTTTTGTCCTGGAGTAAAACGGTATTGTCAAAAAAACAACTTTGAAGAAAAAGCTCTTTTGTTGTTAGACAATGCTCCGGGACATCCTACTGATCTTAACACGTTGGACACATGCATTCCTGTCAAAGTTTGTTTCTTCCAGCAAACACAACTTCCCTGATTCAACCATTGGATCAGGGAGTAATAGCATCATTTAAAGCTTATTATCTGCGTCGAACTTTAAGCAATTTAACTGAACTAGAGGATAAAGAGGAAATGACAGTTAAAACTTTTTGGAAAAACTACACCATTAAAAACGCAATTGAAAACATTGATAGTTCTTGGAAAGAAGTCACTAAGAAATGCTTAAATGGAGTTTGGCGCAAAATATGGCCAGAAGTTGTACGAGAAGAAGAAAATAACATCCAAGAAATTAGAAATGAAGTTATCCAGATGGCTCAATCAATAGGTTTCGAAAATGTTGATGAAGAGGATGTTAGAAATTTATTGAATGCAGAAGATGATTGTTTTTCAGTGGAAGATTTAGAAAACCTTGTTAGCAACGAAGACAAAGATAATGAAAGCGAAGTTAAAGAAGTTCCTGCCGAAAAAGTGTTAACAACCAAAGATTTAAAAAGGTGCTTAAATGACATTGAAAACGTTTTAAATTTTTTTAATGAAAATGATCCTGATTTAGGAAGAAGTGTTATAGTTAAGCGATTAGTGTTAAATGCAATAACTCCGTATAGGCAATTGTTAAATGAAAGAGAAAAAAAGCATGAACAATCAACGTTAACCTCATATTTTAAAATGTGATTTCACTTTGTATGTAAGTTGACTGTTTATTTAATAAAACTTTTCTTTGTTGGAAAAAACGCTTTTCATTTTCTTTACGTAGGAACGTATCCCTATTCTGGCCATAGTATTTTTACCTCTGAAAACGAAGTTTCGCTTAACGAAGTAATTTCGTGGAACGCATCCTATTCGTTAATCGAGGTATGCCTGTATATTAATAACCGAAAAAAAAAAAAAAAAAACCATGTTAAAAATTATGATGATACAAAAGTAGTGTACACTATAAATATGCAAAATTTATTCATTTTATTTCTTTAATTATTAATTACAATTTTTCACATCTCACAGAACACAAGTTTGGGAAATGCTGCTATACAGTTATTACTGAATTTAAGTTCCATATGGGTTTCTCTTTTAATTCTATTATTATTATTATTTTTTTTTTAAGAAGCAGGCAGGTGAAGGGTAATCTGTGGCAGCTAACTCTAGTTAGCTGCCACAGATTACAACGACTTGGGTGGCCACTGAACAGAACCAAACAATCTACTTTTGGCTTCTTCCATCTGTTATTTCTATGCTAGGAAGAGGTGAATATTAATTTTGCACCTTTCTTTCCCTCCCTGCAATTATAACAGCATCATAAAAGCTATCAAAGGGTTGTCTTCTTTTTTTTGGTTCTCTACTAGACTCGAGTCATTTCCAGAGGAACCAACATACACATTATCAATGACAAACTTAAAACGAGCTTACATGGAAATTTACTGAAATCAGTTGTTTGTGTATAGGAATAGGAATACAGATTTTGCTGTGGCAGACTGATACGGGGACATGTGATGGATTAGAGGAATAGTATTCAATATGCGATTGAAAACGGCTTTCTGGATGACTGAAAGTTATAGCGTAAGTGTTTTTTTGTGCCAGTGTATTATTACTTTTTTTATGTTGATTCTGTAAAATATAGATAGCAGAATTATCACTTCAGTAAACTTTTAGTTTTGGTTGGTGTAATTTTATTTTGCTTTGTTAGTTGCAGTAATTTTCAGGATATGAGTTCAATAAAGGAATCAATCCAGTATACCATTATTAATTCAAGTGATAAATTTTTTAAATTAGTTTCTTGATAGTTGTTATATTGTTCAAGAGTGGCCTGAACTGAAAAATAGACTTTTCTGAAAAAGGAGCCATAATTCTTTCCTTGACTCCAATTAATGAAGTAATGCTTCCTTTGCAGACTGCACTATATTATGTTTTCTATATGAGAACTAAATCCATGTCTGTAAAGGTTAAATATTTATTTTGTATATAACATTATCATTTACAGTATATGATAGATGTTGTCTTCAGGAAACTAAATATATTTAATACATGTTTGTTGTTGCCTAGGGTATATCTGAGGGTGATGTTCTGTCTTTGTTTATATAATGACATGATGGTCCTTCCATCGTTTTCATACATCGGAAAATCCCAGCTGAAGTTGCAGATGAATTGAATAGGTGTGTTTGCATCTGTCTTCACTGACAAAAGCCTCTTCATGCTGATAAGAGGCTGAGCCATATGGAATTAATGACGTTGCAATTACAGATGATTGTTTATTTGAAAGAATTTTGAGCATAAAGTCAAGTAAGGCTCCTGGAGTTGATGATGGCATATACCCTGCAGTTTTGAGGATGAGCACGAGGAAGTGTATTAGTAGTAGTAGCATTATAAAAAAAAAAAAAAAAAACAATTTCACACACCCATTCCCCCCTAAAAGTTTGTCCAGTTTCTCCTTGAATTTATTTCAGCTATCAACATCCACAGCGACAGATGGAGCAATTAACTACTCATCGGCTAAAGGCAAATTTCTGCACATCTATTCTACAACTGTCTTTCCTCAGTTTGAATTTATGCCCCCTCAGGTTTGTAATCTGAGCAAATTGAAAAATACCACCAGAATTCAGCATGCATAATTCAAACCCGTACACACCTCAATCAGATCACCTCGCAGGTGCCTAGTCTCCAGCCACTGCAATTTGTAGAACTTAAGCCTTTCTTGGAAAGAGTACACCTTCGTTCCCCTCACCAATCTTGCTGTCCTTCTCTGTACACGCTCAAGCAACTCTACATCCTTCCTAAAACGAGGCCTCCAGACCTGTACGCAGTACTCACAGTGTGGCCTGACCATTGCCTCATACAAAGGGATAATCATCTCTTTTTCTCTACTACCAAAATTCCTGTATATCATTGACAATATCCCATGACCTGCTCTGGCAGCTTGTCTACATTGCTCAGAAAACTTCATATCTGACTGCACAATTACTCCCAGGTGTTTTTCATTTTATACCACCATAAGTGTAGTACCATACAGTTGGTAAGTTTCTCTGTGGTTACTGCAACCCACATGCACTACTTTGCATTTGTCAATGTTAAACTTCAGTTGCCACTTCTCAGCCCATCTGTGCAACTTTTCTAGATCCTGTTGCAGTAGCATACTGTCATTACTATCATTAACAATCCAGCCAACTTTTGAATCATCTGCAAACTTGGATATTAAACTTGATGTTAACTTCATCAATATCATTGATTAATATAGAAAATAACAATGGTCCCTGCACTGAGCTCTTGGGGACTCCACTAATAATATCAGTCCACGAAGAAGAGTGTCCACTGATTACCACCCTCTGTCTTCTCCCACTCAACCATCGATTTATCCATAGCAACAACTTGCTCTTAATGTCATACTGTTCCAATCTGTACAGCAATCAGCAATCTTTTATGCGCAACAGTTTCAAAAGCTTACAGGTAACGATTAAGAGTGAACTTAATTGTTGGGCAAATATGAAGTTCTCTGAGCAGACATCATAATCCCACTGTATAAGCAATTGTAAGGCTGAATTTGGAATACTGTGTCCAAGTATTGAGAAATCATCTGGAAAAAGACATTTAGCTTCTTGAAAGGGTTCAAAGATGGTCAAGCTGCATGGAGAAATCTGCAAAAGTGTGAATGTCTGAGGTAAGATTTGATTATATGAACTACAGAGCTTGGTAGGACACTTAGTAGGGTCTCTCAACCAGGGTTCCGTGAGAGATTGTGATTGAAAAAAAAAATATATAAATAAATAAAAATAAATAAATAAATTAATTAAAAAAAATAATAACAGTTTTTTGAACTTCACATGCCTTGCGCAGTAGGACTGTGTTAATTTGGTTGAGCCCATTATCAGTTTTTGATGCGAGATAGGGAGGACAGTAGGCCGATGACGTCAGCCACTCCCTCTTGAATTAGCTCCTCCAATGGCTGTTATTGTAAACATTGCAAAATGTGGATTGTGTAGGTTAGAAGTGAATTGTATTGTGAACTTTTGTATTTTTTGCGATTTTCTCATTTAGTTATTTATTATGTCCTTCTGTTTTACATTTTATTAGCATTTGGGTTTTACAAACATGTCTGACGGTTCAGTGTGGCAATTTTTGAAGATAAGGTGCGGGATGGAAGAGGATTCTAGGCCTACGGACAATTCTGATAAGGTTATTTCATCCTTAATTCTTAAGGATGAAGAATTACAATCTTCTGAGTCATTTTGCAGCACTAGCACAACTAGGGAAACATCTGTGGCAAACAACTTACAAATGCAGCAATGGCTCCAGCAAAATTGAAGACCCTTAACTACAAGTCACAGCCAATTGACAAGTAAAGGTGCTGCTTATTTTAAACAGCTATTGGAATCTCAAAACAAACAGAGTAAAGCTTTTGTTAAAAAAGTCACATTCACTGAAAAGGCTCAGGAAGCAAGTTATTTAATAGCAGAACTTATTGCCCAGAAAAGTAAGCCACACAGCCAGTGAGAACCTAATAATGCCAGCATGTAAAATTAAAGTGAATAAAATGCTAGGACAAGATGCAGTGTGAGAAACCGAGAAAAGGTTTCACTCTTGAACAGTATGATAAAAGTCGCATATTGATGACATGTCAGATGATGCTGAAAAGGTTTTGTGTAATAAACCGAAAAACAACAGCATCTCCATCCAGGTTGAGAACAGATTTCAGCAATAAATGTCATGCTGTAGCATTTTGTAAAGGATGGTGAAATTTGAGAAAACTTTTACTGCTGCAAAGAGCTGCTTTTTTTGTTATTTGATTTTTTTTAGGAGCATTAGCAACTAAGGCCATATTGCTCCGGGATATGCGGTGGTCATTCCCTGACCTTTCCGCATCCTCCGTATTTGGTGGTGACGGGCTCGAACCCCGGTCTAATCAAGAAGCGTGTGCTACGCACTGCTGCTCCTTCCCACCCGGCTACGGAGGCGCCTGCAAAGAGCTGCCAGAAACAAGCAAAGGACAAGATATATTTAATGCTTTGTCTTCATATCTGGAAACAAAAAGTCTGTCTTGGAGGAACTGTGTTGGTTGGCTCCATGAGAGATTTCGCCTCACTTGAAAAAAAGAAAATCCTGATGTCACAACACACTACTCTCTTCACCGAGAGGTGCTGGTATTAAAAACTCTTGGAGATGAAATGAAAAAAGTTCTGGATGATGCTACAAAAATGGTTTAACTTTATTAAACAAAGAGGACATAAATCTGCTACATATACAGAAATTCTGTGGCTTAACAGAGGAAGAGGGTGTTTGAGCTGAATAGTGATTGCAGGAGCATTTTCAAGAAAATAGTAGGCCAGATTTTGCTGAGTGCTTTGAAGATGAAGAATGGCTGCAGAAACTAGCCTACTTAGCAGACATTTTTCATCACATGAACCAGTTGAACAAGTCTCTGCAAGGCTCTGGAGAAAATGTTTTGACTTCAAGTGACAAGATTCTTGGATTTAAAGGAAACTGAATACAGTAAGACCCCCGTATCTGCGGGTATACGTTCCAAGACCTACCGTGGACAGCTGAAACCACAGATAAAGTGACCCCTGCTGACCCCATATAAAACATGATTTTCTTGTACATAAATACACGGCAAGACATTACCAACATTAAATACAGTAATAATAAAGTACAGCAGACTCTCAATTTACTGGGACACTTCAAGACTCCAAAAAAAAAAAAAAAAAAAAACCACCCAGAAATCATAAAATCCAAGTAATAATTAGAATAGGTATAAACAGATATTCTGCAAGTCATAAATAAGCTACAAGTCATCATTGGGAGATTAGTGTACCTATTAACTTGCAACCCTGCTGTCTTCACACCTACCGCTCAAAAAAAAAAAAAAAAAAAAAAAGTTTAGTTTGATTTAATGCGTCACATCAATTGTTGTGTTCCATCGCACCGCAAAAGGACACATTTTGTTTTGTTATTTATGTCAGGGATGTCAGAAATTTTTTTTTTTTTTTTGTTTAGAAATCGAGAAAATGATTGGCAAACGCAAGAGTTGTGCTTTCAAATTAAACAAAAACTTGAAATTGTTCAAAAGTTTGAAAACGGTGCATCAGTTAGATCTTTAAAGAATGATTACAATGTTGGTGACCAAACCATACACGACATTGTAAAAAATAAATGGAAGCATCATATTGGACACGCGAGTACTAAGTTTTTCGTTTTTTTTTCTGTGGTTAACCACGGGTAACTGAATCAACGGATACGGGGGCACAACTGTATTTGGAAAAATCATGTTGCAAAAGGAAATCTTGAAATGCTGCTTGGGCTTGAGTGAGGAGGAATATCAGAAAGTCTCAATTCTTATCGAAAACCACCTGGAAGAACTGCAGAACAAAACAACAGTATTTTCCGCCCCTTTCAACACAAGTGTATGACTGGGCAAGGGATCTTTTCTCTGGGTCTTCATGAGGTATGAAAAACTTTACAAGCTGCAGTCTGATCGTACACTCAAGATGAGATTTACTGATCTGCCCCTAGACAAGTTCTGGAGTTCTTTGAAAAATGAGTATCCAGCCATTCATTGGAAGGCAATGAACATTTTGCTGCAGTTTTACTTCATATATCTATGAGCAAGCTTTTTCTTGTTTAACAAGCATCAAGAGCAAGGACAGAAATTGTCTCATTTCAGTTGAAGATGAAATGCATGTATGCTTATCTCAAGTTGGACCCAGAATTGGGTCTTTGTGCAGCAAACAAGCACAGATTTCACATTAAAGAGGTAAATTTCATTCTTTATTTTCAGTTTCAAAAATAACGCATTTTATGCATATATAGGCCTATCTATAAAAGAAATCAAGAAACCAACACGTGCATAATAATTTTGTAACTGCTAGGCCTATATTTGAACCTGATCATGTCACTCAGAAAGAAAACGTTTTTTCAGTCTTGTATAAAATTGTGTCTTATGCTATATTTTTATTCATATTGCTTTGGCTTATGATTTTAGTAGTTTTACTATTCAACATTGTCAATAACATTAATGAAAATCAATTTACAACCTTTATTTAAATTAAATCTAATGAGCCTATCATGAGCCCCGGTACCATTTTGGCGGTCGGGTGCACAGTGTTCTTATTACTTTGATCTAGCGTTTATTATAGCGATCTTAGTGCTTCTACAAGAGACTTCTTGTTTTACTGTGCAGTGACTACTGCTATCTGGTTGGCCTTACTTCCACGCAGTCCGGGGTGGGCGACCAGGCGAGTCCTGGTCAGCTAAATAGGCCTCGACTAACGGACTTGGTTAGTCTAAAGAGATTGTGTAAGTGTGGGACTCTTGGGTACGAATTTTGTGTTACCACAAACTGTTTATTTTGTGTTGCAAAATGTCTAAAGAACTGACAGTAGCTCAGCCACGTGCTAAGCTAAGCCTGACTAAGTTATCTTGTGAGGAGATGGACGTTCCGGTGTGCGACGATCCAGTTTTTGACCGTGCATGCTATATGGAAGAAGAAACTGCCAACGACTCGTCAGTTATCGAGTCGGTGCAGAGAACTACTGCGAAGCGGCTCAGAGAGGACGGAGATTCACAGGAAAACTTCAAGCAATTGAAGGAAGTTCGCAAACAGCTCCACGATTATATGTTCAACGACTCGAACAAAGTAAATAGAGCGGCGATGTATAAAATCCTTAACATGTGGGACCAACTGGAAGCAAAGGCTATAGATGTATATGTCGAGAACCAGTCGCTCAAGGCGATGTTGAAGATGAGTCAGTCCTCATTCAACGTAGTGCCTACTTCGCACGCAGCCGTCGTGCGAAACCAGACGAGCTTACCACCTAAGAAGGCGGAAGTGCACGCTGTGTTGATACAGGCTAACACAGATTCTCTAAAGACCAGTGAGGATGTAGTAGTAGTGGCACGTGATGCAAGAAAGCAAGTGTATGAGCTTATGCAGCATCAGCAAAAAAAAAAAAAAAAAAAACTCACACCATTCCCTCCAAATGCCTGTCCAGTTCCTCCTTAAATTTATTCAACCTATCAACTTCCACAACGACAGATGGAAGTTTGTTCCAGCAATTAACCACCCGCTGGCTAAAGGCAGCGGGTGGCTAAGATCAGAGCAATCAGATCTTAAATAAAATTGTGTAAATAGCTAAAAAATTAAAGGGTAGTAGTGACCTGCCTCCACGGGGCCAGGGATGGTAAACCTTCCTGCTGGATCTCAGCAGGAAAGGCTAAATTGCATTGTTGTGCCTCTTGCGCCAGGAAACACACCAGCTGAGTGTACATATGATGATGATGAGCCTACCATAAGAAAAATTAAATCCCATTTTGGCTTAAGCCAGTTATTTACTATGTTTGTTTGTTATTTACTATGTTTATTACGAAATTTATTATGTTTGTTTGCCTTATGAGTTTTTAAAATTTATGAAAAGGAAAGAAAGAGATTAATTTCAAGAAAGGTAAGATAAGCTTAACTACCTGTTTTTTTTTTCAAGAAAGGTTTGCCAAAAAGTCATTTTTAGTTTTAAATAGGAAAAAAAAGAAAAAACTACTCTTGCATATACCATACCTCATTAGCACCTTGTATAGTAGAAATCTGTGATGACTTTTAGGCCTACTGGGATAAGGTAAAAAAATCAAGTAGGAAATAAAAAAAAAAAAAAAAAAGAGAGAGAAAACTAAAGTTTCTTTTACCTACTCTACTGACTTGAACAAGAGTTGATATCCTTTGTGGGGAGGGGGAAACACAAAAAGAGTAGGTTAATAAGTTGGCCAAAACAAAAAAGATCTACAGAAAAATATCATTCTCTATTCAAAGGAGCAATGACAATTATTATTAGATTACTATATCTACAGCTTACTGATTGTGCTAACATACCATGAGCTGTAGATACAATAATTTTTATGCAGGGGTTCCCTGAGACATGAAAATTATTTTAAGGGTTCCTCCAGGGTAAAAAGATTGAGAAAGGCTACTTTACAGGGTACTTGAATGAGGTTTATAAGGCCGTGTGAGGGGTTAGTAAAATGAATGTTAGTGAAATTTTCAATGCTATAGATTACATTAATTGAAGAGGCTTACCTCAATATGAAACCCTTCAATTCAGATTCACACTATATTACTTAAATTAAAATTGTATAGATTACTTTAATGAATTTTTTCAGCACACAAAAGAAATCAGACACTCCTACAAATAACAATATTGTAAAAAAAAAAAAAAAAAAAAAAAAAAGTGGAACCATTTAAAACTGGTAAGGGCTGGTTGAATAGATTTAAAATCCAGGGAGAAGCCGCTAGTGCAAATCAAGGAGCTGAAACTTTCAAAAAAGAACTTGTTAAAATTATTGAAGAGGGGTAAAAAAAAAAAAAAAAGGTAAAGTACAGCCATTATCAACCCACTGCAGGATGGAAGCCTCCTCAACAATTCATGCTGAGGGAAATGGACCATAATCTGCCAAGCTGGTCCAGTGTGGGTTGGCAGATCGACCGTATTCAGCAGTCAGGGGCTTGAACCCTGGTCTACTCAAAGAGCGTGTGTACTGCACTCCCGCTCCTGCCCACTTGGCTACGGAATGGTTCTATGAAGAGGGGTATTATGTGTTATACTTTTCAACAAATTTTTAACATAGATGAAGCAGGACTTTTGTGGAAACGAATGAATAAAAAGAAGTTTCATATTGAAAGAAGAAAAAAACATGCCTGGTTTCAAAGCCGTGAAGGATCGGTTGACTTTATTGTTGGGTGGTAAAGCTGCAGGGGATTTAAAATTAATACCCCTTTTAGTTTATTTGGTAGAGGGCCAAAGTTCAACTCAAAATCCACACATTTTTCATGATTAAATTCATCAATTAAATTAAATCAGATATGCCAGACAAGCTGTTCTTGCTACCTGGGAGTCTAAAACGCTGATGGAACTGATATTCGGGTGACACTCAAGTCAAAGTGGACCCAATTTCGGCAAAGTCCGGACGGTCTATGACAGCCAAATCCTCTGCTTGCACCTTCACGATGGTGGGACTGTTAGTAATCCTGGGTATAACCTTCATGCACAAGTACATGGTGGGTGACCACCCAGGTGTGAACCAACGTAAGCAGGGGTCGAGGTGTGGCGCCCACACCACATGGAGGAACGCCGCCCCTCTATGTTACCAGGCAGTACTAGGTGGTAGATGACTCTCATCAACCGGTGAAATACCACCACTTTGCTTATTGGAGGCTTGAAGCGGTGGAACCCGTGTTTAGTCTCTAGAGCTAAGTTCCGGCCAACCCTTCCCTATCTCTTCCATCATGCAGTATGATTGATGATTTTTGAGGTTATGATGAATGTCGTGGCGAGATCCAATATTCCTTACATTTCGAGGGTACAGCTCTAAAACGGGGTCCGCAGGCCGGCCGCTAGTTAGTACACCGGACTGAACCTATTGGTAACTCTCTAGGAAGCTTCCGGATCAGCTAATGTATAATCTTGCTACCTCTACTCTGCCAGATAGTGACTGGAGGGAGTCCGAGTAGTGTGTAGGCGGGGAGCATTGTCGAGGCCACGTTATGTCAAGGATCTGGGTATATTCTTACCACATGTACGCCATATCCAAAAATTTCATTACTTCATACAGCATGTCCCACCCACTTTTTCTTACTATTCAATACACCATGAATTGTCAAAATAATAGAGCAAGCTTATCTGCGAAAAGATCTAAACCTCCCAAGGACTTCCTAATTCATTTCACAAATATACGTGGTCTCAATTCTAATCTCAACGATGTCCATTTCCATTTGCAGTCTTCCAAACCCCATGTACTTTTTCTGACAGAATCTCAGTTATCGGTTGATTCAACTACTGCTCATCTCAGATGCCCAAATTATTCGCTGTATGATTCCTTTCGCCTCAAAGGTGGTACTTGTGCATATGTCCGTTCTGATATTCCCTGTCAGAGACTTGGCAATTTGGAATCTCCTCTCTTTGATCTTCTCTGGCTTAAAATCTCTCTACCTCATTGTGTAAAATTCATCTGTTGTCTCTACCGTTCTCCCAACTCCACTAATCACTTGGAGCTCTTTGACTTCCTCTCTTTGCAACTTGACTTTCTCCAGTCCAACTTTCCTAACAGTGAGGTAATTTTCCTTGGTGATTTTAATGTTCACAACTCCAGCTGGCTTCCGTTTTCTAGTCACACCGACCCAGCAGGTCGAGATGCTGAAGCTTTTGCAATTACTAATGACCTAGCACAGATTGTTCATTTACCTACAAGAATACCAGACAATCCTAATCATACAGCCAATATGCTTGATCTTTTTCTCACAAACAACCCTTCTAAGTACAAGGTTGAAGTGAGAGGTCCTTTAGGCACTTCAGATCACAACTTGGTGATTGCCTCTTCTCCAATGGAACCATTATCTCATGGCTATTCCCAACCTCGTATTGTTTGGCATTACAAGAATGCAAAATGGGATGACCTGCGAGACTTCTTTTCTTCTTTTCCTTGGTCGGATTACTGTTTCAAAACTTCTGATGTCAACGTTTGCTCAGATCGTGTCAGTGAAATTATTCTTGCAGGAATGGAATCCTTTATCTCACACTCCACTTTAAAATCTCGTCCTTAATCTAAACCTTGGTTTTCCAATAAATGTGCTAAGGCTGTCCAAGAGAAGAATGTTGCATATCGTAATTGGCTTGTTTCTAATTCTTCAGTTTCATTTTCTGCCTACACCAAAGCTCGCAACAATTGTAAAGCAGTTATTAATCAGTCCAAACTAGAGTTTGAACAGGCTAAGAGTAGAAAACTTGCTTCTTGCCCTAATGGTAGCCGAACATTCTGGTCTCTTGCCAAAGCTATTGGCCGCAACTTTTGCCCATCTCTGCTCCCACCTCTGTCCAAACCAGATGGTTCTGTTGTCACTTCAGCCAAGGATAAAGCTGACCTGCTAGCATCCCATTTTTCTTTGAGCTCATGTATTAATGATCTTGGTAAAACACCTCCCACCATTCCTAACACGCTCCATTCAATGCCTCCTGTGGTCTTCCGTCAAAAGGATATCAGAAGGATTTTGATGAATCTTGATGCTAAGAAAGCTCCAGGTCCTGATGGTATTTCTCCGCTTGTTCTCAAAACCTGTGCTCCTGAACTTACTCCTATTCTTTGCCGCCTTTTTCACTTTCTTATTCCAAAGGTGTTTTTCCTCCTGCTTGGAAATTTGCTCATATCCAGCCAGTTCCTAAAAAGGGTGACAAATCCCTCCCATCCAATTATCGTCCCATTGCAATTACTTCTACTCTTTCTAAAGTAATGGAGAAATCAATTAACAGCCAACTCTTAAACTACTTAGAAACCTTCCGTCTGATCAACTATCGCCAGTATGGATTCCGTCAGTGTCGATCCACTGGTGATATTCTGGCTTATGTTACCCATTTATGGACTAATTCAATGGAAAGGTTCGGTGAAACACAAGTAGTTGCTCTTGACATCTCAAAGGCTTTTGATCGTGTTTGGCCTAAAGGTCTTCTAAACAAGCTTCCATCTTATGGTTTGCCAACTGTTTTTAGTAATTGGTTATCCAGTTTTCTCTCTGATCGCTCACTGAGGGTGATGGTAGATGGCTCTCTGTCTTCTAACTTCTCCACTAATGCCAGTGTCCCCCAAGGTTCAGTTCTTTCTCCCACTCTTTTCCTCTTGTATATCAATGACCTTCTTCCATTGACTGGAAATCCTATCCATAGTTTTGCCGATGATAGCACATTGCATTCAACTTTCCATTTTGAGAAACCTTGTCCAGCTCAATCAGCTGCAAGTTCTCGAAAATCTGCTGCCAATTCCTTAAATGCCGACCTTCAGGTAATTCTCCAGTGGGGCAAAGACAACTTAGTTGATTTCAACCCTTCTAAAACTCAATCTTGTCTTATATCTCGCAAAAAGGATTCTTCTGCTCCTATGCTTATCTTTAGTGACACTCCGATTTCTAGGCAAAATGATATATCTCTTTTGGGGATTACCCTGACTTCTAATCTCTCTTGGCACAAGCACATTACAAATATTGCTTCCTCTGCATCTAAAAAACTTGGTTTTCTCTTTCGCTCTCGGCGTTACTTTTCTCCCAAACAGCTGCTCACTCTGTATAAATCGCAAATCCGCCCTGCCATGGAATATTGTTCCCACATCTGGGGTGGTGCCCCCAAAACCTCTCTCAGGCTTCTTGATTCCATTCAGAAGAGGGCAGTTAGGTTAATTAATGATTCATCTCTAACAGAGTCTCTCCACTCGCTTTCTCATAGACGCACTGTTTCTGCTGCATGCCTCTTCTACAGATACTTCCATGGGCACTGTTCTTCTGAATTGGCTTCTATAATTCCCTCTCTCTCTTTCAAAACAGTCCGAACACGTGCCGCCACCAGCCAACATCCATTTACTGTCCAACTTCAAACCCACAGAACCAACTTTTCATCTTCCTCATTTATTCATTCAACTGCCGTTTTCTGGAACAACCTTCCTTCATACGTATTTCCTGAAAATTACAATCTACAGAAGTTCAAGTCCAATATCAACAAATATCTTCTTTCGTGTTCTCAACCTCCAACCCAAGCACGGTACTAAGTACTATAGGTTATAATACCTCTCGTGTTTGGGGTTCTCATAAATAAAAAAAAAAAAAAAAAAAATTCATTATTTTAATTGGAATTTTAAGTTTACTTTTGATAAGTAAATAGTTACCACATAATTATATACGTATGTAATGCATAATATTTTATATGTACAAATAATTTAATATTCAAATTAAAAATATTTAATTTGAATATTAAATATTTTGACCGACATTTGTGCATCTTTTCACTACCATTTATTAGGAAATAAATTAGGATTAGGAAATATCCTATGGCACCGACCACAAATCACAAATACATATGTTACCTTATGGGAAAGCGGTGCTTGGTTAGCGCTCTGTTTTTGCTGGAATGAATGATCAGCGTTAAGCGGGGGTCACCTGTATAGTAGTATCAATTAATCAGTAAAATCTATTAATCTTATTAAATTTCATTATCAATTGAATTGTATTTTTTTTTAACTAAATAAATATAGTGACCTAGTTATTACAAACGTAACACCATAAATTAATACATATAAGTTGACAGGGGATAAGAAAGTCATATAACGTAACTCGGATATAATATTCAATACCAAAATACATAGTGTTATAACTGCATTGGGATATAGGTTTAGGGTTATATTTTGTATTGAAATTTTATTGAACTTGAATCGAAATCATGACCCAGACCAGAGTAGCAAAGCAAAAGGCTCAAACTAGTGGAAGTGCTGTGGGTCAGGGGAGAACTGAGGGGGGGGGCAGTTGTCCTCTGAATCACAGTCTATTGAAATGCACTGCTTGTTTGATGTTTCCAGAGCAATCAGGAATGGGACATGATATTGCTAGGGGGGAATGTCTTTGTGTGCGCGCAATGTAAGGAGTGCGAGGAAATCAGGCGCCAACTCGGCATTGTTATGGGCTTATATGAGAACTTGAAGGATTTAAATTGAAGGGCCCATCAAGCTCTCAGCTGCCCACATCAGTGCCAGAGCTTGCACTGGTCCCAAAGGAACTAGCTGTAGATGACTCTATTGTCAGGGAAATGGGAAACATCTTGTGCAAAAAGGTTTGTTTGTTATTTGGTTTTTAGGAGCATTAGCAACTAAGGCCATATTGCTCCAGGGATATGCGGTGATCATTCCCTGACCTTTCTGCATCCTTCGTATTTGGTGGTCACAGGCTCGAACCCCGGTCTAATCAAGAAGCGTGTGCTACGCACTGCCACTCCTGCCCACCTGGCTACAGGTGTTGTGTGTGCAAAAAGGATAGATGGACACTCCACCAATAACCTAAATGAAATCAAGCTGGAAAAGAAACAAATTGCCATTCTACTACTTCAGACTTGGCAGGACAGATGGACTGCTACCGACAAGGGCCCAATCACCAAGAAATTTATACCTTATGTGAATGCCATATTTCCTAAGTCTCCAAATTGGTTCTCTCCTGGTCTTTATACCACCTCCCTCATTACCAAATACGGATCAATAAACCACAAACTAACATCCATGAATCACTGACAATCCCTACTGTGCATGTGGTGGAATAGAAGACTGGAACCATCTAGTATATACCTGTCAACACTACGAGGACCTCCGCAGCATCCTCTTTATGCATATACAAGATAACCCTCAAGGAAATGAACACTTATTCATCACAGAAGAAAACTACTACAAGTTTACCAAGTTTGCACAAGCCCTCTTCACAAGACGGAGCACCCTATTGCGAACGCAAAATAGGAACACCAGAAACATCTGATCCTTACCTAACTGGCCAACCGATCTCAACCTGGATAGGATCAACTGGCCTATGGGCTACCTGATTCGTCAGTGGCAACTTACATGCAGCTCTCTTGCTGTGTCTTATTCCTCCTCCTCCCCGGGTTCCCCTTTCACCTGATGGCACTTATTGCTCCATTGATAACCTGGAGGATGCCTTCGCCTACATCCTCCATATATTTCTTGCATACACTCTGTACTTCCCCGATTCTACCTTTTTTTTTTGTCTCCGTCCAGGAAGCTCTGGCGACCCTGGCGGAGACAAGCCAGGGAATAATGGGCAGCCTGACTACCTCCTAGTGGTGTGCATGGGCAACGTGGTGTCCGAGCATGGCCCTGCGGCCAAATGCCAGGACACACAACAGAGTCTAACGCAATGTCATATACAACACGCAACACTTTTCTGGCATTTACAGTAGTACTGTATTTCTTCACAACAAACATATGGTGCAGATGTGGGAAACCACAGGTGGCACCTGACCCTAATACTATGCCAGACTTTAAGTGCCTGTCTGATATAGCCCTAACAGCATTTAGTAAAAATAATCCAACAAACAATTATCTTCAGTTGGCCAATAGGTTCAGATCAGAAAGCTCAGTTTCTAAAGACAAACTTTTATCTAGCAAGATTTTGTGGAGAAATAATTAGTGAAAGCCTATTTAACTATTTAAAGGAAAAAAAAGGTACATTTTCCTTTAGACTTCCACCAATAATAATTAGTGAAAGCCTATTTAACTATTTAAGGAAAATAAAAAGGTACATTTTCCTTTAGACTTACACCAATAATAATTAGTGAAAGCCTATTTAATATTTAAAGAAAAAAAAAAAGGTACATTTTCCTTTAGACTTCCACCTCAATTTGTATACACTTGTCTTTTCTTATTTTACTCACAATAACAAAAATCTATACCAGGGTAGCCATTGATGCTTATCCAATACTGCTTTTGGGGTACTTTAGTACCAGTTATGAGTTGAAAGTTGAGAAGACAGAAGATACTTGTTGACACAACTTGAATTTCTGACTGCAATTTTCAGGAAATTGTAAGTGAAGGAGGGTTGTTCCAGAGAACAGAATTAGAAGGTAAATAAACAGAAAGAAGAAAAGTTAGCATGCTGAGTTTGTAGCTGAATTGCGAATAGATGTTGATTCATGTGTTCAGACTGGTTTGGAAGAGCAGTGCATTACAGATGCTATTCAAAAGAAATAACTGTAAAAAAAGGCAGCAGAAACTGAATACTTATGGATATGGAATGGAGAGAGTTGGTAAGAGATGGGTCATTAATTAACCCAACTCTTGGATAGAAGCTGAGTTTGAGAAGAGGTTTTAGGGTATCACTCCAGATGTGGGAACAACATTCAATAATAGTTCAGATTTGAGATTTGTAAATGATCAAACAAATATTAGTTTATTGGTAAGAGGAAACATGTTACAAGGCAACATACATCCAAGATGCCTAGCCTGCATGGTATAGGCTCTTTTTTCTGAAAGGGGTTTATATCATATAAGAAATGACCATTACAAAAAAAAAAAAAAAAAAAAGCATATGTCCAGTTAAATATATCTAACAAAGCAGAGTTAAAGTTAATTGGATGCACATTTAACACAATCACCAATGACCTACGTACATGATACATCATGAAAGCATTCATGACCATTTACTCAACACCATTCACTAATGGTGTTGAGTAAATGGGAAGAATGCAACTGATCACTTCTTTCTTGTATTTTTTGAGAGATTACACATTAATGAGAGATCCACAATCAATTAATTGAAAACTCTGATGGTTTAATAAGGAAACACACAAAGTAGCTGTGAAATTCTATTTAGTTGGGACAAGGGAGCATTCCACTGAGCTGGTGTAGGCAGTAAATGCTGTGCAATCTTATCTGAAATGGATGGAACCAACAAACAATTTAGTAAAATGCAGTGCTTTTTCTACTTAAGGTTTTTTTTTTTTTTTTTTTAAATAAATGAAAACCCCAAAAGGAATTAGAACCTATAGCAGTTAGTCCTAAGTGTGGGTTGAAAATTGAGAATGTCGAAGATGGAAAAGCAGATCCTAGTTAACAGATTTGAATTCTGAAGATTGTTACAGATTTGGATGGTTGGTTTTGATTTTACTGGAGAAAAAACGACAGTCGTTATACTGCACCAAGAAAAGATTAAAATATCAACAAAGATAGATTCTGGTAACCTTTAAAAAGGATACCTCGTCAAATTGTTATTTATATACAGTGGATTCTGGTTATTTGGGACACATCAGGACTAGTGCACTTTGGCCTGATTAAGCAGCTGCTCCAATTATGCGAAGCTTCATGTAAATAGTGTATAGTGTGTTTAGGTGTGTGTGTGTGGTATGGGTGTTTATTGGCGCATTAGTTGCTATGGCTATAGTGCGCCTATTCGTAGGAATATTAAAAAATAATCCAGTTTCAATTAGTTTCAGTTCTGTAGCCTATTTATAAAAGATGATACACTCCAATTTGTTTTAAAAAGCAGAAAAGTTTGTTAACATTTGCGTCCTCTCCAATGATATGATGTCAATGGTTCTGAACGATTAGCCAGATTTTGAAGTATTGCAGCTCGATGTTGTTGATACTGCGGACAGTCAATCAGAATGTGTTTGACTGTTAGATATTCTAAGCAGTGTGGACACTGAGGAGGATCATCGCCCATTAATAGATGGAGGTGAGTCAGATGGGTGTGTCCTATTCTCATTCGTGTGAGAACCACTTCTTCCCGCCGCACTGTCTGATTGCTGGAGTGCCAGAACTTTGGGTTTTGTTTCAGTTGGAAAAGTTTGTTATTCGTTTGGTTATGCCATAATTCTGTCCACTGTGCATGGCATGCTGCTTGAATTAAGATATTATAATCGGGCGCTGGAATAGGGACAGAAGTTAGGTCTGAACTTGGACTTTTGGCAGATATAGCAGCCACTTCATTTCCTTTTATGCCTGAATGTGCTGGAATCCAGCAAAACTTCACTAGTTGTTGACGATGATAAATCTGCAATAACAAACTCCTGATTTTCATTACAATATGGTGATTCTTTTGAGATGTATTCTGCATTGCTTTAATTGAGCTGAGAGAGTCAGTATAAACTATATATTTTGAAGATGGATGTAGAGTCAAATTTTCCAGAGCTAACTGTATTGCATACAGTTCTGCTGAAAAGTTGCTATACTCAGGTGGAAGAGAAGCTGATATGATAGCAGAGGGAAACACTGCTGCTGCTCCAACAGTTGACAGAGATTTGGAACCATCTGTATATATCGGCAAGAAGTCAGCAAAGGTTTGAATATGGCTAGCATGGAGTTGTTGCACAGTCACTGCCGATAGACAATTCTTTCCCCATTGAAGAAAATAGGTATCAGAGATCAGTTGAGGAAAGGTGGTCCATGGTGGATGAGAGTAATTCTTTATCTGTTGCCTATTGTGGAGAGGAACATTCCAGTTCTGTGATATTTCAAGGAGCCGTAGGCCAGCTGGTTGGATTTTACTCGGTTTATTTCTATAGAGTTTAACTAGTGGTTGATTAAAAAGGTATGGCTGAATAGGATGCGAATAGCAAGTCTGTATTTTGGCCGCATATTTAAGTAGTAACATTTTTCTACGAAGATACAAAGGGGGCTCATGAGCTTCAATGTATAGACTCTGAGTTGGAGATGTCCTGTATGCACCAATTGCAATCCGCAGTGCATTATGTTGAATAGGATCCAGCCAGCGTAGCACACTCCTTCGGGCAGAATCATAAACTGGAGCACCATAATCTAAGCGGGATCTAATCAGTGCTCTATATAAGAGCAGCAAAGTTGTACGATCTGCTCCCCAAGAAAGGGCAGATAAAGCTCTTAGCATGTTGATCTTTTTAAGACAGGCAGTACGTATTAATTTAACATGCTCGAAGAAGTTGAGTTTACTGTCCAGGATTAGTCCCAAGAATTTCATATTGCTGGCAATCGGAATGGTGGAATTTGAAATCCGAATTTCAGGATCTGCATGCAATTTGCGTTGACAGCAAAAGTGGATCGCAACTGTTTTCTGTTGGGAAAGACGATATCCATTGAGCTCAGCCCACTTTTGAACTTTATTGAGGGACATCTGCAATTGCCTTTCGATAGATCTCATGTTCTGAGAATGGCAAGAAATAGCGAGATCGTCAGCGTAAAGGTAAGCCTCTACAGTATTTGGCAGTACTTTTGTAATGGAATCAATTCTAAGGGCAAACAAGGTTGCACTCAAAACTGATCCTTGCGGTACTCCTTCTTCCTGCGAGAATGTAGCAGAAAGGGAATTTTGATATCTCACCTGGAAAGATCGGCTCTTGAGGAAGTTCCTAATAAATATGGGTAGGTTGCCTCGTAGACCAAGATTATATAGGTCACTGAGAATGCCATACCGCCAGGTAGTATCAAATGCCTTCTCTATATCAATGGAGACCATGACAAGGTGTTCGTTTTTCACAAAGGCATTGCGAATTTCAGATTCCGCCTTGATCATCAGATCTAGGGATGACCTGTTTTTGCGAAAGCCATGTTGACAATTACTCAGCAGATGTTGAGTTTCAATGATCCAAGTGAGTCGACTATGGATCATTTTTTCGAGAATTTTACCAAGGCAACTTGACAGAGATATTGGTCTGTAACTATTAGAACTGGAGGGATCTTTTCCAGGTTTCAAAAATGCCAAAACTGTAGAATGGTGCCAAGAGGATGGATAAATGTTTTCCAGGAAGATCCGGTTAAAAAAGATTAGAAGCAGTTGTAAGTTTTTCTCATCGAGATGCTGCAGCATGACATAATATATGCTATCTGGCCCAGAGGCACTGTTTCTTGTTGTTCTGATGGCCTGTAAAAGTTCACAATATTGCAGAGGCTGATTATATGGAAGTGACAGTGAGGTTTGAAAGTTGATAGGTCTCTGTTCGGTGGCGGTCTTTATTTTCTGAAATTTTGGAGTGTAGTTTGATGCAGCCGATATTTGAGCAAAGGTTTTGCCCAAGGCATTGGCTATATCTAGAGGCGCAGAGAGTTCTTGCCCATTGCAGGAGAGAATTGGGGAAGGAACAGCTGGAAACTTCCCAGAAAGTTGCCTAATTTTTTTCCATATTAGTCTGGAGTCAGTGTTTCTATTGATAGTTAATGCGAACCTAGTCCAAGAATCTTTCTTGGCCTGCTTTTGAATGTAATGCACCTTTGCCCTTAGTTTCTTGTAGCTAATTAGATTAGCTGTGGTTGGAGATCGACAGAATAAATTAAATGCTTTATTTTTTAACTTCTTTGCTTTTGTGCACTCTTCGTTCCACCAGTAGTTGAAATGCCGTCGGGACGGGGGATTTGATAATGGAGTTGAGTACTTAGTTGCAACTAAAAGGCGGGATGTAATATAATCAGTGACTTCATCTATGGGCTGTAGTTGAATAGTTTTTTGTCAAGAGTGATTGCTGATTGAAATTTCGCCCAATTGGCTTTAGAGAATTTCCATTTCCTGCAGGGCTGTTGTAATGGTGGTTGTGTAGTGAACAGATTACAAACAATTGGAAAATGATCACCGCCCATGGGATCATCCAGAGTGGACCATTGCATAGCTGAAAACAGTATCGGGGAGCAAATCGATAGGTCAATGGCAGAAGTCTATCCATTAGGTAACTTTATATGGGTGTGCGAGCCACTGTTAAGAAGTGTGAGGTTTTCTTTTTCAAGTAAAGTTTCAATCAGTCGGCCGCGTCTGTCTAATTTAGATGAACCCCATAAAGGGTGGTGGCCATTGAAATCCCCTAGCAGGCAGATAGGGGAGGGTAGCTGTAATAAAAGTTCTTTAAGATCATTATAAGAGTAAGCATGATTTGGTGGGAGATAAACTGAGAGTAGAGTTAATGCAGTCTGAGTAATCAGACGCACAGCGACAGCTTCGATTTTGGTTTGGAGAGTGATTTGCCTAGCTGGAATCCTTGTACTAATTAAAATAGCTACACCACCACGAGCAGAATCGGATGTATTCCGATCTCATCTATAGACAGAGTAGTTTTTTATGGAAATGGAAATTCGAGCAGTTAAATAGGTTTCTTGCAGGCAGAAACCAACTGGAGAGTAGCGATTAATTAAGTAACGAATGTCGTCAATGTTTCCACGAAAGCCTCTGCAATTCCATTGCAAGATGTTAGACATTATTTGAATTTAGAAGAAGCTGTACCTGATGTGGCTGTCTTATGGCGTTCTGGCTTTGGTTTGTCTCTTTTTGGAAAGGAAGAGCGACCAGTGTCCATCTCTTCTTCTGCAAATATTTCCAGAATTGGATCTTCCTGTTTGGATGGGTACTCTGCCTCCATCGATGTGTCCCGAATAATCTTTTTTGAAGTCGAACTATCGTTATTTTTAGTAGTGGCATTCACTGGCGGAGATTGAGATTTTGCTGGTATTGTGAGAGGCATATTATTTGCTTGGTCTGAGTGCTTAACGGCACTGGACTCTTGCTGAGAGAGGACAGCCCGAGCCCAGTCAGAGATGGAAGTGTTTGAAGGAACAGTAACATCGGTTTGTGTGGCAATGGTTTGATATTTTTTTGCAATATTGGCATAGGTACGGTTAGGTATACTGGGTGCAATTAATTTTCTTGCCTCCTGATAACTAACTCTGTTTTCAACTTTATATTTCACAATTTTTTTCTCTGTTTTCCACCTCTCACATGTCTTAGAGTAGGCCGGATGGTTGCCTTTGCAGTTGGGACAGATCATTTCTTTCACCGAACAATCACTTTGAATGTGATCAGAGGATCCACAGTTGGGACAAACTGGGTTGCTTCTGCATGTCGTTTGAGAGTGGCCATACTTTTGGCATTTATAATATCTCAACGGATTGGGTATGAAAGGACGAGTGCGACAAAGTAGATATCCAGCTTTTACTGATGAGGGTAGGCTTGGACTGTTAAAGGTGAGAATGATATTTCTGGTAGGTGTGAGAATATTGTCTTTTTTTATCATAATTCTTTTTACAGCAATTACATTTTGTTCCTGAAGCTCTTTAATTTCTTTGTCCATCACATTCATCAGGTCCCAACTAGATATTACACCCTTTGCCTTTGATGTATTTAGGGTTGCATGTGGAGTTACTGTCACTGGAAGAGCAGCAAAAGTTGTCTTTTTTAGTAATTTTTCAGAGTGTCTGCCATTTATAGTTTCAATAAGTAAGTCCCCTGATTGCAGTCTCTTAACCGTCTTGGGAGACCCTGCAATACTTTCCAGGTGTTTTTGGATTAGAAAAGGGGATAGCTTACTGAGAGGCTGTTCAGATAGTGAGTGCATAATTAAGAATGCAGGTAAGTCTGTCGCCGAGGGATTGGTTTTCAACCTCTTTGCTTGCAACGAATCATGGTCATTTTCTGTGTTTGGCCGACAGCTCAACGGCTCTAACGTTGGAAACATACTTTGTTCCACGTTGGCTCCTCTTAGCCCCTGGCAGATGGACTTTTCTGCCAAGGTTACCGGCCCCGCCACGGGGAGGCAGGAGCAGTGCCTGGTGTGACCAAGCGAAAAGTAGTAAGTGGTTAGTAGTAAACTAGAGGAAATAAAGAAAGGTGCCTTTCCTTTCTTGCTCTGTACAAGTGTTTTTGTTACAAGAGCTGTTTTTAAATGAATAAATTTATTAACGTCAAGAACGTAAAATAACTGTAAATCACTTTTTGGAAATTGCAGTAATAGCACAGAGAAATCGCTCAGTCACATTTGCTTGGCACCCGGGGCCAGTGTGTTTAGGGTCTAACGGCGCCAGGGACTTCCCACATCTCTGCGTAGTATACATTGTGGTGTGATACAGAACACTGTAGAGGCCAGAGGTTTAAAAGTGTATGGATATTATGAAGTGTAATGTTTTGTACTGTTGTTCATCTGGTCTTTTAGCCGTTGGGTCCCAAATGGGACCCACCGTTGCCCACATTATACCTTGTGGAGGCAGACCAGCATTTTGGAGATTTACTATTTATTCTGGCAGGTCCTGACACCTAATTTCCTGCGATTTCAGTGGCTAGGACCTATAAAAAAAAGGGGGGGGGAGAAATGCTATAAATTGGGTCAGGCCAAAAGAGATATAAGTTATGCAAGGTAAAGTTAAAAAATTTTTGAGTGTGGGGCTTGTGTAGTTTTGACAAGGGTCAAACGCTAGTTGTGAGATAGCTAGAGAGGGAAGGGAGACCGAAGACTGGAGGGGAAAGAGACAGAAATATGGGGTCAATAGTGAAGAAAACCGCAAAAGTCAGTGTGGCAGGCCCATGCCTGCCCCACCGACTTTTGGAAAGTGAACCGGGTGAGGGTACCTGGTTCAGATCACCAAATGACATTTCGGCAACAAACTGCACAATGTCTTTGTCGGGTCTTCCTATACCATTCCTGGGACATGTTGTCCCATCCGTGTGAATGGTCAAGTTCAGATAATGGCTCCAGTTTAAGCCAGTGGTCAGATCCAAGTTAATGATTTGTTGTTCTTCAGATTGTAGCGGTTAGGTTTTTTTTTTTTTGGTTGAGGCATCTAAGGATCTTTATTCTGGATGATGAGTGGTTCGTTTGTAGGAAAATTCGCGCTAAGGTTGTGGGTATGTCCTTCTAGTAAAAAGATCCTGCGTAAACTGCGTTAAGGCTTTATAATTGTCCCTGCTCACCAAGAGATATTGTTCTTGATTTATTGGCGAGAAACGTATTCTGATTATTAAGGGGCAACGGAGGTCTTCGTATAGTTGGCAGTGGTAAGTGTATTTTTAGGGTCAAGTGGCACCAGGGGTTACCCCCATCTCCGCTTTGTTTACGTTGTGGTGTGTTACAGTAAGCTGTAAATGCCAGAGATTTAAAAGTGTGTGGGTCTTGGATCGCTTAGCCGCTGGACCACTGTTGGGGACCAACGTTGCCCCACTTATGCCTCGTGGAGGCAGACCTGGAACCCAGTAGCATGTATATACTCTGGCAGGTCCTGCCACCTAATTTCCTCAGTGTCTAGGACCAAAAGAAAAAAAAAAAAAAAAAAAAAAAAAAGTCCGCTAGGTTGGAGGCCAAAAGTCAATGGGCAAGGTTCAATTTGCATGGTTAAATTTTTACGTGTAGGGTGTACGCTATTGTATAGGCAGAGTGGGGGGAGGAAAGTCAGAAGAATGGATGCGATAAAGAAAAGATGCTCCCAGTTAGTGACAGTGGGGTAGGCCCATGCTCCACCAGAAAGAAAAGAGGATGGCAAGGAGCCTTGATGCCTATGCACTATTTGGCGATCAGTATCTTGCTCCCTTGCTGGGTACCTTTATTCCCCTTCTCTGGCAGGGGGAGGAGCCAGGATACTGATCGCCAAATAGTGCATAGGCATCAAGGCCGCAGTTGGTCGAATCCGATGCGCTGGCCAGACAATGTCTTATCCAGAAGGTCAGTCTAATCCGTTTCCACAGGTCAGTCCCAGAAAGTGGTCACTATGATGGATCTCAGCAGGCTGCTATCTGAGTCAGAGTCTGTTGTAGGAGTCCAGTAGTTGGGTCAAGTTCAGTAAAGTTTACCTCTTTAGTTCAGGGTCCATTCCGAGTTGTAGTCTTGTCAAGGGATTGTCTTTTTTTTTCGAGAGTATCCCATCCAGGTTGTTGACTAGGTTAAGTTTGGTTTTCTTTGACGGTTTTGGGGCTTGAAGTCAAATCCTGGTTGTAGGCATTGTCCAGATCTGAAATCATTCTTTGAAGAAAGTCCCATTCTGGTTAATGGCGATTTTCTGTTAGAGGAACAGTGGCATGGAGAGTGCAACTGGTTCCAATCACTTGCTAGTTTGTCAGCATGTTGTCCAAAATTTTGTTAATGGCTCCCACGTAGTTGTAAGTAGTCCTTGTGAGGTTCTGGTAGTTGTGAGAACTTCCCCTCTAGGGAGTTTGTTGGTGGTTACCTTGTATACCACCAACAAAATGAGAACCCCCCCCCAGGGGTTCTCATTTCCCATTGTTGTTACCAGGTGCTCCCAGGCACTCTTTTTGCTCTTGCGAATTTTATCTGTGTATTGGTTCCTGACTTCCCTATACCTTTGTCTCAAGACTTCAACCTCATTCTCCGGCCAGGTCCTGCGTGCCCGCTGGAAATCCTTTCTTCGTTTTGTAACTTCCTTTTGGAGTGTCTGGATCTCATGATTCCACCAGGACACCGTGCTGGGGATGGGATTTTTCTTCCTAATTGTCATCTGAGCTACACTGGTAAAGAGTTCTGTAACTGCTCTGGAGGTGATCTGGGTCTGATTCAGTCTCCTGTTCCTGTGGGTCACCAGATGTAGCTACTTCCAATTTTTGTGCAAAAAGATCCCAGTTTGCTTTAGCAATTGGGAATCTATATTGCAACTATCCGATGATCGGTACTGTTGTTAGTGTTCTTGTAATCCTGTAGGTAATTACCCTGTGGTCACAGGTAGACCATGCATTTTCCACCTTCCAGCCAAGGCAGTGTGCAGCCATGTTTGTTGTGGCAAGGGAAATGTAGATAGTTACCTCCCAGAGCGTGTTACAGAACGTCGGGAGGTAGTGCAGTTTGTTTAACATGGTGAATCTCGATCTGGCTAGGAAGTCTTCCAGTTGCCCATTATGAACCCCCCCCTTCTGTCCTGCATTGGAGGGGACCTTCATGGGTGAATGACAGTTGATATCCACTCCCACTAGGATTTTTTGGTTTGGGAGTGCATCCAGCACGTGTTGAAGGTAGAGTTAATTGCATATGTTATTTCCTGGCCTGGTCTGCAGTACAGGGAAATCACAAAGGAGCCAATAGGAGATATTACGTGGGCACAAGCCACCCAGGGAATACAGAGTTGAGTCACTTTAGTAGCCGTTAGATAAGGATTTCGGATGAGTATTGCTGTCCGATGGGTATCTTCATCTGCTTGTAGGCCAGTGGGTATCTCCTAACAATCTTCGCATGTGCATATGGTTCTTGTAGGAGGAGGGATGTCGGCCCCTGCTCTGCATTATGTTGAAAGATTTTAATCTCAGTGGTGTTGTACTTTTTAGTTTGTGTTGCCATAATCTGTCCTTTCTTGGTATATTCTTTTTGCCCTTAGGTACGAGGGGGCATTTTGAGTCTGATTGGGTGATTGCTTTCCATTCTTGCTGACGTACAGTTTGCACAGACGGGTTCTTTATTTTTATTTGGGCAGTCTTTGTACTCGTGCCCTCCCTCAGAGCAGTGGCTGCAGGTTGCTGCCTGCTGTGCACAGGTATGAGTGGTGTGGCCAAATCTACAACACCTAAAACATGACCACGTATTCTCTGAATCGATGGCAGGTCCACTCAAAGTAGAGTCTCAATTGAGTCTTCACACTTTCCAGGCAGCCGGAGTGAATTCCACCACCCAGTTGGAGGTATTTGCTTTCCTAGACTGAGGTAGAGTTTCCTGAGATTCTTTTTGATTTGGTAGAGTTTCTCTGAGATTCTTTTGGTAGATCTTCTCTGTCAACTCCTACGGATTTGTATCCTTGTTCAGATTGAAGATAGCTGTTGACCCTCTTCTCCTGGATGGCTCAGCAGTTAGGCCTAAGGTCATGAATTTCGGGTTTTTCATTATTCCTTGTAATTCCTCGTGTTTCAGTTCCAATGGTGATTGCTGCGCTTCGAATTTTCTGTATGGATTTAATTATTTTCGTTCTAAACTCATCTCTCATAGTGGCCATGACCTTATTCTTGATTTCTTTGCCAGTTGCTGCTTCCCCTTCCTTGGGTCTAAGAATGATCAGGTTTGGCGGTTTGAAGTGTTTTCTTCTTTGCTTGTGCTGGAATTTGTGCAGCAGGTGTCCTCGTTAGTTTGTTTGTTTGTTTGTTATTTGGTTTTTAGGAGCATTAGCAACTAAGGCCATATTGCTCCGGGATATGCGGTGGTCATTCCCTGACCTTTTCGCATCCTCCGTATTTGGTGGTGACGGGCTCGAACCCCGGTCTAATCAAGAAGTGTGTGCTACGCACTGCTGCTTCTTCCCACCTGGCTACGGAGGTGCCGCAGGTGTCCTCAGTGCAGCAGAGTAAGAGAGAGAGTGCTGTGACATTTGTTTCTCTCTCTTCCAAGTAGGCTTCTAATTTAGACATTGCTTTTTCCCTTGCTGGTGCTCAGCCATTAATATGGCTTTGAGTTTAGACCATATGGGCACAATGTCCCCTCTTACTGATGTGGCGATTCTATTGTTATTATCCTTCATGATGTCTTCTAGTTTGGTGCGCAGTACCAATGCCTGATTTACAATATTCCCTTCTACAAGTGAAGGATCCTTCTGCCATGACCTTATTCATGAAGGCTGACTGCCACAGTGTGGGGGGGAACCCCTGCCTTGCTGGGTGAAATAGCATCTGTTTGCTTACGAGGGCCTTCCTGCGAGTCGTTAGGCTCAGTCTGGCTTCTCGTTTAGATCTGGGGACAACCATCCTCATATTTTTTTTTTCGGGGGCTGGAGTTGACCTCTGGTCCTCTTGGTCTTGTATTATGGTGATGTCAGCATTTTCTGGGGACTGAGACAAGTTACTCTGCTGTTGTGCAGTTTTTCTTATTGGTGTGCATTTCACTCAGAGTTGCATCACCGAGATTATTCGGATGATTGGACATTTTGCTATTTCCCTTTTTAAGTCTGTTCAGAATATTACTGTGTGGTGAAAACTGCAGGTCTGTAGGTCAATTTGGTGCAGAACAGTCTGCTGGCGAAAATTTGGGCTGACTGCCACGGGGGGAGGGGGGGGGACTCTCAAGTGCAATATGCCCCTAGACAGATGGGGAAACTTTCCTCAAAGGTTTTCAAGGTCTGGGAACAAGATAGTGGTATTTACTTTCCAAATGTGTAGTAGCAAAGTTGGCTCAACCCCATGGAAAGTCTATGAAGGAGGTGAAGGGGGGGGGGGGAACACCAAAAGCATGATTTAGACAGAGCTCACAAATGTGTGGCTGCACACTCAGTATCCCATTAATGGAAGACTTCAGACATACCAAAATTAAGTCTATCAGGAAAACACGTAATATTGGCGTTATCACTGAAACAAAGGAGAAGATTGACAAAATAATCCAAAATCCAAAAACCCCAACTCTGGGGCTCCTAGCTGAACCTCCCCAGGAAAAAAAGGGCTGTGTATCTTGGTATATGACACTGGAAATGACATCTCCCTTGAGGAGCTTTGGGATAAAATATACCGTAAAAATCTCCAGAGAGAACTCCCAGACGATGAACCAGACAGACACATTACTCTGAAGTGCAAAGCAAAAGCCAGAGTCGGCAGTGCCATTAACTGGGTCTTTGAGCTGTCTATGACTGCATGGAAAATAATATGCCAACAATCCAGAATCTACATAAACTGGGGCAGCCACTGTTATAAAGAACATGTGGTGATAACCAAATGCTACAGGTGTTGTCACTTTAGCCACACAACACACACCTGTAAACAAACCCAACCAACTTGTGGCCAATGTGCCAATACAGGGCACGATTTTAATTCCTGCCCAACTAAAGTAGTCTCCAAAATATGCAAACTGCAAAGCTCTGAAGCTGCCCTCAGATCACTCCACCCGGGACAACAAATGCCTGGCCTACCTCAAAGCCAAAAGCGCCCAACAACAACAAAAAAAAACTATGGGGAGTAACTAGAAACAATTCAACACAACAATAGTAAAGTTTGTGCAACATATTGCACAAAGAGCCAAAGCTGTTGCAGCACAACTAGTCAAGAAAGCAAATGAAGAGAATCTTGATCTACTCCTTTTACAAGAACCATACACCCACAACAGAGAAGTCAGGGGATACCTAATTTTAACTAGACCTAACCATCTCCATACCTTCTCCAGCATCATGTAGGAGTTAACCATTGAGTCACCCTTGCCAGCCACTCCATCTCTGGACACCTCTCTTCTTGGATAGTTCAAGACCACTGGACTACTTCAGATCATAGGGTGCTGACCTTCCAGCTTCACTGCTACCTAGTTACTCAACCAATCGCAAGGCACATGCCCCATAGATATGCCCTCCAAAAGGCTGACTGGAATCTCTTCAAAGAGGTAATGATCAGATCAGCTGACAACTTCAACTCCAACGGCCTTAGCCCAGATGAACACCAGCAACAGATAGTGAAAATTATAACGGAATCTGCAAATGCAGCCATTGAAAAGAAAAAGCCTGCTTATAAAGCTGTCCCCTGGTGGTCGTCTGAACTGCAAGCACTAAGGCACCAATTTAATACCAGCTACAAACGTTTTCAGCATGCTCGAAGATCCTGGCCTCAGGCTGAAGTTGATGTCCTGAGACAGCGCTACAGTGAGGTCAGGAATGAGTACACAGCCAAAATCAAGCTCCGCAAAAGGCACTCCTGGGAGACTCTTGTCTCCAGGAAGGAAACACTGACCTTTGGGGAGTGGTGTACAAAGTCACCACCAACAAAGTCCCCAGGGTAGAAGTGGTCTCGGCCACTAAACTACCACAAGGATTGTAAACAAGAACATGGAAAGAGTCGAACAATAATATCCTGGACACTCTTTCTTCCACCAGTTGACCCCCACACTCCGGAACAGCTAAAACTCTGTGAGGAGAATGAAACTTACCAAACGTCAACTATAGAAGATCCATTTACCCCGCAACACAACAGCATTCAAAATGCGAAACAAGAAAACACCGCGTGAAGATCAAACCGAACCCAAAATAGTAAAAAAATCTGTTGAAATCATACCACATAAAATCCCTGATGTCTTCAATCACTGCCTCTCAGGGGCACCTTCTCCTCTGATTAGAAAACTGCCAACGTCCGACACATACCAAAAAATATGACCAAACCTCAAGCCCTCCCAGGGTCCTACTGGCCCATTGCCCTGCTGTCAATGCTGAGTAAACTACTTGAGTGACTTCTTCACCACAAAATAGAAACATCACCGAACCAATATGGATTCCGGAAAGGGCGCTCCACTGTGGATGCACTCGAAAATATCACTGAAATCAAACGGGTCACAGTAGACCTTAGAAAATGCGGATACCCTCAAGGATCATGTGCAGATATAGCAAAGGAATAGTGTCCAACTATAGGGAACCGTTTAGCCCTGTGGCTACCGCATACATTCCTTACTATCCGGGCCTTACTGAGCGGTTAACCAGAATTTTACGGGGTTTCAAAACGTGGTGTGTGCAGCTTCCCAGGCGGAGGTTGCGCATAGTTGTGTCCCAGCTAAAAGATCGAATCGCAAAGGACTTTAGTAGTGGAGTTGTTTACAGGATAAAATGCCCAAATTGTGGGGAATGTTATGCGGGCGAAACAAATCGGCGGTTAAAGGATCGTCTGGGGGGAGCATTTAAATGCTATAAGAACCGCTGATTATAATAAGTCTGCTGTGTCCGAGCATTATTGGGAGAGGCAGCATCAAATCTCCACAGAGTATGCGGTTATTGTA
This sequence comes from Mastigoproctus giganteus, assembly GCF_048544385.1. Lineage (NCBI taxonomy): Eukaryota > Metazoa > Arthropoda > Arachnida > Uropygi > Thelyphonidae > Mastigoproctus > Mastigoproctus giganteus. Next base: position 113,747,517 of record NC_143581.1, read on the forward strand.
GATCGAGCGCATGGATTCTGGGACTGTAAATGGCTTGAGAGCCTGCGAATCTGTTCATCCGATAACAATACCATGAATAGGGACATGGGTATGCATTTGCATCCCCTATTTGAAACTATTGTCCTAAGTACGGATGAACGGTTTTGCTTTTCGCGCTCCCGAGCTATTTCCGTTTCCAGTTCTGACCATGCGCCGATGGAACCACGTGGAGAAATACCGTGAGTTTGTTATACATAAGGAAGTGTTGCCAGAAGATTCATTACTGTTGAGGAAGGAAGCTGATGCTTCCGAAAGCTACAGGTTTAATCGCTTTTAATCCAGTTTATTTTAGGTAATTTTATTAAAAAGATTTTATTACAGTTTTAATTCTTATATCATAGCAGTTTTATTTTATTTTATTTTATACATTAAATTTTATTGTAAATATGTTATTTTAATTCATAAATTCTAGTCACAGTAAAGAGCTATTTCAATTAATGGTTGGTGTATGAGCTTATTTATCGTCAAGATATGAATTTACCCAACCTCAGAGGCCTTTTCCAGGATACGTATATGCATCCACAACATGGTCCCCAAAAACGATGTTGGCAGTAAATAAAAGAATACTGGACACGATACAATGGACAATTTTGTTAACAACAACACGTGCCTGTGGCACAGTTAGCACTCATGCGCTCCAGGTAATTGCTGGGGACGTTTCCCTGGATCTGGAGGCCGCCAGAACTGGGCCATTACACCTGCTATCTAAAGGCATGGCCACTACACATCAACTATACAACTCATCCAACAAGTAAGCATAAAACTGAGAAAGCACGACTGCAGACCCACCTCTTGCAAATATGGCAGAGATGGACTGAAACCACAAAAGGGGAAATCGCCCGTAAATACCTACCCAACCTGGAGAAAATCTATCCCAAACAGCCAGCCTGGTTCTTCCCGGGACTGCACATAACTTTATTAACCGGTCACGGACCACAAAATGAGAAACTATTTAGATTTGGCTTCATGGAGGACCCCAACTGCACATGCGGGGAGGTCGAAAGTTGGAATCACCTAGTATATGACTGTCCACATTATGAGGACCGCAGAGGTATCCTCATCACAAGGGTTAGATACCTTCCAAAAGGAATGGAGCACTACTTCTTGGACACCGAAGAGGAGTACAGAGCGCATTACCTCTTCGCCAGAAGAAAGACGCTCAATGCTATTTACCGGAATTGACTTTTAACCACAAAATGGAGAAACCCATGAATATACGGACGGGGCTCGCCCCATTAATGTTAAGCCATGCTGTGAATCCCGGAGAAGACAGCACAGCCCGGCTGCCTGATGCTATATGGTGATGAAGAGGGCGCCCTAGCCCTCTTCACTTTAAACCCCTATCCTTGACAGGGGAGGAGGGGACAGTCTCTTCTGTCTCCTCCTTTCCTCGCCCCCCCCCCACTTTTCCTTCTTGGTGGTGCATTGGTATGCCCCACTGAAACTTGTGGGGTTGTCTCCTCTATTGACCCCACCTCTGTCTTTCTCCTCGTCTTCAGTCTCCTCCCCACTATCTGTACGTAAGCGTATGCCCTACACGTCAAAATTTTAACTTTTCCAAATTACTGCTGGCCCAAAATTCGGACTAAGACCTAGGGATATCTCCTCATGCGTCCTATCGTCCTCAAATGTATATATGTATGAATATACATGGATTTATTTTTTTTTTAATTTTTATTATTATTATTTTTTTTTAGGTCCTAGACACTGAAACCTCAGGAAACTAGGTGGCAGGACCTGCCAGAGTAAATATTTAAGCCTACTGGGTACCTAGTCTGCCTCCACAGGGTGAGGTGTGGGTAACGTTAGGCCCAAGTGGCCAAATAACCAGAGGAACAACACTGTACGTTACATTATCCATATACTTTTAAATCTCTGGCCTTCCCAGTGAACTGGTACACCAATAATAAAAGCAATGCAGAGATGGGGGGGAACCCCCTGGTGCCATTTGACACAAAATACACCTTATATTAACATCAGGGTGAGGCAGGTGCTGAGTACCTTGATCAGTGTAGTCATGTGAATAGTGAGCTCCATGGAAAAAAAGTTATTTCTATTGTGAAAAACATCGAATTTCTGATCGCAAATGGCGTTGGAAGAAAGAGGAAATTGGACTGGATGTACAGGTGACCTTTTGTGACTTTTCGTCAACTATTTTTACAGAGATATGAACGTTTTTAAAAAAATTTCCTATGTAAACCAGCACGGCAATATGCTTAGAATAATCATTTTGATTAAAGTGGTCCAAGCTTTGGGAAGCCCTAAGAAGGTACACAACTAAAAAAATTTAAGAAAGCTGTAATCATCAAGGAAAATTACTTTGTTGTTAGAATTAGACTGCAGAAACTTGCAGTTCAAAGAAAGGAAATCAGTAAGTTCTGTATGATTTGTAGTGTTTGCAGAATGACAGAGGCAGTAAATGATTTGATAGAATAGAGTGAAGTGGTGTTAAACCACTATAGGAAATCAGAAAGAGGATTCCAGATTATGAAATATCCACAAGGAATATCAGAGCAGATATAAGCATAAGTATCAATTTAATTTGGAGTGAAACATACCAGAGAGTAAAAATAATTAGGGAATGTGATATGAGTGGAGGTTAAGGCAAACAATAACTGAGATTATGTCAGAAAACAGTGGAAATGGATGTTATTAAGATTCTGAGTCTACTTTAGAAATGAATGGGGAAGTTTAGATTTTTTGTTGTTAAATTTGCTCTATTAATTTGATTATTCATAATACAATGGAATAGATGAAGTAAATGATGCTGGGGGATGCATGAGGTGATGACAATTTTGGATGTCATACATGTAACAACAGTATGACCAGCTCCTTAACATAACTTAACTTGGACAGTGACCCCCACATACACACTACACTGACTCCCTCTAGTCACTAGCTGGCAGAGCAGTGAGATTATAACATTAACTCAGGGGTGTTCAAATTTCTTTAGATAGGGCCTAAAACTCATAAAATGTTGAAAGTTGCAAGCTGGATATGTTTATATCTACAATTCAATTTTTTTAGGTATATTAGCACATATATGGTAACCTGCTTAAAGAGGTGATGTTCATTAACAAGATGCCCATGTCAGTGAAAGCACAATACTTTAAACAAGTAACTGTGTGCATTACAGGAGGAAGATAAAAGAAAAATATTAATTACCTGTTGCATGCTTTTGCCTTAGTTTGTTCAAAATATTTGTTGCATCAAATCCAGCATTATCACAGAGTTGCCTAGGAACAACTTCTAATGCTTTGGCCATAGCACCAACCAAAAGCTGTTCTTTACCTGCAACAGTTCTGGAGTAATCCCTTAAATATTTTGATAGTTCCATTTCAATTGCTCCACCACCTATGGGAAGTAAGAGAAAAGCTTACTGTTTAGTAAGAATTGTTATTTTTGGGAATTGTTGTTTTTTTAAAAATGTTTTACTTTATTTATATTTTAAATAATTATAAAATTTATTTTCATAATGGTCTATTACTAAAATATAAGGATAGAAGAAACTTGAGCTTGATAAAAGGTAACAGAGTGCATTCCTGCTGAACTGGTGTAAAGGGAACTGAGCAGTCAGAAATGTAAAATTATATACAAAAAAGAACATGATGCAATAGCAGAAAGGGGTTTTTATTTTATCTGAGTGCCACCACAACCACCACCACTGGGTGGTGGCACTCAATCCATCAACACTGGGTGGTGATGGTGGCGCACAAAATGCAGGGGAAAAAAAAACCCCGTGATGAAAGTTGGGCATCTGACACATGCCCAACTTTCTTTTCAATTTTTGGGAAATGTTTGGTTTTTTTTTTTAAATTCTGCTTAAACAGTACCAATATTTCACCTTTTCTTAATGGATTGCAGTACTTATTATGTACTTCTTGCATTTTAATGTAAAAAAATTTAAGTTTTAAAATATGGTATGTGTTTCATTACACCTATTTAAAAAAAAAAAAAGGCCCCTAGAAATAGCAACGTTGACCTCTTATATTGTTACATACACAGTGGATTCTGGTGGTTAATTGGGACACATCAGGACTGGTGCACTTTGGCCCGATTAAGCGGCTGCCCCAATTATGCGAAGTTTTACACAAATAGTTACAAAGATACAGCCACTCCCTGGCTTACGTAAGGGTTGCATTCCGTGGAACTCTATGTAATTCGAATTTTACGGAATTTCCCTAAATGCTTATGCAGCACTTGCAACTATGGGTGCATTTCTAAATTAATTCGTGCTTCATCTTCATTTCTAAATCAATTTTGTTTTGTTTCCTAGCACTGCCAGCACTTGCACCTTCTGTTGGTCCCTTTCCCTTCAGCATTGTAATAAGTAAATAGGAATGAAGATTTTAGTGAAGGGGAACTCATTTCATCATAATACCGTAACGTAAAACCCACAGAATTCCAGTTATCAGTATTATCACAAATGCAATAAGATCGAGTTTACTACCCGTTTATAATAGATTGCATAACAGAAAAGCCCAATATAATGGAAAGCGCAAATTGTTTTTATTATGGTACTCCAGAAATGTGTTTTAGAAAAATATCAAAAAGGCATTCAAAATTGATTCTTATAACAGAACATGTGATAATGATGAAAGTGTAGTGCAATTTCCATTATAAAAATGACCTTTTAGAGAGCTTAGTTATATAGCGAAAATGTCAACTTCTGAGGTCCTGGAATGAATTACCAAAAAAAAAATAATAATAATAAATAAATAAAATAATAATGTGTTTGTTGGGTTCATATTACAATAGTTTCACAATACCTGCATTTATTCCTACGGGATACAAAATACACTTCCCTGATTTTTTTAAGTTTGCACCGACTGTCAAAAACTCACATAAAGTAGAATTTCCTAAGTTGAGTATTACGTAAGCCGGGAGTGCCTGTATATATTTAAAAAAGACAAACTACCATTTCATGGAGCAACAGATTATTTATTCAAATAAATTTAATAATAAGTTAGAGCCAAATATTTAATTTTTAAATATTCTTCATGCATTTTCGCCAATATCAACACCATTAATGACTTGTCCAAGGATACGTATGTTATCCTTGATTCTGTCTAATCCTATTAAAGCAAAATACATAACAAATTAGAGAAAAATATTTAAAATTTTAATTTATATAACAAACATGCACATATTTGTCCTTCAGTTCCTAACTGTCATTGAGGTGCCTCCGTAGCCAAGTGGGCAGGAGCAGCAGTGCGTAGCACACGCTTCTTGATCTGGGGTTCGAGCCTGTGACCACCAAATACGGAGGATGCAGAAAGGTCAGAGAATGACCACCGCATATCACTGGAGCAATATGGCCTTAGTTGCTAATGCTCCTAAAAACCAAATAACAACAACAACAACTGTCATTGACGGAGGAATTTATCTAGTGTACCCTGCTGTGTTCTTTTGACTGACAATGAGTGAACAAAATCAGCACAGATAACTAGTGCAGATAATGGACTGTCTTCGTTGCCTTCCTGTGTGAAGTATCGTCGTAGTCCAACGAATTTCTTGGTATCCTGTATAGATGTGTCACCTTCGTCACTTTCCTCACCTTCTGATTCCTCGTTTTGGCATTTTGATAGAATGCTTTCAACAATTGTATTCTCACAATCTTCATTTCTTTTGTAACATTCAATATTATTGTCGATACCTTAATTCTTCATAGTTACTAACTTTTTGCAGTTCTGAAATGGCTTCATATTCACTTTGTTTCTGGCATCTCCAAGCCTGAGAGCTTAAAACCGCAGTGAAAAAAAAAACAATTATGAATTGTCTTACTGCATATTTCATGTCAACTATCGTCAATGAACTGTACTGCCTGGAGAAGGTTAACCTTTAACTCACTTCCTTGGCTGTGGAAAATGATGTCAGTAAATTTTCTTCAATCGCTTCTAGGATGTGGTTCACTAACTTTCCGCAGTACATCTTCAAATTTTTTTATGATTCCCATATCCATTGCCTGCACCAAATATTTTATGTTGGCAAGCAGAAATTCCAGCTGGATGTTTTTCAACCCTCCTGACCACTTGGGGCATGCTGCACAATTGTCAAGAATCAGAAGAACTTTTCTTGATTTATTTTTCAATTCTACATCTCACCTTGTCAACCATTCCTTAAAAATTTTGGAAGCCATCCATGCATTCTTATTAGTATAGTACTCAACATGTAAACTGTCCATTCTTAGTCCATTAAAGTATCGAGGCTTAGCACTTTTCCCAATAACCAACAGCTATGCGATCAATTTTTTATTTTTACCCGGCCCGACCTGAGCCCAAATTTGTTTTTCAAATTCAATTCCCCCTAGAATTGATTTTTATCCCACCCCAATTGGCACTTTTTATATAAATAAAATTGCTAGCATTGCTTTTAAGCTTCATAATAATAATAATAATAATAATAATAATAAAAAAACTCTCAGATTCAATATTAACAATTGTACAACAATATTAATTATCCAAAATAATTATCAATATTAATTATATAAAATATTTAATACATTTTCAATTTACCATATTTAATATAATTTCAAATTGAATATCGATATCCACCTCTACTTAAACAAAAAAAATTAGAACTGACTGTACGAATGATGTGTAAGCATATCCCCTTATCTCTATTTCTAAATTATTAGTCAATATTGGATATAGAAAGCAGTTAGAAAGTGTTACAAGTGAATCTTTTAGACTTGAAAGTAGGTCTACCGAAAATCTTGGATGGAGTAGAGCTAGGGAATAACGGTATCACACACAACCAAAATATCTAGGATAGTTTGGTAAATTTTATCAGGACATGACAATTAGAGTTCATTTAACTTCAGTTTTCATGTTCCCAGAGAAATATAGTCTCAAAGTATCCAATAAACTGTGAACAGCAGAAAAGAAATTTAATTGTTTGCAAACTTGATTATAAAATCAATAATATTTTGTAAATCCAATTTATGTTACACATGTGAAATCAATCTTCTTCAGTGTGCTGTCTCTTTGCAGAGGTTGGCTGTCATCTTTTCAATGGATGAACGTGAGGTAGAAGCCCTAAACAAACTCTAATTACTCTGATTATACCACTCTCTGAGGTTTGCTAACCAAGATTGCCCTCTTTTCCCTTGACTTCTTTTTCCATTGATCTTGTCCTGGATTATCAATTGCAACATCTTATATATGTTATGCCTCATCAAATGTCCTAAATATTTTAGTTTCCTCTCCTTAATGGTGTTAGTTTTTTCTGTCTTTTTTTTAATTTGTCTCATGATCTCATCATTACCTTATCAGTCCATGACATCTCTTAACATTCGTCTGTAACACCACACTCAAAAGCATTTAACTTATTTTGGGTCTTCTTTATCAGTGTCCAGGCCTCAGCTCCATAACGGACAGAAAAGACAAAACATCTCAATATTCTTGTTCTTAAAGGAAACATAAGATCACCGTGGCATAGAAGATTCTTCATTTTAAGGAAGGCTGCATGTGCTTGTTCAATATAATGGTCCCAGTCCTCACTCGTCATACATCCGAGATAGCGATAACTTTTAACTCTTTCAATTTCTTCATTATTGATTGTAATTTCTGTTTTTACATCTTTCTTACTGATCACTATAAGTTTTGTTTTCTTGATGTTTAACTTCAGACCAAAATTTTCACTTATTCCATTAATAACTCTAACAGGGCTTCCCTGGTACCCAGTCCTTGTCAGAAGCCAAATTGAGAATCACCAAGTGTTTCCTCACATCTTTTATAAATTCAGTTGTGTAAATCCCTCTCAGATCTGGCCAGCAATATAGTATCATTTGCATATGTGATCATATTTATTGTATTGCTATTAATCGTTATCCCTTCTGTAACTTCCTCTAAAGCTTCTTTAAAAATTTCTTCAGCATAAATGTTGAACAATATAGGTGATAGAATACAACATTGACTAATTCCGCTTTTAATTATCTCTTCCTATCCTTCTACTTCTATGCATACCTTTGCTGACTGTTCCCAATACAAATTTGCCATCATTCTCATGTCTTTGCTATCAATTTCAATCTTCTCTAAGATTTCGAACACTTTGCCATGTTTTACCTGATCAAAGGCTTTTCCATAATCCAAGAAGCAGATGAATACCTCTTGGTTCACATCTCAACATCGTTCTATTAGAGTCTAAACTGTAAACAGGGCTTCCCTGGTACCCAGTATTTGTCAGAAGCCAAATTGAGAATCACTAAGTGTTTCCTCACATCTTTTATAAATTCGGTTGTGTATAATCCTTGGAAGTATCTTCAATGCATGGCTCAACAAACTAACTGTTCTGAATCGAGAACAACTATTTGTATTTGCATATTTCAGTATGGGTATGAACAACGATCTCAACCATTCTCTGGGAATTTCTCCAGTGTCATAAACCTTTTTGAGCAGACCAACCCACACCTCCACCTTTATTATCTTTAAAAGTTCTGTCGGAATTCTGTCAGGACCACTTGCTTTTTTGGGTGTAGCATATTTAACAGTTAAGATCACTTCTTCCTCAATGATACTCGGTCCTACCACATTTTCTGATCTGTCAAACATTTCATTTCTGTTGAACTCAATCAATAGTTAATAATAGAGTGCCATAGTGGATTCTAATTATTAGTGCTAGATACTGTTTATGCAAAATCTAAGCAGTGTAAGATCAGAGACGTTGTGTGAACCAGTCCAACGATGTTTCAAGATGGCAGCATTACTGTTTTCTGTAATTCCAAAATAGCATATCATTCGGATGGTACCAAGTTCAAGATAGTTGACAAGAAAAAAGACCTAGGGATAATTACATGTTCCTAAATGAAGTGAGGTTCTGCAAAGTGCATTTCTGGAAGGACAGATCTGATGCATGCATAGGTGCAGAGAAGAGCAACAAGAGAAGTTGGGGACAAAAATGTTATTCGTACAGTTGCGGTTCTGTAAATTGCAGTCTCTGGAACTAGGCATATGCATGGTAAACTTAATGAAGTCTATAAAGCTGTAAGAGGTTTAAGTATACTAAACACTGATGGTATTATCCTCACACACACGAATTGAAATCGAAAAAAGTTTGTTGCAGAATTATTTTTTGGATATTTGCATTAATCTTCATGGAGAGGGTGAAATTACAGATAACTGTTTATTATAAGAACCTTTTAGCATTAAAGCAGCCAAGACTCCTGGAATTGATGGTACACTCAGTAATTTCAAGAGGTAGTGAAAAAGTGTAATAAACTATTAAGGTTAAAAATAAAGGCATCATGGGACTTGTCACTGGATGCCCAGTAATTTTGGAGGAGGTGGCAAGACAGTATATATTCATTCAACCATTAAGGTGAATTATAACATCACTGGACTAGGGAGAGATTCCTCTGGATTGGAGAAGTGCCAATGCATCAGTACGTAGAGGTGGTTCTAAGAGTGAAGTGGGTAACTACAGACCAATTATTCTGACTTCAGTGGTAGCAAAAATCATGACATCCACAAGGTCATTTAGACAGAAATGGAATTATAAGAATACATGAGTATTGATTCAGTTATTCATGAGCTGAATGAAGGAAATAATTTCAGCACCGTTCAATTGGATTTTACGAAAGCACAACCCAGCCCCTCATGAGAGGTACTTCATAAGCTGGAACATATCAGGATCATGGATAACAGGGTTATGAGTAAATGCTACTCTTCAGCTCGGTCTAACATTAGAAGTGCAGCTCCCAAATTGGTTTGGGACTTCATAAGCTGGAACATATCAGGATCATGGATAACATTCTAAGATGGATCACAGGGTGGCTGCAGAAGGTTATGAGTAAATGCTACTCTTCAACTCGGTCTAACATTAGAAGTGCAGCTCCCAAATTGGTTTGGGACCACTAATGCTTCTGATTTTCATAAAAGAGTCAATAAATGGATATTCTAAGGCAGTGCCAGAGATTCCCACAACTCTGCATTATTTCTCTTGCGATGATACAGAGAGAGAGACTTTGTATAGAAAGTCTGTGTGTACTATATAGTATCCTGTTATCTTCTCTCTTAGCAAGCAGAGAGAAGCAATAATACATGATCCTTTCTTATTCCCATTCCTTCCTAGTCATGAGGAGGCTGGCTATCTGTTACATGTCTATTTGGACAGGGTGGTGTCCCATCAACCCTATCCAGGCATAAGGGGAAAGTCCATGAGAGGGTTAGAAGGAGCAAGTAAAACAGAAATGGATTCACCTGTGGGTGTAAGCTCAACCGACAAGTGGGGGAGAAGGAAGTGCAGAATTTAATTTTAGCCCTATTTGCAAGTTTGAGGGGTTTTTGACATTGTTAAATCTAGTCTGGAGTTCAACTGAGGAGGTTCTCTGGAGCAAGAAGTACCACTGATGCAGATCCCATATCAGGATGACATCCCAGCTTCAGCAGTGATCTGTCCTAAGGATTAGAGTGAGCAGTGTTTGGCACCACCAGGTGAAGTATCCCATGCTGGGGAAACCTTCCCCAGTGCGAGAAATATTCTACTCATGCGGTCCAGAGGTTAAGCTGGGTTGTACAAAAGCAATATCAAGTTGGGATGCAGTAAAAAAAAAACCAGCATTATCCTACCATGAGAAAGGTCGAATGATCCCAAACTGTGAGGTAAGAAATTTCAATGCCTGCTCAAATTCTACCTTGAAAACTGAGTTAACATAAACTTGATTCCACACTGGTCTTGGACACTAGTGTCTTCAGTGAGTTAGTGGCTTGCTTGTCACTGAACTGCAAGGGATGGCTGAGCATAAGTAGTTAGCACAGGTTATAGCCGGCCGCAGTCTTTGAGTGAAAACATCAAGGGCAAATTTGAAGAAGTATTTACATTGAAACTTCCCTGTAACGGACAGCCATGGGGAACGAAAATTTGTCCGTTAGAGAGAAGTGTCCGCTAACAAGAAGTCTGAGGGAGAAAAAAAAAAAGAAAGAAAGAAAAATCATTAAACGTTTAATGTAAAATTAAATTAAAATATATACAGATTTTTAACAATATTTTTGTAAATAATATACAATTACGTACACAAGAGATAAAGAAAAATCGTTAAACGTTTAATGTAAAATTAAATTAAATTATATACAGATTTTGCACAATATTTTTGTAAATAATATACATACAATTGTGCTATGCATATTATGACTTTATCTTAAGAAAAATACATACAGTAATCACTTATTTTCTTCTGCACCTTCTTCCGGCTGATAATTTTGTTTTCAACATTTGTTTGGAGTGAAGAAACCATCGAAAGTCCTTCAGTATCTTCTTCAGCGGCGAAAAACATTTTTAAACGATTGATTTGTATGAGTGATTCTTCTATTTTCATCAGTGGTTCGTCGTTAATATGTTCTTTGGCAGAATGACCTCCTTCCATTCCTTCATCCTCATGAGGAACTTCTTGAAAAATATCGATGATAATGTTGTTGATATCTAGAGCACCATCTTCTGTAGTGAGGTTTGAGTCTATATCTTTGTAGCCATGGTCACTTGTAGCGGAAGTATCGTACATTATCAATAGATGTTGAAGTTCTTGTTCTTTTTGGTGCTCCACATTGCTGTTCATAACTTCAATTTTTGCGTTTGAGAAGCCAGAGTTTACAAAAGAGTTCACGACAGTTTGTTTTCTAATTGCATTTACTGAAGAGGAAATCCATTGAATCGCATCTAGGATGCTGAGTTTCTTTACAAGGTCACTTGCACATGTTACATCATTCATGTTTGCAATGAGATGTCTTAAAACACGTTTTCTGTAGTGAAGTTTAAAATTTTTTTTTATCCCTTGATCCAAGGGCTGACACTGTAGATGTGTTTGGTGGCAGAAAAACGATTTGAATGTTGGACAATTCAATGTGCAGGTGAGATGCAGCATTATCCATGAAAAGAATAATTTTTCTGTTTTAACGAATCATGTTTTGGTTAAAGTGACTTATCCATTCACTCATGATATCTCGTGTCATCCACGCTTCTTTATTAGACTTCCAGTCAACATTCAAAAGATTCAACTTTATGCCCTTGAAACAACGAGGATTTTGTGGTTTTCCTATAACAAGAGGTTGTTCAAAGTCTCCCAGCATATTTGTACACAATAGTACAGTCAAGCGTTCCTTAGAAATTTTTCCGCCCTGGCACTTTTCATTTTTTAGACTCATTGTTTTTCAGGAAGAGCTTTAAAAAACAACCCTGTTTCGTCACAGTTGTAAATGTCCTTAGCTTCAAAATCACGACATAAATCTACCAATTTGACGGTCCACTCTGTTACAACCCCAGTATCAACAGATCCACCTTCACCACTTACGGTTTTCCAAGAAATTTTATGCCGAGTTTTGAACTTGTCTAGCCATCCCACAGAAGCTTTGAACTCATTTACTCCCATAGATTTCGCAATCCCCAAAGCCTTTTCCCTAATAATAGGCCCATTAATGGGAATTTTTTTAGCACGTGTGTGACAAAACCACTCATACGTAACATTGTCAATTTGAAGTCCAACAGTTTTCGGGAATGATTTTTGAACCTGATCATTTACGTGTTGCCAAAATTGTTTGAGCAGTTCAATTTTTTTCTTTAGGATGTCACTTATCTGCCGCTTCCCGATTTTGAATTTTGCAGCAAGATTGCGAACACTATTTTTTTGCCGATCATACGCATTAATGAGTTCGACTTTATCTTTTAAAGTTAAATGTTTACGAGAAGACATTGTGCACTTCACAGGACACTGAACAAAACTGAAACTCAAAAGACAGAAGGCCGACAAAATTCCCCCCCTGCACACACCGAATTCATCAGAAGTTTTACACTTGCCTTAAAATTCTTGAAAAAGGGTTTAGAACCGCGACGTAAATCTTGATAAAATTCAGAGAATCGGAAATAGAAAATAAACACACGATTGAGGCAATACGTGGAAGAAACATTCCTAGAAAAAGGGCCGTGAGCTCGCCCGCTGTCCGTTATTGGGAGATCAAATTAAGTGCTAATCTAAACGAAACAGTGCAGATTGCCTGTCCGCGTTCGTTACAGAGAATGTCCGCTAGACAGAAGCTGAAAACACGTTAAAACCAACAGAGGAGAGTTGGGGAATTTGAAAATGTCCGTTGTAGAGAGATGTCAGTTAAAGAGAGGTGTCCATTAGGAGAAGTTTCACTGTATATGCTTCTGGATCTGCAAGGAAGAGTTTTTCCTGGTTATACGGGAGATTTGATCTCTTTGTACAGGAAAGTTCTGGGTTTTTGATATAAAGGGCATGTTTCCAGTCCAATTCACTTTAGTGAGGTAGTAGTAGTAGAGGCATATGATGCAAGAAAAGAAGCACTTGAGCTTATGCAGCATCAGAAAAAAAAAAACCCTAATTTCACAGATCCACTCCCTCTTGAATTTATCTAAACTATCAGCTTCCACGACAGATGAAAGTTTTTCCAAAGCAATCGCCTACCTGCTGGTTAAAGGCAAATTTCCGCACATCTATTCTACAACTGTCTTTCCTCAATTTGAATTTATACACCCCCTCCAGGTCTGTAACCGAGTAAGAGGAAGAATCCCATCAACCCATTCAAGGCACCCCGCAGGTGCTTAGTCTCCAGCCACTGCAGAACTTAAGCCTTTCTTGGTAAGAATGACCTGCTCTGGTAGCCTGTCCACACTGCTCAGAAAAACTTCATATCTGACTGCATGATTATTCCCAGGTCTTTTTCATTTTCTACCACCTTAAGTGTAGTACCACACAGTTGGTATGTTCCTCTGGGGTTTCTTCTACCCATATGCTGTACTTTGCATTTGTCAATGTTAAACTTCAGTTGTCACTTCTCATCCTATCTGCCCAACCTTTCTAGATCCTGTTGCAGTAACACATTGCTACCATTACTGTCATTAACAACCCTGCCAACCTTTGTATCATCTGCATACTTGGACATTAAGCCTGATATACCTTCATCAATATCACTGGATGAAGGTATATCAGGTGAGCTGGAAGACTGGAAAGGGTTGTCAGCTTCTTTCTGGGAGTCACACAACCTGACTTGCCAGATTTGTACCTTATGGCCTTGGAACAGTAGGATCAATTATTAATTAACAGTAGGATTTGTCTCAGAAAGGATCCAGGTTGCATTTATTGATGTACCTGTCAATGCATCAAACCACAGTCTAGCCCTGTGAATAACTGAGAGGCATACAGTGGTATAGATAAGAGCTAGTGCCCTGACTATGAGGCCCCAGATGGTGCTAGTGATGTGCCAAAGCAGTCCAGCATAATTCTTAATTTTGTTTTTTGGTATACTGGATCTGTGGGAGGAATGATTATCCCAGGGCAACTCCGATATACTTTGTCCAGGATGTGGCCAGTGGATTGCCTGTTTAGTTTCATGGTGAGAGTTCTAGTGCCGAGGCTTCCTTTTATCATTACTATTTTTGTTTTGCTCATGGAATAGTTGTTCAAGAGAATTGTTTATGCATTATTCCAGCCCACCTTACAAATTCACCCCAATAGGGATAACTAGGACTATTAAGGACTGCCATATCCTTGATGTTGAGTTCCTTACAAGTCACTAATTCAGAACTATGCAGAATTATGATACCCCTTGAGCAGCCTATGGCGACCAGCTTAGTGGCTGTTTGAGGCCTAGCGTGAACAGTGACTGCATGGTCAGAAAGGTAACTGGCCCAAGAATGGTTTCCCTTTGATGACAGGAGGTGTCAACAGTGCCTTCAAAGTATGTGGTGACAACTTCATTAATGGCATATTACATTAATACAGTGTCCTGGTTCAAACCTGAAATTGATGGTCAGATGTCACTGGCTTCCACAGAATGTGGCTGCTCTATAACGAATCAGGCATTCCAAATAGCTTGCCCAGCACTGGTAATAAAGTCTATAGGATCTAGGGAATGTCAGATTTTTCTCTATGCCCTAGGGTAAGAGATAGAAGGCAAATGTTTTCCAGGTGGTTGGAAAGGTACCTACAGTAAAGCAAGCATTAATGAAAGGATAAAAGGTATGTCAAACTTGTGGATGTAAAGATTGCGAGAGTGATTACTCATCATTGCTCCTTCAAGATCACTAGGATAGGCTTCGAGGATGGCCAGGAAAAGTAGCAGCTATGTTTTAATGCAGAAAAATGAAAGGTCATACATTTGGGAATAGCAACCCCAAAATAATTTATACACTTGGAGTTGAATCAAAAACTGTATGTGCAGATAATGAAGTTCGTGAAGCAGTGTAGATAGGAGGTAGTGCAGGCCCATGGTATCCTGTGGATGATTTGTTGCTTGTAGAGATAGGAAGGCTATTACTTTACCCGACATAAGGCAACTGTAAGATCACTGTGGAAGTGAAATTAAAGAATGCATTCCATGGGTTTTGATGTTTAAATAAAGTGTGTTATATATCAAGCAGTAAATATAGGAATTCTGATTCTTTTACTTGTCATATTAAGCATGTTAAAGTATTAATTTCTTCCACATGCATAATTTGGTAATATATTTGCAACAGCAAAATTGTGACAATTTTCTCTGCTGATATAAACATGATATTTGCAATAATTTTTTTATACTGGTATTTCTACTAAATTTAATTACTGCATTAGAGAATTTATCGTCCGCTTCTAAGCTAAAGAAAACATGCTTGTTTGTTTGTTATTTGGTTTTTAGGAGCATTAGCAACTAAGGCCATATTGCTCCGGGAAATGCGGTGGTCATTCCCTGACCTTTCCTCATCCTCCGTATTTGGTGGTGACGGGCTCGAACCCCGGTCTAATCAAGAAGCGTGTGCTACGCACTGCTGCTCCTTCCCACCTGGCTACGGAGGCGCCAAGAAAACATGCTCTCTTGATTTAAAAATGTATCATTAAACTGAGGAAAATAACAATGCAGTCACATTAGTATTTTCAAAAGGTGCATGTGTACTTGCATGTATATCAATGCTAGAAGAATAGTAAATAAATTTGATGAATTTGAAGTGTTGGTCAAGACATCAAAGGCGGATAATGTTGGGATATCAGAGACATTGTGTCACACGGATAATAGGAATGCACAATTGAATTTGGGGAGTACAATGTATACAGAAAGGATAGACAAGATAGGAAGGGAGGAGGTGTTATGCTGTTAATTAAGAAAAACATAAAATTAAAAGAAGTGAATCCAGTCGATATAGATGAACAGTGCACTGTTGAGTCAGTTTGGTGTGACATAAGCACTGCGAAAGCAAAAATAAGAGTAGGAGTGTGTTATAGGCCTAATGACTCGAAAGAGTACAATGAATAATTGTACAGAGAACAGAGTGGGCTAGTCAATCAGAATGTCTTAAAATGGGGGATTTTAACTTCCCAGATATTGACTGAAACTTAAGGATTGGTCACTCGCACACTAGTAAGACTTTTGTGTATTTATTAGATGATTCTTTTCTGTAGCAGCATGTTTGAGAGGCAACCAGAGAGGGTAATACTCTTGATTTGGTTATCAGCAGTGATCATTTGTGTATTAAGAATTTGCAGATAAAGAAACCACTAGGTGGCAGTGATCACTGAGTACTGCTGTGGGATTTACTCGAAGATATAATTACCATCAGGAGTAAAGGAAAGGGTTTTTGCTTCAGTAAAGGCGACTACAGTGGTCTCACAGTTTTTAAATTCTGTACAATGGGTCAACTGATGATGTTACCAACAGGAAATTCTAAGTGGAATTAATCGTGGAAGCTACTAAATGTTTCATACCTATTAAGAAATATTGTTCAAGGTTTAGGCCTAAATGGTTATCAAATGAACTAATGAGACTTATGACAGAGAAGAAAAATGCATGGGATGTATATAAATTATCAAGCGACACAGAAGCCTATGGCAGATATAAGCTAGTCTGTAATCAAGTCACAACACTTGATTACAGACTTACAGGGAGGTTAGGCAGGAAAAGGCAGATTACGAGAAATCTTTGGCAAAGGATGCTAAGAAAAACAGCAAGGATTTCTTTACTTATATAAACTCTAAAAGAAAAGGGGTTGAATCTGATTGGTCCTCTTGATATCGATGGTACGACTGTTGATGATCCTGCTCAGATAGCAAACAAATTGAATGAGTATTTTGCATCTACATTCACACGAGGAGTTATTAAAGTTTGAAAATGCCAGAAGGTTATCAAATTGTAGCAGAGTGCTTAATGATTTTGTAATAACTGAGAGCAAAGTGGAGGAGAAATTTTTGAAGTTAAGCATAAGAAAGGCATCTAGGGTGGATGGGATCTATCCAGTTATATTAAAGGAGGCGGCAAAGGAAGTAAGCAAACCCTTAGCCATAATTATGAGAGCATCCTTGAACACAGGGGAGGTCCCCACAGACTGGACAAGTGCAAATGATGTTTCCCCAATTACACAAAGGGGGATCGAAGGGTGACACAAGTAAATACAGACCAGTTAGTTTAACATCTGTTCCGGGTACAATGAACAATTGTACAGAGAAATTGAGTGGGCTAGTAAATCAGAATGTCATATAATGGGGGATTTTAACTTCCCAGATATTGACTGGAACTTGTGAGTTGGTCACTGGGCACACTAGTAAGACTTTTGTGGATTTATTGGATGATTGTTTTCTGCAGCAGCATGTTCGAGAGACAGCCAGAGAAGGTAATACTCTTCATCTGGTAATCAGCAGTGATCATTCATGTATTAAGAATTTGCAGATAAACAAACCACTAGGTGGCAGTGATCACAGAGTACTGATGTGGGATTTACTTAAAGATATAATTACCATCAGGAGTAAAGGAAAGGGTTTTTTCTTCTGTAAAGGTGAGTACAGTGGTCTCAGACAGTTTTTAAATTCTGTACAGTGGAATCAACTGATGATGTTACCAACAGCAAATTCTAAGTGGGAAGCATTCAAGGAATTAATCGTGGAAGCTACTAAAAGTTTCATACCTATTAAGAAATACTGTTCAAGGTATAGGCCTAAATGGTTATCAAATGAACTAATGAGACTCATGACAGAGAAGTAAAATGCATGGGATGCATATAAATTATCAGGCGACACAGAAGCCTATGGCAGATATAAGCTAGTCTTTAATCAAGTCACAAGAGATGTTAGGCAGACGAAGGCAGATTATGAGAAATCTTTGGCAAAGGATGCTAAGAGGAACAGCAAGGATTTCTTTACTTATATAAACTGTAAAAGGAAGGGGTGAATCTGATTGGTACCCCTTGATATCGATGGTTCGACTGTTGATGATCCTGCTCAGGTAGCAAACAGACTGAATGAGTATTTTGTATCTACATTCACAGATGAGGAGTTATTAAGGTTTGAAAATGCCAGAAGGTTATCACATTGTAGCAGGGTGCTTAATGATTTTGTAATAACTGAGAGCAAAGTGGAGGAGAAATTCTTGAAGTTAAACATAAGAAAGGCACCTGGGGTGGATGGGATCTATTCAGTTATATTAAAGGAAGTAAGCAAACCTCTAGCCATAATTATGAGAGCATCCTCGGACTGGAGATGTGCAAATGTATCCCAAATTCAGAAAAGGGGATCAAAAGATGATACGAGTAATTACAGTCCAGTTAGTTTAACTTCTATTCCGGGTAAAATAATGGAGTCACTGGTTAAAGATGCATTGCAGGATCATCTAGACAAGACTGCAGCAATAATTCAGACACAGCATGGGTTTGTTAAGGGAAAGTCTTGTCTGACAAATTTTATTGGTTATTATAATGTGGTTACAAAGGAAATGGATGCAAAAAAAAATAATTTTGATATCATATACTTGGATTTCTGGAAAGTTTTTGACATTGTTGCACATGGAAGACAACTGTACAAATTGGAGCAGAATGGTATTAAGGGTAAATTGCTACAAAGGATGGTTGAGTGGGAGAAGACAGAGGGTGGTAATCAATGGGTGCTGCTCTTCATGTACTAATGTTATTAGTGGAGTCCCACAGGGTTCGGTGTTGGGCCCACTGTTGTTTTGTATATTTATCAATGATACTGATGAAGGTATATCAGGCTTAGTGTCGAAGTTTGCAGATGATACAAAGGTTGGTAGGGTTGTTAATGACAGTAATGGCAGTATGCTACTGCAACAGGATCTAGAAAATTTGGGCAGATGGGCTGAGAAGTGGTAACTGAAGTTTAAACTTGACAAATGCAAAGTACTGCATGTGGGTAGAAGTAACCCCAGAGAAATGTACCAACTGTGTGGTACTACACTTAAGGTGGCAGAAAATGAAAAAGACCTGGGAGTAACTGTGCAGTCAAATATGAAGTTTTTTGAGCAATGCAGGCAGGTTGCCAGGGCAGGTCATGGGGTTTTGTCAATGATATATAGGAATTTTGCTACCAGGAAAAAGGAGGTGATTGTCCCTCTGTATAAGGCAATGGTCAGGCCACGCCTTGAGTACTGTGTACAGGTCTGGAGGCCTCATTTTAGGAAGAATGTAGATTTGCTCGAGCATGTACAGAGAAGGGCAACAAGATTGGTGAGGGGAATGAATGAATCCTCTTACCAAACTTAATTTCTGTAAATTGCAATGGTTGAAGACTAGGTGCCTGCACGGTGATCTGATTGAGGTGTATAAGGCCTTGAATGGGTTGAGCATGCTGAATTCTGATGGGATTCTCCCACTTGTTCAGATTATGAACCTAAGGGGTTATAAATTCAAATCAAGGAAAGACAGATGTAGAAGAGATGTGCGAAAATTTTCTTTTAGCCAGTGGGGTGGTTAATTGCTGGAACAAACTTCCATCTGTCATTGCGGAAGTTGATAGGTTAAATAAATTTAAGAATGAACTGGACAAACATTTAGAGGGAATGGCTGTGTGAATTTTTTTTTTTTTTTTTTTGTGCTGATGCATAAGCTTATACTCTTGCATCACCCGACACTACTGCGCGCACGCACGCACACAGAGAGAGAGAGAGAGAGAGAGAGAGAGAGAGAGAGAGAGAGAGAGAGAGAGAGAGACAGAGAGAGAGAGGGGGGGTGTTCTCACATGTTGTTGCTCCATTCTGTTCCATTCTAAACAGATGTTAAGAATGGAACAGATGGGGAGAAAACTTGAATCACCTGCTGTAAGGGAAAGGAGGGGGGGGGGAGCATCGGTGATATCAGAAGATGGTGGAACTATTTGAAGATAGCCAACCTGATACTAAGTAACAGCTAGGCCATGACAGAATTCACAGCTTCTGGATGAACTCACTCAGAATGGCAGCTCTATATAAAACCATATTAATAAATGATAGAACTATAAATTATTTAAGGACAAAGGCCTCATGCTACGAGGGAGTAGAATGACTAACATGTAGGTTAGTGCAAAAGCATCATTTTAACGTAGCCATCTACCAAAGTAGTTTAATTAATTAATTAAATTGGCATCGTTTTGGTTATATCTCATATTGTGAAGGCCTTCACAACAAGTTGCCATGGCATTGTACTACCTCAAATAAATAACACTTCACCAGCGGAAAAGACTACTGTTATTTATTCTCAGCGGATACCATCAACCAGATGGTACCGTTTGAAAGCTCGTTGGCTTCTTCTCTTTGGTGGGTGGGCAGGTGGAAAAGCATCATTTTAACGTAGCCACCTACCAAAGTAGTTAAATTAATTAATTAAATTGGCATCATTTTGGTTATATCTCATTACATTAAAATTATGCTTTTGCACTAACGTACATGTTAGTCATTCTACCTCGTAGCATGAGGCCTTTGCCCTTAAATAATTTATAGTCTATATCACTGCACACCATCAGGCATCTCTCATATTGTGAAGTTATACATCATAACTGGGTTGTCACTACTGCAACACCAGGGTACCAGCCCACCCACCGAAGAGAAGCCAACAAACTTTGAAACGGTGCAGATACCACCATACTCAGCAGATACCACCACCGTCTGGGTGGTGGTATCTGCTGAGAATAAATAACAGCAGTCTTCTCCACTCGTGAAGCGTTATTTATTTGAGGTAGTACAATACCATGGCAACTCGTTGTGAAGGCATTCACAATGAGATATAACCAAAACAATGCCAATTTAATTAATTAATTTAACTACTTCGGTAGATGGCTACGTTAAAATGATGCTTTTGCACTAACCTACATGTTAAATGATAGAACTTAGTGTTTAGAAAGTGTAATGGAGTTGCTTGCAGCAGATTGTTACAAAAAATATTATGTTAAATGGCTTCCAAAGCAAGTGACAAAAGAGATGCTGAAATGAGACTGGCAAAGGCTTTGACGGTTTTTGTAACTGCCAGGAGACTTTTTAAAGATGTAATAAGAGATAAGCTGGGCTGGCTGTGGTCCTAGGGTAGCATATATGGACATGAATTCACATGCTGGAAGATCGAGCTCATGAAGACATACAAGTCATTTTCATGCCAACAAATGACTTTGTTGCAATCAATATACCAAGGGTTGACAACAACACTCAAAGTCTATTATTACTGGTAGACCCGGCATCATTTCAGGAGTTCTGAGGGGTATACAGTATTAACAAGTGCTTAGACAACATTGTAGCATGTGAGAGGAAGTCACTTGAGCTATAATGATGAATGATGTGTGGCGAAGCTTGTGGCAGAAGGAGTGCATTTGCAATGTTGAGGAATTTTCTGATGTGAATGAAATTCAGTTATAGGTTTTGGAATTAACATATGAGACTGGTGAAGTGAAAGTAATAAGAAGAGTCTGGAATCACGCAATGCTGAGGTGATTAATGAGGATCTGACTGAGTTGGACAACAAAGGGTAAGAGTTCAGAAGAAAGAGAAAATGTAGCCAGTGTTGCAAGTAAAACAAAAGCCACCATTTTCGAGAATACGATACAATGGTCATTCTGATCTAAGGTAACCCAAACGTGGAATGAAGCAGCAAGTTTAGTCGAGGAATGAGTGAATGAAGAAGCAAAATTCTCAAACTCTATTCTTGGCTTATTCAAATAGGAATAATTAAGTATAATTAATACAGTATGTAAGTTTTTCCCCCTTTTTAATATTAATTTGTCCAGTCTAAGATTTTAACCATGGGAACCCACTTCCCCCTTATGTTGTTTAGACATAAACGTCACTCTGCACAGCACACACTCGTGACATAAATCAGAGAATTGGTGAACCCTAATAGCAAATTAAAGGACAGACAATAAATCTTTGGGGATAATCCTAACAAAACTACTGTGATGTGATCAGGCAAGACTACATACTATGCAGTTCAAAGTGATAAAATTAGGCCTGAGTAAAGCATGGTAGGAGGCAAATATATCTCACCCTATTTATAGTTTGCACGAGGTCCTATTCTAGGTTTTTGTTTATTTTCATTTTTTAATTTGGGCATCCGAAGCATCTGTATGGTAACAATTTCAATATGATGAAAAGGTTAAACATGCAGCAAAAATGATGTTTACAAATCAGAAAGAATACCTGGGGCCACAAGTAACAAATTACTTTAGTTTTTGTTTCAGCTTATTATGTGACATTTTTTTATGACTCACATGCATTACTTTTGATTAAATCATATAGAGGCGCCTCTGTAGCCAGGTGGGAAGGAGCAGCAGTGCGTAGCACACGCTTCTTGATTATACCAGGGTCCGAGCCCGTCACCACCAAATACGGAGGATGTGGAAAGGTCAGGCAATGACCACCGCATATCCCGGAGCAATATGGCATTAGTTGCTAATGCTCCTAAAAACCAAATAACAAAACAAAAACAAAAAAAAAAAAAAAAATCATATAGGATGGGTATGGCACTGAATAAATCAAGATTTTCTATGCAATTTAGTACATTCATTACTAGGAGTTGTAATGTGCATAACATTCTTTAACCATTAAAGGAATGGTCATTATTATTGAAAGAATTTTTGCAAAAATGAATATTCAAAAATATGGATTAAAAAAATTAAATAAAACATGGGGCAGGAAAAATTCCACATGTAAATATTGAATATAACAGAAAAATTCTTGGAATTTATATTCCACCTAAAAATCTAACAATATATACCAACCTGCCACAACAGCATCATTTTTCATTGCTCTCCTCACTATCATAATTGCATCATGTAAGGACCTCTCAGTTTCTTCAATGAATTGCTCAGCACCACCTCTAAGGATTATGGTAACTGTTTTAGTGTTGGAACAACCAGTAAACATGTTGTACCTACGAAAAAATGAGTAGTTAAATACAGAGAAGGAAAATATCTTTGCAAAACCAATTACTAGAAATATTAACAGTATTTCTGTACACAGTCTAGAAAAAAAATATGACTGTGAATTTTGAGGACTTTTAAGCAGTGCAATCGGAATTTAACATTATAAGTCATTCTACAGACTAATTTTTGAAAAAATTAACTGTTCAGAAATATAATAAATAAATAACTACTTATTTGTCACAAAAGGTATGTTAAAGGGTATATGATTAATGTCATCTATATGACAGTGTATGAGGAAAACACATGAAACACAATTAACAATAAAAGCAGCTTTCATACATTAACACTTTTACTGCTGGCCTTTCTGACTGGGGTTTTGACTTGGGATTGAAAAAGCACAGGATTCAGTCAATCTGGATTGAAAAGGGCAAAAACAGTCTTGACACTACTACTACTCAGAAATCCTGAGCAGTAGTGTCAAGATTCAGGATTTTTAAGAGGTAGAAGCTAAAGGTTATAATGGTTTATGCATCGAGCCATGATGATGAAGAGGTTGAAGAAATGTGCACCGAAATTGAATTTACTAGATGACCCACTACACTATCATTATGGGGGACTTCAATGCTAAGGTTGGAAAAAGACAAAACAGTGCAGAAAGGGGAACTATAGGAAATTCTGGAATTGGTGAAAGAAATGAAAGACTTGTGGAATTCGCAGAATATTGAGGAATATCAGAAATGAACACCTTTTGTGAATGAACAGAAAGTGGACATGGAAGAGTCCAAATGGATTAACAATTAACGAAATCGATTTCATCCTCACTAACAGAAGATTGTGAATGATGTTACCGTCCTGAACAAGGTAAATGTTTGAAGTGATCACAGAATGGTAAGATGCACACTTCATATAGATGTAAGAAAAGAAAGGAAAAAACTTACTCAAGTAAATAATATGAAGGTCTTTGAGATAACAGAAGAAGAGAAAAAGCAGTATGTACTGAAACTTAAGAACAAATCCGAGCTTCTGCAGACTGTTCAGGACCAGGATTTCGATGAGGAATACTACATACAACCATCTGAAAGTGGTAAAGCCTACAAAACCTATCGGTAAAAAGAAATTAAAAAAAAAAAAAAAAAAAAAAGTCAAGAAACACTTGTCATGATGAACTGAAGATGACAAACGAAGAGCAGGATAAACACTGACAAGGAAAAAATTGAGTATGCTGAGTTACGCAAAGCCATTAGAAAGAGACTCTGAGAGGACATAAGATTTAACACAAGAAAAGCAGAACAAGCATTAAGTGAAAACAAAAGACTTAAAACCAGCAGAGAAGGCATAATTCAAATTGCAGAAGACTACCATACAAAATTATATGAGGAATGAAGGTATGAATCCGGAAGCAGTGGGGAAGATGGATCACAAATTAGTAACACACATTACATATCTGATATCCTTCCTGATGAGGTAGAACATGCGTTGAAGAAAATGAAGAATCAGAAAGCCCCAGGGGAAGATGAAGTTACTGTAGAGCAGGGCTTTTTTTGTGACGGTACGCAACGGTACAGCGTACCGGCACCTTTTTTACAGCGTGCCAGCATGGGTGACACGCCTGGCACGCAGTCGGTGTCAGCCATGCCAGCTGCTTCCATCTATTAGGGAGATCACGTGACAATGGGCGGAGTCAGCACCCGTCAATCACGGCCGTATCGCTAACAGTCTGGAAGGGGTACCCTTTTCTGAATCTCGACCAAAACTTCATTATGAAATTATTTTTACTTAGTACTTACTGTATTTTTACATTTTACTTATTAATTTTTATTTATTAAATAAGACTCACCTTTGACTTATTTTTAATATACTTGTATAATAAATTTATGCTTAATAAAATGTGTGTTAATAAAATTAATGGTCAAGATTCAGTATTGGATATAGCGTACCAACTGCTAGTGATACGGCTGTGATCGACGGGTGCTGACACCGCCCAGTGTCACGTGATCCTTAACAGATGGAAGCAGCTGACATGGCTGACACCCACTGCGTGCCAGCCATGTCGGCACGGAATTTTTCTTGATAGCAAAGAATGAGTACCGGCACCTATTTTTTTTTACAAAAAAAGCACTGCTGTAGAGTGTTCAAATCGGGACTAAGAGACATGACACAAAAACTGGCAAGACTCTTCACAAAGTGCATTAGAAAAGGTGTGACACCTAAGGATTGGAATAACGCGATCTTAGTTTTGCTGCATAAGAAAGGAGATAAATCAGAAATTGGAAAATTTAGACCAATTAGCTTATTATCCCACATCTACAAGTTGTTTACAAGGGTCATTAATAATAGATTAGAAAGAATACTGGATGAGAATCAACTGAAAGAGCAAGCTGGCTTTAGGACAGGATTCTCACTATAGATCACCTTCACGTAATATATTCATTTGCAAATGAATATAAAACACCTTATGCCTGGCATTTGTGGATTATGAAAAGACATTTGACTTCATACAGCATAAGGCAATGTTTCGGGCACTGGAAAGACAAGACATAGATGCTCCATATATTATAATTTCGAAGAAAATATATAAGAACGCTACCTCCTTCATTAGACTAGCTACCTCCTTCATTAGACAAAGGCAGTAGCAAATTTAAAATTCAGAAAGGAGTTCGACAAGGTGACACAATATCTCCGAAGTTGTTTACTGCTGCCCTTGAGGAAGCTTTCAGAAGATTAGACTGGTTGCAGAAAGGAGTCAATGTGAATGCAGAGTACCTAAACCATTTGCAGATGACATTGTGGTCATACGCCACAATCACAAAGAATTAGAGGAAAATCTTAATCAGTTATGCAGAGTTAGTAAGGATTTTGGACTAAAGGCGAATATGGCTAAAACAAAAGTAATGATGAACAAGTATGCCACAGAAAGGGATATAATGATTGAAGGAGCAATAATTGAAAAGGTGGAGTCATAACATCTGGGACAAGTCATTAGCTGTAAGAATGATAAATGGCTAGAAGTCAGGAGAAGAATAAATTTTGGATGGATAGCATTCAGGAAATATAGTCACATACTGAAGAGCAATATCCCAGTTTGTCTGAAACGTAAAATAATGAATCAATGTATACTCCCCACCATGACTTATGGAAGTGAAACTTGGGCACTCACCAAAAGAATGGAAGAGAAGATGAGAACTACACAGCAAAGAATGGAACGAATTATATTGGGAATCAGACTGTTAGATAAGAAGAGAAACACATGGATTAGGCAGCAAACTCAAGTAAAGGACATTCTTATTAAAACTAAAGAACTAAAATGGTCTTGGGCAGGACACACAGCCCAAAAACATGATGACAGATGGACTAAGAAAATAACAGAATGGTACCCAAGAAGAGCTAGAAGAAAACCTGGAAGATAATGATGGAGAGGGAGAGATGATATTCACGAGTTCATAGATGGCCGTTGCACAAAAAAAAAAAAAAAAAAAAAAAAAAAGGAACTGGAAAGTTGCTGGAGAGGCCATCATCCTGCAGTGGTTTGAAAATGGCTGATGATGATTAAGAAGATTTATAATTAAAGAAATCTAGGGAACCAGTTAAGTTGGTAGATACTAACTAATTCCAACCTAGAGCCATAAAACAATTTGCAGTTCCCAGTTTAGTGGCCTTTCCTGTAAGTGCAATCTATTATAAATGGGTAGTAAACACAATTGCGATAATACTGATAGCTGAAATTCTGTGGGTTTTTATGTTATTATGGTGAAATGTGTTTCCCCATCACTGAAATCTTCAATCATTAAAACATACAGTACT
This sequence comes from Mastigoproctus giganteus, assembly GCF_048544385.1. Lineage (NCBI taxonomy): Eukaryota > Metazoa > Arthropoda > Arachnida > Uropygi > Thelyphonidae > Mastigoproctus > Mastigoproctus giganteus. Next base: position 113,774,440 of record NC_143581.1, read on the forward strand.
GTAAATAAATTTTCAGAATCTGCTCTAAACTTCATACACTCCGCATCTCACTTGTGTGTGTCGGGTTAGTTCTGATTTGTGTGTGCCGTGTGCTTAGTCATTGATTGACGCTTATCTTTTTTACTGTGTTATAAATTTTGCTACCTCCCCCCCACCCCAAAAAGTCAGTGAACAGAAAGAGAGTTGTTGTTATTTGGTTTTTAGGAGTATTAGCAACTTTCAGCATCCTCCGTATTTGGTGGTCACGGGCTTGAACCCCGGTCTAATCAAGAAGCGTTTGCTACACACTGCTGCTCCTGCCTACCTGGCTACGGAGGTGCCTAGAAACAGAGTGAATTTGTGTGTAAAAGATAATTACGAATTATAGAAACATATGACAAATTAAACTTAAACAATATGTCTCAAAAGGAAGCAGCAGTAAAAGGAAGTGTGAAGGGAAATACCAAACAGGAGATGAAGCTATGTTCATTTGGTTCAAACAGGCCAGCTCATTTAATGAACCAATCAATCGTAGCATTCTGCTTCAAAAAGCTAATGAGTTTGCTGAAAAATTACACGAAGAGTTTGAGACGACGGATGGATGACTGACAAAGTGAAAGGAGAGGGATAATATTGTTTACAAAAAATTTCACAGAGAAAAACAGGATTCCGATAGTTCTGTAGCTGACAACTGGTTGAAAACCTCTTGGCAAACTGCATTAAGCACTTATAAATCCTGAACACATTTTCAATACAGATGAAACAGGGTTGTATTACAGGGCTACCCCAGACCAGTGCATGATTTTTAAAAATTCCTCTGCATCTGCAGGAAAGAAGATCAAAGACTTCTGATTCTTTTAGGGCGCAACATGAGGGGAACAATAAAGATGAAGCCATTAGTTATAGGCAAGAGTAAATTGCCTAGATGTTTTAAAGAAGAAAAACAGCTGCCTGTTGAATATGCCAATGCTTGGACGACAGTTTTTATTTGAAGATTATCTTCATAAATGGAATTTGCAATTGGATAAGAAAAACAAAAAAATTGCATTGGTTTTGGACAACTGCCCCAGCTCATCCAAAGTTCACTATCAAAAACATTGAATTAGTTTTTCTACCTTCGAATACCACATCACTGATTCATCAACAAGGAAATAATAAAAACCTTTAAGACCTTTTATAGATTGCACATGAGGCGAAGAATCATCCAGTCTATAGATGATGGTTTGAGAACATAATTCAATATCGTAAAGCAGATAACTGTTCTTGATGAACTTCATATGACAATGAGTGCTGGGAATGAAGTTTCCCAAATGTTCATTAGCAACTGTTTCAAGAAAAGTGGATTCATTATTCATAATGGTAAAATAAGTCTCAGCTGCCCAACTCAAGGCCACAGCTCACACTTGTACATCCGGCAACATAGCAGCAGCATTCTCCAAGGCAGAATGCACTGGTCCTGCAGGAGTCAGTTATTGCTGGTGACTCTATTGTCAGGGAAACGGGAAATATATTGCCCAAGGATAGATGGAATAGGACGAAAGTATGTCTACCAGGGACAAAAGCTGATGATGTTGTAGAACAGATATCAACTTTTAAGGACACAAAAAAGGTGATATTGTTGTAAATGTTGGCACTAATGACATTAAGAGTAGAAGATCTGCAGATTTACTTAACAAGTACAGGTCAATGCCAAAAAAAAGTCATGAGTTAGGGTCCGTAGCTGAGTGGTCAGGAGCGATAGTACAGTAGCACACGCTCTTTGAGTTGACCGGGGTTCAAGCCCCTGACTGCTGAATACGGTCGATCTGCCAACCCACATTGGACCAGCGTAGCAGATTATGGTCCATTTCCCTCAACATGAATTGTTGAGGAGGCTTCCATCCTGCAGTGGGTTGATAATGGCTGCACTTTACCTTTTTTTTTTTTGAAAGTCTGCAATTCTGCCCAGACACAATCAGAAGGAGTACATGATGAGAGCTTGTCAATCAATTCAGCACTGGAGGAATTGTCCAAGGGTCATGGGGTAGAATTTTTCTCAGTGTGGTCTGTGCTTGTTAACAGGAGAGACTGCTTCTACAGGGACACTTAAATAGAAGGGGTGCAAATGTTTGCTGATTTTATCAAGATAGCGTTAGTTGGGTCGGAAAACAGCTAGCGTTTGGGGGGGGGGGAATTCACAGACTAAAAAGGTTAATAGTAGCAGCAAGCAGAGGTGAAAGTAATTCTTGCGCTGCTTCTATTAGAATGAGCAGTGGCCTACAGAGGGGGGGGGGCTGGAAGTCATCATGAAACAAATAAATAATAAACATTGGCTGTGTTAGGGTAAATAAGAATAACAATAGTTGATGTACACCAATGCTCGAAGTATTGTAAATAAATTTGATGAATTTGAAGTGCTGGTCAAGACATCAAAGGCAGATATTGTTGGGATATCAGAGACATGGTGTCACACAGATATAAGGAGTGCACAACTGGAATATGGGTAGTACACCGTGTACAGAAAGGATAGACAAGATAGGAGGGTAGGAGGGGTTATGCTGTTAATTAAGAAAAACAACAAAATCTAAGGAAGTGCATCCAGTTGACATAGATGGACATTGCAATGTTGAGTCAGTTTGGTGTGACATAAGCACTAGGAAAGCAAAAATGAGAGTAGGAGTGTGTTATAAGACTAAGGACTGGCCCATTCTATTTCTCTGTACAATGAACAATTGTACAGAGAAATAGAATGGGCCAGTAAATCAGATTGTGTTATGATGGGGGATTTTAACTTTTCAGATATTGAATGGAACTTGTGGGTTGGTCACTCTCAGACTAGCAAGACATTTGTGGATTTATTGGATAATTGTTTTCTGCGGTTGCATGTTCGAGAGGCAACCAGAGAAGGAAATACTCTTGATCTGGTTATCAGCAGTGTTTATTCCTGTATAAAGAATTTGCAGATAAAGAACCACTAGGTGGCAGTGAGCACAGTGTACTACCCCAGGGGCTCGCATTTGGTGAGTGTGGGCTTGGCACATCCAGGGTCCTGAGCTGGGTATCATCATCTCTTTTTTGGTGATCTCTCTCTCTCTCTCTCTCTCTCTCTCTCTCTCTCTCTCTCTCTGGGTAACTCTGGAATTTTTTTTGGCTGGTGTAGCCAAAAAAAAAAGCCTCAGGCTTTCTTGCACCATATGGTTAATAATAATAAAAATAATAATACCATAAGAGGTAAAGGGAAGGGTCTTTGCATCCGTAAAGGTGACTACAGTGGTCTCAGACAGTATTTAAATTCTGTATAGTGGGCCAACTGATGATGTCACCAACAGCAAATTCTAAGTGGGAAGCATTCAAGGAACTAATTGTAGAAGCTACTATGTATTCCATACTGATTAAGAAATATTGTTCAAGGTTTAGGCCTAAATGGATGTCTGATGAACTAATGAGACTTGTGGCAGAGAAGAAATAGCTGATTTCTTCTGAATGAGTATTTTGCATCTAAATTCACACGAGTTAAGGGAGGAAAATGCCAAAAGTTTATCAAACAGTAACAGTGTGCTTAATGATTTTATAACTGAGAGCAAAGTGGAGGAGAAATTGTCGAAGTTAAACATAAGAAAGGCACCTGAGGTGAATGGTATCTGTCCAGTTATATTAAAGGAAGAAGCAAAGGAAGTAAGCAAACCCCTTAGCCATAATTAAGAGAGCTTCTTTAGACTCAGGGGAGGTCCCCATGGACTGGAGGTGTGCAAATGTGACCCCAAATCATAAAGGTGACACAAATAATTACAGACCTGTTAGTTTATCTTCTGTTCCGGAGAAATGCAAATGTATCTCCCATACATAAGGGTGGAAAAGTGCAAATGTATCTCCCATACATAAGGGTGGCTCTAAAAGTGAAGTGGGAAATTATCGACCTGTCAGTCTGACTTCAGTAGTAGGGAAAATCATGGAGGCATTGATCAAGGGTGGAATTCAGGATCATTTGGATCGAATTGAAATTCTCAAGGATACTCAGCATGGTTTTGTAAAGGGAAAATCATGTTTAACAAATCTGGTTCGCTATTTCGAAAGGGTCACTCACGAGCTGGATTTAGGGAATAATTTCGACATTGTTTATTTAGATTTCAGCAAAGCTTTTGACTCAGTCCCACATGAGCGGTTGCTTTATAAGCTGGAACAGGTTGGAATCACTGGGAAAATCCTTAGATGGATAGAAGGATGGCTTCAGGGCAGGAGGCAGAGGGTTGTGATAAATGGCTATTCCTCAGATTGGGTTGATGTAAGAAGTGGGGTTCCCCAAGGATCAGTATTAGGACCACTGTTGTTTTTAATTTTCATAAACGACATTGATGAAGGGATAGAGGGCGTGATGTCCAAATTTGCAGATGATGTTAAAATTGGTAGAGTAGTTAATGATCACTGTCAAGCTGAGCTTCTTCAGAGAGACCTCGATAGACTTCAAGAATGGTCAGAAAAATGGCAGCTGTGCTTTAATCCAACAAAGTGTAAGGTATTACACCTGGGAAACAGTAATCCCAAAATAACTTATTCACTTGGTGGAATTCAACTAAACCCAGTACTGGAGGAAAGGGACTTGGGTGTTACGATACGGTCAGACATGAAATTCTCTGAGCATTGTAAACAGGCTGCAAGGAAGGCCCATGGTGTCCTATCGATGATCTATCGAACTTTTGCAAGTAGAGATAGGGACGTGATAATCCCATTATATAAGGCCTATGTTAGACCACACTTGGAATACTGTGTTCAAGTATGGAGCCCGCACCTAAAGAAAGACATCGAGCTTCTTGAAAGGGTGCAAAGAAGGGTAACTCGCCTGGTGAGATCGGCAAAAGGGCGTCCTTATGAAGAAAGACTTCGAATATGTGGGTTGCAGAGTTTGGAAACTAGACACCTTAGAGGAGATTCGATTGAGGTGTTTAAGGCTCTGAGAGGCATCAGTAAAATGAATGAGGACAAAATTTTCAAGATTATAAATGATGCTAGAACTAGGGGACATAAATTCAAGTTACGCGGGGAAATGTTTAGATTGGACTGCAGGAAGTTTTATTTTAGCCAGCGAGTTATAAATTACTGGAATAAGTTGCCTTCATGGGTGGTAGAGGCCGACAGTTTGGGGAAATTCAAAGGTCATCTGGATAGTACTTTCGGGTAAGGGAAGCGCATAGGATGATAGGATTAATTTCCTTTTTATTTAATTTTTAATTTCATTTTATTATTTTTATTTATTTATTAATTATTATTATTTATTTATTTAATTTTTGTTTTTATCATTGTTTTGTTCGGATTTTTTTTTTTTTTTTTTTTGGCTGGTGCAGCATAAGCCATAGGCTTTCTTGCACCATACGGCCGTTACTAATACTAATACTAAATCAATGGAGGCACTGGTTAAAGAAGTACTGCAGGATCATCTATACAAAAAGGATGCAAAAAATAATTTTGATATCATATTCTTGGTGGACCTAAGGAAAGCTTTAGATATTGTTGGACATGGAAGACTACTATACAAATTGGAGCAGTATGGCATTAAGGTCAAAATGCTGCTACGGATAAAGGGACGGTTGAGTGGGAGAAGACAGAGAGTGGTAATCAATGGACACTGCTCTTCGTGGACTAATATTATTATAGTGGAGTCCCCAAGGGTTCAGTGTTGGGTCCATTGTTCTTTTCTGTATTTATTAACGATACTGATGAAGGTATATAAGGCTTAATGTCCAAATTTGCAGACGATACAAAGGTTGGCAGGGTTGTTAATGACACAAAGACAGTACGCTACTGCAAGAGGATCTAGAAACATTGAGGAGATGGGCTGAACGTTGGCAACTGAAGTTTAACATTAAAAAATGAAAAGTACTGCATATGGATAGCAGTAACCCCAGCGTAACATATCAACTGTGTGGTATTACCCTCAAGGCAGCAAAGAGTGAAAAGGACCTGGTAGTAATTGTGCAGTCAGATATAAAGTTTTCTGACAATGCAGACAGTCTGCAAGAGTAGCCCATGGTGCCTAGTCGTTGATATACAGGAATTTTTCTAGCAGGAATAAGGAGGTGATTATCCCCTTGTATAAGGCCACAACTTGAGTACTGTATACAGGTCTGGAGGCCTCATTTTAGGAAGGATGTAGAGCTGCTGGAACAAGTACAGTGCAGGGCAATAAGATCAGTGAATGGAACAAAGGGTTGCTCTTATGAAGAAAGTCTTAAGATTTGCAAATTACAGTGTCTGGTGTTTAGGCACCTGCGAGGTGATCTGATTGAGATAAGGCTTTGAATGGTTAAAGCAAGCTCAATGCTGTTGGGATTCTTCCTTTTGCCCAGATTAATCGCCTGAGGGAACATAAATTCAAATTGAGGATAGTGTGTTGTAGAACAGATGTTCGGAAATTTGCATCTAGCCAGCGTGTGATTGATTTCTGGAACCAACTTATATCTGTCATCATAGAAGTTGACATAAATAAATTCAAGGCAGAACTAGACAAACATTTGGAGCTAATGGAAGGGTGAAATGGGAAGATTTTTATTATTTTTTTTGGCTGATGCTGTACAAGCTTGCTTTCTGACATCATATGCCTCTACTAATGCTATCTGATAAACACTTTCTAAAGCTCCTTCTAGAAAAGTCACAAGGAATAGATCAGGAAGTACACAGATCTAAGACAGGAGATCAAAGAGATGTGGAATATGCAACAAGCAATGTCCATCCACTTTATGTCAACCACTGGTCTGTCCCAAAGACCCTACAAAATCCTGAATACCTGTGGAATCCTGAACCCCCACCCACCCACCTACTATCATTTGCAATAACTACCACCCATCACTGGTTGCAAAAGCCAAAACTTAACAGGTCCATCACCACAACTAAATGAAAATGAGAAGTAGAAATATCGCATATATTGCATCAAGTGTGTTGCAGGATAAAGTCACTCATGATCAAGCCTTAGTCAGAGGAGTCATTGCGAAAAGTCAAGTCTCCCAAGGAATACAGGGAAGCAACTGGCACTGTCCCCCATATGGCTGCCACAAGGGAATGGCCAGACCATCAAGGAAGGAAGGAAGGAAGGAAGGAAAGAAGGAAGGAAGAAAAAGGCCAACGCATGGTGTAGCATTGAAATGAATACGTTCCTCATGTGAGCATATTATGATACAACAAGGCTAGAGAGAGAGAGAGACGTGACGAAACTAAACACCAAGTGGTTGGAATGGTTCTCCAGTGTTCAGGTCATCGGACAGCAAACAGCAGACTAGAGAGGGACCATCATCACAAAGAACCTGATACCACCTGCAATCACAGAAAAATCAAGCAGGATGTGACCAAGCAACTATAAATAACTATAAATATGAACACAACTGGAGGGGGAACAGCAAGAAAAAGAACTAGAACCCATACAGCAAAAGTGGAAACAGACAAGGTCACGATATTTAGAAGAGCAGAAGAATGAAAGAAGGTCCTAGCAGTACTCAAGGGAATGTAAGCCACAAAAACCAACACCATACCAAAGCAGATACCCAACAGAATCCTGATGGAAGAGAGAACCTCAATTGGCAAATAATACTGGATTAATTCAACACTCTCTCTCTCTCACTGTGCTGTAGCAGCCACCAGGAAGAAGGGAAAGGAAACAAGAAAACACCATAATGCAACGACAAGGAACCACCAATCTGAGAAAGAAGGCTACAATAGAAGATAGAAGAGATGAGTGAAGATAGGCTACTGACCCAGTACCAATGGGGAATAGAAGCAAGAACCTTATCAGAAAAGTGAAGGCCCTTCTCAAGAAAGACATCTACAACAACAAGAGACCTATAATCAGAGGATCGAAGAATACCTTGACACCCTCAAGCAAAAACTCCTGGCACTCAGCAAGAGACTTCACCATTACAGGGAGATTGTCCAGAGGTAAAAAAGACAACAGGATATTTCATGAAAATCAGGAGCCTTCTACAGAAAAATCGGACAGGAGGAGAAGGAAGGCAATGGACCCTCCAACCAGAAGGCATTTGAAGAATTCTGGGATAATCTGTGAAGCAGCGAAGTTAAACAGCCGCGCCCCTTGGATAGATCTGGAAAGGAAGAAAACCAAGAATGTACAAGATATGCCAGAATGGGAGATTCAGGAGGAGGAAGTACAACAGACAATCAGTAAGTTCCACAACTGGCAAACCCCATTCACAATTACTGGTACAAGAGGTTCAGCTGCACACAGCAGTGCAGTTCACCCAGAATAAGGCACCCCAAAACAATCCCAGAGTATCTGACTCAAGGAATCACTTACTTAAAGGGCAAGGACAATGATACTACAAACCAGGCAATGTACAGACCGATCGCGTGTCTCTCAGGTGATTGGTCAACAAGATCCAGACCAGCTGCATAACTAAGACGATATCAGACCACTTAGAGAGAAAGAACATCATGGCTCAGCAGCAAAATCAAGATAAGAAAGCAGATGAGCAATGGATGCAAGGAGCAAGCCTACAAGAAGCACCACAACCTATACGATATACACTGACATCGACTATTAAGGTATGTTTGTGTCAGACGGCACTGAGGATTTCTCCCATCTCCGCGTGTGTTTCGCTGTATCGAGCACAGTACACTGTCAAGCCAGAGACTTGAAAGTGTATGGGCCGTGTGATATGTTGTGCCCATTGTTTGTCCGGCTTATTGGCCGCCAGGCCCCTAGTGGGGCCTGATGTTGCCCATACCTTGCCATGTGGAGGCTAGTCGGGTGTATCTAGTATCACAACAAATTGCTCTGGCAGGTCCTGCCACCTAGTTTCCTGGGATTTCAGTAACTAGGACCTAAAAAAAAAAAAAAAAAAAAAAATTATGCGTTTGACCTTAATGCTTAATGAGACTGCTGTTAGGAAATTGCTGGTTGGGGTTTAACGCTAAAGAGATGTGTTAAAGGCCTAATAGGTTGGACAAAATTTTGATGTTATTAAATTTAGACATGTGAGGCTATACGCTAGATAAAAGCTAATAGTGTTAGTTGTCTTAGAAATTTACATGAAACAGGTAGAATTAGGCGTTGGTTAGAATTTGGCGGCATTGGTAAGGGATTAATCGGGAAGAGAGGAGACAGAGAAGATCCGTCTCCTGCCCAGGGATGGGGTTTTAAAGGGAACCAGGTTAGAGTACCCAGTTCAGATCGCCAATGGGGTGTTGGCAGCAAAGCCACAGAATGTCTTCGTCGGTGTCATGTCCAAGCAGTGTTGAATCCGGTATGAAGGTCAAGCTGCCCATCCCGCTCCAGGGGTGGGAGAGACACACATTTACTTCATTCATAATGTGCATTATCACTCTACTTGCATACACATTTACTTCATTCATAATGTGCATTATCACTCTACTTGCATTCTTTTTATTTATTTATTTTTTAAATACTTTTTTTTATTTTATAATTTTTTTTCCCCAAGTTTTTATATATATATATATATATACAGGGTGATTCACTACCAGTGCGACAAACTTTCAGGAGGTGTAGGGGCACAAAGACGAACTGGAATCACGTAGCATTGCAGGGTCTGAAATGCCTTCGTCATGCGGTAGAGGATGTTGAACGGGAGGTCAGCATTTGCGAACTGGTTCCCGAGGCAGTAGGATGGATGAGTATTCAAACGTTGAACTGGCTGACACGCACCTCGCGTATGGAGCTGCGGACTGTAACGGGTGCGCCGCTCTGCGCTTGTACCAGGAACGTTTCCCGCACGTGTGCACAGAAGGTTACGTGAGACTGGCTGTTTCATGAGAGGTACCATGAATCGAGAGCGAACAACGAGGACGCCAGACAATGAGGAGAATGTCCTACGTCTTGCAGAAGGCAATCCGAGTACGAGTACTCGAGCGATAGCCCAACGATTTGGTATTTCCCAATATGGAGGATACTGTCAACAAACCAAATGAGTTCATACCATCTGCAACGTGTCCAATCATTGGAGCCTGCGGATTATCAACTCAGGAGGACTTTTGCTATTTGGTTTCTTCAACAGAAACGGTTCGCAAATGGTGACTTCCAGCGGGATCGCTGTTCACGCGACCTCCCGTTCAACGTCCTCTACTGCATGACGAAGGCATTTCGGACCCTGCAATGCTATGTGATTCCAATTCGTCTTTGTGCCCCCTACACCTCTTGCAAGTTTGTTGCACTGGTAGTGAACCATCCTGTGTATATATATGTATATATATATATATTTTTTTTTTTTTCCCACTCAACTCATTCATCTTTTTCTCACACTTCCACAACGACAGATGGAAGTTTGTTCCAGCAATTAACCACCCGCTGGCAAAAGGCAAATTTCCGCACATCTATTCTACATCTGTCTTTTCTTAATTTGAATTTATGCCCCCTTAGGTTCGTAATCTGAACAAGTGGAAGGATCCTATCAGAATTCAGCGTGCTCAACCCATTCAAGGCCTTATACTCCCCAATCAGATCACCACGCAGGTGCCTAGTCTCCAGCCACTGCAATTTGCAGAACTTAAGCCTCTCTTGGTAAGAGGATCCCTTCATTCCCCTCACCAATCTTGTTGCCCTTCTCTGTACACGCTCAAGTAAATCTACATCCTTCCTAAAATGAGGCCTCCAGACCTGTACGCAGTACTCAAGGTGTGGCCTGACCATTGCCTTACACAGAGGGACAATCACCTCCTTCTCCCTGCTAGCAAAATTCCTATATATCATTGACAAAACCCAATGACCTGCCCTGGCAGCCTGTCTGCATTGCTCAGAAAACTTCATATCTGACTGCACAATTACTCCCAGGTCTTTTTCATTTTCTACCACCTTAAGTGTAGTACCACACAGTTGGTACGTTTCTCTGGGGTTACTTCTACTCATATGCAGTACTTTGCATTTGTCAAGGTTAAACTTCAGTTGCCACTTCTTAGCCCATCTGCTCAAATTATCTAGATCCTGTTGCAGTAGCACACTGCTATTACTGTAATTAACAACCCTTTGTATCATCTGTAAACTTCAACATTAAGCCTGATATACCTTCATCAATATCACTGATAAATATACAAAACAACAGTGGACCTAACACCGAACCCTGTGGGACTCCACTAATAACATTAGTCCACGAAGAGCAGCACCCATTGATTTCCACCCTCTGTCTTCTCCCACTTAACCATCCTTTTATCCATTGCAGCAACTTGCTCTTAATTCCATTCTGCTCCAATTTGTACAATCCAGCACATCAACTCAGGATGCAGGGTAATCACCCTGATGAAGTACACCACAGACACAACCAGGTAGCCAGGATAATACATCAGAAGCTAGTGAAAAAATACCAGCTGATCAAAGAAGGTTTACCATATTACAAGTACAAGCCTTAGGCCATACTAGAGACCTCTACTCACAAATGGAACAAGTAATGACCATCTGTGTTAACTACTGGTTGGTGCCAAAGAGCCTCCATAAAAAACTATCAGTAAGACGCCTCCCACAGAACACTTACATGGAATGCCAAAAAGGTGCAATCCTGAGCACCTGTAGGATAGTAAGAGAGTTCCTCAACCATCTGTAATAATAACAATAATAATATTAACCAGAAACAATCAACCACTCCATGCACCAGTACCTGCCACGTGCTGGTAAAAACACCCCAAATGTGAAATTTTTTTTTTTTTTTTTTTTAAATAGTAACAATGGCAACTGGACATAATCATTGAAAAAAAAAAAAAGAAAAAAAAAGAAGAATAATAATAATAGTAATGCTATTATCATTGAAATTTATTGATGGTATGTTGAACAAACGATACTGACTACTGTGTATTGTATCAATAAAGAGAGCAGATTAACATATTAAACTGAAAAAAGGGAAATAAAAGGAGCTTAAGCAAGTATTTCAGTGCACCAATATTTCACGATAAAACTCTATCAATTAGTAGTTCTCTTAACAAAAGAAAAATTTTTTAAGTAATTTTTACCTTTCTCCACCAATCTGCATTTCTTCAAATATTTCACAGGTTCCTAGATTACTATCATTTAAGTCAAACACTGTAGATAAAACAGAACCACCACATGCTTTCATTGTTCTCTTCATATCATCATCTGGCACCCTCCCAGCACAAAACATGTCACTGTAAAAGAGGGAAGAGAATAAAAATGTTAAAAAAAAACAAAAAAAAAACATAGGTACGTTAACATTTTTAATGCTATTCGATATTATTTTTATAATTGCAACAGCACTGAAGATTCTATAAATCCAAAGTCAACACATTCACAAGTTTTATATCTCATGTATAACTTGTAAATATTCAGCAATATTTTATTAACATAAACTCTGAAATATATTGTAAAAATTAAATTTCGCAATCTTTAAAGTTCAAATTTTACTTAAATTATGGTTGCTACAGACCCACTTACAATACAAAGTCCAATGGGACTCAAACAGAAATGTCTACAGGCATTTTCGGTGTGAGTGGCAACTTCGTCATTAGTATAGCCCGTGGCATGTATTCTAAGGCTGGTCTAGTACACTAATTCATTTGGTGATTCTTTTCTTTGCAACTTGGTGCATTATGAGAAGAATTTGAGTCACTGAAGAAACGAGTGGTTGACCTTGAAACAAACGTAACTGGGAACTCCTGCCCTGCCAAATGCACCTCGATTCGGGTCCCAAAAAAGAATTCAAGTGCCAACTGCTTTGGTTAAAATTTTATTTAAATTATAGTTGCTACAGATCCACTTACAATACAAAGTCCAGGCACATTGGGACTCAAACAGAAATTCCTGCAGGCACTTCTGGTGCAAGTGGCAACTTTGTCGTTTATCTAATGTAGTTTCGTTGGAAGACTCCACAGGAAGGGAAACGGGTAACATTTTTTATAATAAAGACAGGCAGTACAGAACCAGCATGCTTTCCTGGAGCTACAACTGATGATGTTACCAACAGACTGTCAGAATCTAAGGAAGGTAAAGAGATAGAATTATTATTCATGTGGGGACTAACAAAATTAAATGTACATGACCTGATCATGTGTTGGATAAACATAGGACTATGCTGGTAAAATGCTGAGATAGGTCAGAATGTGTACGTGTCTGCAGTTCTTCACAGACACAATAGAGGGATTATATGCTGAAAGCCTATAATCCGTGAGACTAGATGGAATCTGAAAGGCTCCATGGGGAAAATTTTTTCTCAGTGTGGTATGCATTTGTAGGTAGAAGAAATCTATTTTGTGGAGATGGTACTCATTTGAACAAAGGTGGTGCAAAGATTTTTGTCAGTATCACTGAGGATACCCTAAGGGTTCAGGGAACTGCTAGTTAGGGAGGAGAAAGGTAATTTAGATCCGCATTTATCTGATGATATGGGTCAAAGTAATGTTTGCACTCACTCTATGAATTCTTGTTTGTTGCCACAACAGGTGATATGTTGATAAGATGTACTGTGTAGCAATGCTTCAAATGAGGCGGAAGATGAAGCTTGTTATGCAAACCTGAACAACTTAAAGAGGTGTTTCAAGGTAGTAAACTGTAGATTACTTAGGCTCAACTGTGTCTACAGTAATGTCAGGAGCATTGTCAATAAATGGCCGAATTTGAACTTCTGGTCAGCACAACTAATGCTGATATAATAGGGCTAACAGAAATGTGGTGTCACCCGGAAATTAGTGATGAGTTCTGTTACAATATGTATAATGTGTTTAGGAAAGATAGGAAACATAGAAAGGTTGGAAGGGTTATGCTTCTTATCAAAAACAGCCTGAGCACTAAAGTTGAGATGATGCTTTGCAGCCTGATTTAGAGCTTTTGTTGAGTCTAAAGTTACATCTGCCAGCAATCTGTGTGGTGTGAGTTAATTGGAAGCAAAGGAACAATGAGAGTGGGAGTAATCTGCAGACCAGAAGATTGTGAAGAATATTACGAGTCTTTACATGCAGATGGAATGAGCAAACAAGCTTGAATGTCTTAATATATGTGACTTCAATCACCCCAGATGATTGGAATAAGTGGGAGGGGAAACTCACCATGAGAAAAAACCTTTTAAATAAACTAGATAATTATTATTTGCACTAATAGGTTAGAGAAAGTACTAGGGGTTTGAATATCATGACCCGATCATACTAAAGATTCAGGTGACATCACAGGGCTTAAAGTACAGGAACCATTGTTGGGAAGTGATCATGCAATTGTTAGTTGGAAGACAAAGTAAGATGTTACAGCAGTTAGAGGTAAATGCACAGGGGAAAGGGGGGGTCAACTTCAGAAGAGGGGACTTGAACAGTTTAAGCCACTATATAACATCTATGAATTGGGAGGACTGCCAATGAATGGTAAATATATTTGAATTATGGAATATCTTTAAAGCAAAAATCACAGAAGCCACACATGCATACATAACTTTAAGAAAATATCGTGGGAGGAGGATGCCAAAATGGACGACTGAGGAGCTGACTGGTCAAATGGAGCAGAAAAAGATAGCACTGGACAGTTACAGAGCGATGAAAAATACTGAAGCCTACAACAGGTACAAGTTGATCTGTAATGGTACCACAAAATAAGGTCACAGAAGCCAAGGCTGAATATGAGAAAGCATTGGCAGAGAGCAAAGAATGGGGAAAAGGAATTTTTCATGTATGTGAATACAACAAAGAAGAAAACTAATAAGACTGGACCCTAGTGAACTGAGTGTGGGAAAATCTTAGATAACCCAACTGATGTTCCCCAAGTGGATGTGACTACATTCTAGTTACGAATGTCTTAATATGGAATAAGTGTGAGATAACCGTGACCACTGAATGACAGTGGGTTGGGTTGCCTCTAGTGAGAAGGAAGAAATGTGTCAAGCAAGTATGACCTATATATATTCTAAATACCACTACTTCTCACCTGTTTTATCTGTAAATGGAGCACCCAGTTGGGGTTCTTGTTTAATCTGAAGTTTACCAAAACAGCATCCACCATTGTTTACATGTTTTTTTTTTGCACAAAGAATTTGCACTCAGTATGTGATATATGGAATTCGGTTGGATCAGTGTTGAGATGATGCTTTGCAGCCTGATCTGCTGTCTGTCCCATTGCCCAAAATGTCAGCAAGTCCATTAATCTAAGAGAATTTCATGTCATTAATCCTAGAGAAAGCCCTTCATTTCATAGCAGTCTACCAAGTGAGTTTTTATTCCCCTATTATTGATTATTGCCTCTGTCTACCCAATTCCCTGCTTCCTGAAGGATGACACTGGCTTGTTAGAAAATATTTTTGTTTGTGAACAAAACCAGTTTATAGAAGCTACAACATAAGTGCATTCTGAAAAGCATCACGTTAAATTAACAAAAAGAATAAAAACAGCTTTTCTAAGTTGTTTACTATATAATATCGGTGTAAATACACCATAGTTAAACCCATAGATTTGAGCTACGATTGTAGCGTAGAAGGCATCGTTTTAATTGTATCTCATAATGTGGTTGCCTTCACAATAAGATAGCTACTATTGAATTACTTCAAATAAATAACGCTTCTCTAGTAGAGAAGACTACTGTTATTTATTTTCAGCGTACCACCACCCAGACGATCGTTTCGAAGCTTTTTGGATTCGTCATCAGTGCGCGGGTAGGTAATACAATAAGCCTTCTCAGTTGCGAAGTTATATCCACATTATGAGAGATGCCAGAAGGGTGTGGTGGTAATGTATTTGGAAAATTAAATGCACTAGGCATAATCCTTATGGGTTTTGATAATTAACTATATGATATCGGTGTAAGTACACCATAGTTAACCCATAGATTTGAGCTACGATTGTAGCGTAGAAAATAAATAACACTAGTCTTCTCTACTAGAGAAGCTTTATTTATTTGAAGTAATTCAATAGTAGCTATCTTGTTGTGAAGGCAACCACATTATGAGATACAATTAAAACAATGCCTTCTATGCTACAATCGTAGCTCAAATCTATGGGTTTAACTATGGTGTATTTACACCGATATTATATAGTTAATTATCAAAACCCATAAGGATTATGCCTAGTGCATTTAATTTTCCAAATAAGTTGTTTACATACACTCAAGGGCAACAAGATTGGTGAGGGGAATGAAGGAATCCTCTTACCAAGAGAGGCATAAGTTCTGCAAATTGCAGTGGCTGGAGACTAGGCACCTGCGCGGTGATCTGATTGAGGTGTATAAGGCCTTGAATGGGTTGAGCACGCTGAATACTTGCATTTGTTCAGATTATGAACCTAAGGGGGCATAAATTCAAATTAAGAAAGGACAGATGTAGAATAGATGTGCGGAAATTTGCCTTTTGCCAGTGGGTAGTTAATTGCTGGAACAAACTTCCACCTGTCGTTGTGGAAGTTGATAGGTTGAATAAATTTAAGGAGGAACTGGACAGGCATTTGGAGAGAATGGTGTGGTTTTTTTTTTTTGGTTGATGCTGCATAAGCTCATACACTTGCTTTCTTGCATCACATGCCACTACTACTACTCCCTTGCTCTTCTCTAGGATTAAGGTCAGTTGCAATTTTTACGCCAGTTCAAAGAATCTTTTGCTACAGTCAGTATGCAGTAATCTTTTTTTTGTACCTTTTTATCTGAGCTGATGTCTTTTTCAGAACTTGTCTTTAAAATAATTTAAAGTTTGTTTATATTAAATCTCATCTAGTAGTGTTATGGTTACAAAACGTAAACTGATGGAACTGAGCCTGGAAATTAAACTGAAAATTATACAAGAGGCTGATAGGATTGAACTTAGCAAAACGGACATTGCAAAGGAATACAACATTCCTTTACCTACTTCATCTACAACACTGAAAAACGAACTGAGTGACACTGGAGCAGCGATAAAAAACAGGAAATGAATTCCTGGTTCAAAACATGAGGAGCTTGAAAAAAAATGTTTTGAGTGGTACCAACAAATGTGTGCTTCTAATTTGCCAATATCAGGTCTGATTTTTCAAGAAAAGGCAAATTATCTGACTCAGCAACATGGAATTAGTAACTTCAAATGCAGCAGTGGCTGGCTCCAAAGATTTAAAGACAGGAATAACTTGGTTTCGCGAAATGTTTGAGGTGATCTGGATTAGTCGATAAGGCTACAGACTGGTTGTGTTCTGTACAGTCCTTTCTTGAAAAATATGAGGCAAAGGATATTTTTAATCTTGATGAGACAGGTTTATTTTATAATTTGCTGCCAGACAAAACATTTGCTGTTCGAGGAGAGTCTTGTCATGGTGGAAAATTAAGTAAACAAAGACTCACTATTCTGTTATGCTGCAATTAAATGGCAATACAAAACTATGCCAACTGGTGATTGGTAAGTTTTCCAAGCTAAGATGTTTTAAAGTTAGCCAACTTCCCTGTAATTATGTGGCCAATAGAAGTGCTTGGCTTATGGTCAAAATTTTTCAGTCTTGGTTACCAAAGGTGGACAGAAGAATGGCTTCAGAAAAAAGGAACATTTTGATGGTTCTAGATCGTTGTACAGCACATTCTGCTGAGATACTTAAGTTTGGCAAATATATGGCTGCTGTTTTTAACTTCCCATTACCACCCGTAGCTGAGTGGTCAGGAGCGGGAGTGCAGTAGCACATGCTCTTTGAGTAGATCGAGGATCAAGCCCCTGACTGCTAAATATGGTTGATCTGCCAACCTGCACTGGAGCAGCATGGCAGATTATGGCCCATTTCCCTCAAAATGAATTGTTGAGGAGGCTTACATCCTGCAGTGGGTGATAATGACTGCAGTTTACTCCCCCTTTTTTACCACTTGTTTTATGCAACTACTGGAGCAATGCATTATTTATAACCACAAGGGAGCATATAGAGCCCGCCTGATAATGTACTCGATCTTCAACATAGGAGGGAGGGAACAATTTGCAGCTAAATTAGAATGTCTTGGATGCTATCCGTAATCTTGTTACTGCTTGGGACAGTATTACACCAAGTGTAATAATCAACTGCTTCAGAAAGAGTGGCTTTGGAGAGAATATCATTGAAAAACACGGTCCAGCAGATGAATGTGATAGCAATATTGAGGAATGGGGGAATTTGAAGCAGCTATGGATTTTGTTGATGAATTTAAAGAGTTTGTGAAGGTACATGCAGTTTCTACCACAGCAACACAACACCAGAAGATCTGCTAAGCACCAAGCAAAATGATGTTTTTGTTATCAGTGACAGCGAAAGTGAAGTACACAAACTACCATCTAAACAAGATGCCCAAAATGCATTGTGCATAATAGAGAATGTGTTGGCCTGCAGTAACGTTGATAAAGAAACAATTATTGCATTTTATAATGTCTGTGCTGTAGTTAAAAATGCGCATAGGACAAAATCTGTGCAAACAACATTGGATTCTTTCTTTAAATTAGATTATTTTAATTTATCAAAATGTTAATGGATTGTATGTCTCCTTTTATATTACGATTAATTCTTTTATTATGATACTAAAATATTGTATATATCAAAATATATACCGTTGCTTTTCTCCTAGTTTATCTTACAAATAAAACTTTAAAAAGTGTGTTAATCCTACTGCATTGTTAGACAAGGCTTTCGTTTTTATTATTTTTTATTTTATTAATTTAAATTAATTCATTTTTTTAGTCATTTTTGATATTATTTATTATTATTCTTAGATATATAGTATGTGCCAAAAAAAAAAAAATAAATAAATAAATAACAATAAAGGTAAAATTTTGATACTTTTAGGGGGATCTTGTTACTACAAACCTTGTCATTACAAAATGTGAAAATTTAGGTCCCTTAAACTTTGTATTAGTGAGATTCTACTGTAGTTCAGCTCTATAGATGCTGTATTCAACTGGAAAGGATATAATGGTGGAAAAGTCAGGAGATATGCTTGTGGTTCCAAATGCTGATTCTGTGTAGATTTGATAACACTAAGCTGGAAAATGAGTGGGCAGCATATAACCATCTGTAATCTTGAATTGATAAAAAGCACTTTCCAAAATTATGAAAGTAATAGTTGCAGACAGTTATATGTCTGAACCAGGGAGGGAGAGGTGCACCTGTTCACCGAAATATGTTATTCAGTTTTATACTCCATTTGTTCATAATCTCCTACAATCAAATTTCAGTGGGTTTATTTTCATTTAGTTTACTCGTATAAAATAATTTAAGTGATTAAAAAGAGGTACAGTCAGATTGGTTACATAAGGAGACCGAATATTTTGTTGCATAGTTAAATAATAGTACATTTCTTCTAAGTTGGAATGGAAGTCATTTGCCAACATACAGGTTTTGAACTGAGAACATTCTGAAAGCACCCAAGATGATCCTGAGGGCACTGTGATAGACTGCATTTAATTTTACAAGAATACTTTTCCCAGCAAGAGTCATAAATGGAGGAACGATAATTGAACTGAGACCTGATTAACATGTAGTGCCGACAAAGGGTGCACTATCAGCACCCGATGTCACAGCAGAAATAGCTTTGAGGACATCAAAGTTTTTTAAACATGACATTCACAGTCGATTTATACTCTACTGAAATTTAGTTTACCGTCAAGGATTTATCAAGGATCAATGAAAATATATATAGTTGGTGAGGGGAATTATTTGATTTTTCGGTCATAATTTGGGTTTGAAATGAAGTAAGCGTTATTTTACAGAAGTGGATGACAGAAAACTTTTTTGTCCTTTTATCAATGAATGTCAAACAGTGGATGTACACTGTTTGACATCCAAACTTCTACTGTGTTGTAGTTGCCCCTACAACATGAAGAAGTTATATCTTGTCATTTGTATGGTATTTGGGATATCTTGACTCATGATGTTTAATCTGATTGCAAAGAGTGTAGCACTTAGTATTGATCCTTGCAGAACACCTAAGAAAAGTCTATACTGCACTTAGAATGTTCTACATTGGAGGAAACATTGGTTTCATCTTTCACCATAAGGTGACTGAGCACTGATTTTGATTTATTAGTGCTCTAGATTCAAAAGAACTTTTTAGACTTATAGATGCAAACCCATTTGAGCAGCCTATGTATCATTTTCCCCCCCAAGGATCATATTTAAACAAATGGTAAGAAAAATGGGCCAACAGTTGTGGAAAAGAGTGATCTTTCCCTCATTTAGGAATAACAATAAAAATTGAATGTCTACAAAATGGTGGATAAGAATTTTCACAGAAACATTCGGATGTAAAGTGTCAGAAGATGGTAAAGGGATATTTCATTTAGTTTCTGTATCATGGATTAGTACATTCCATCTGCAACAGCAGTTCTGTTGAATGTTTTGATTAGAGATTCTTTTAATTCAGATATTGTGAAGGGTTCATTATAGGGAAGGGAGAAACTGGAGTTAAAAATTATTTTATACTTTTCTGCTGTTGCCTTGGTTTGATAGCAAGATGAATAATATGAAGTAATTGCTGACACTTCAGGGAAAGTTTAATCAAGCTTAATGTCCAAGTTTGCAGACGATACGAAGGTTGGCAGGGTTGTCAAGGACACTACTGACACTATGCTGCTGCAACAGGATCTGGAAAGGTTGAGCAGATGGGCTGAGAGGTGGCAAATGAAATTTAACATTGACAAATGTAAAGTACTACATATGGGAAACAGCAACCCAAGAGCAACGTATCAACTCTATGGTACTACACTGGCAGTGGTAGAGAATGAAAGGGACCTGGGGGTGGTTGTGCAGGCAGATATGAAGTTCTCTGAGCAGTGCAGATGGGCTGCAAGAGTAGCTCATGGTGTATTGTCAATGATATATAGGAATTTTTCTAGCAGGGATAAGGAGGTGATTATTCCCTTGTATAAGGCAATGGTCAGGAGACACCTAGAGTACTGTATACAGGCCTGGGGGCCTCATTTCAAGAAGGATGAAGAGCTGCTGGAACGAGTACAGAGAATGGCAACAAGATTAGTGAATGGAACAAAGGGGTGCTCTTACGAAGAAAGGCTTAAGTTTTGCAAATTACAGTGTCTGGAGACTAGGCACCAGTGAGGTGATCTGATAGAGGTGTATAAAGCCTTGAATGGTGCAAACTTCCGCACTTCTATCATACAAGTCTTTCCTCAATTTGAATTTATGCCCTCTCAGGCAATTATTCTGAGCAAGAGGAAGAATTCCATCCGCATTGAGCATGCTCAAACCATTCAAGGCTTTATGCACCTCAATCAGATCACCTCGCAGGTGCCTAAGTCTCCAGATACTGTAATTTGAAAAACTTAAGCCTTTCTTCGTAAGAGCAAACCTTTGTTCCATTCACTAATCTTGTTGCCCTTCTCTATACTCGTTCCAACAGCACTACGTCCCTCTTAAAATGAGGTCTCCAGACCGTACTCAAGGTGTGGCCTGCCCATTTCCTTATACAAGTGGATAATAACCTGCATATCTTAAGAAAGTTCTCCTTATGCCAGAAAAATTCCTGTATATCATTGACAAGACACCATGACCTTTTTTTTTTTTTTTTTTTTTAAGTAAACTCCAAAAACACAAGAGGTATTAGAACCTATAGTACTTAGTACCTTGCTTCGTTTGGAGGTTGAGAAAATGAAAGAAGATATTTGTTGATATTGGACTTGAACTTCTGTAGACTGTAATTTTCAGGAAATATGTACGAAGGAAGGTTGCTCCAGAAAATGGCAGTTGAATGAATAAACGAGGAAGATAAGACAGCCATTTTTAGGAACTGGCTGGATATGAGCAAATTTCCAAGCAGAAGGAAAAACAGCTTTGGAATAAGAAAGTGAAAAAAGGCAGCAAAGAATAGGAGTAAGTTCAGGAGCACAGATTTTGAGAACAAGTGGAGAAATACCATCGGGACCTGGAGCAAGATTCGTCAAAATCCATCTGACATCCTTTTGACGAAAGACCACAGGAGGCATTGAATGGAGCGTGTTGGGAATGGAAGAGGTGTTTTACCAAGATCATTAATACATGAGCTGGAAGAAAAATGGGATGCTAACAGGTCAGCTTTATCCTTGGCTGAAGTTACAACAGAACCATCTGGTTTGGACAGAGGTGGGAGCAGAGATGGATAAAAGTTGCAGCCAATAGCTTTGGCAAGAAACCAGAATGCTCGGCTACCATTAGGGCAAGAAGCAAGTTTTCTACTCTTAGCCTGTTCAAACTCTAGTTTGGCCTGATTAATAAAAGTTGTACAATTGTTGTGAGCTTTGGTGTAGGCAGAAAATGAAGCTGAAGAATTAGAAACAAGCCAATTACGATATACAACATTTTTCTCTTGAACAGCTTTAGCACATTTATTGGAAAACCAAGGTTTAGATAAGGGACGAGATTTTAAAGTGGAGTGTGGGATAAAGGATTCCATTCCTGCAAGAATAATTTCACTGACACGATGTGAGCAAACGCTGACATCAGAAGTTTTGAAACAGTAATCCGACCAAGGAAAAGAAGTCTCGCAGGTCATCCCATTTTGCACTCTTGCAATGCCAAACAACACGAGGTTGGGAACAGCCATGAGATAAAGGCTCCACTGGAGAAGAGACAATTACCAAGTTGTGATCTAAAGTGTCTAAAGGACCTCTCACTTCGAACGTGTACTTAGAAAGGTTGTTTGTGAAAAAAAGATCAAGCATGTTGGCTATATGATTAGGATTGTCCGGTATTCTTGTAGGTAAATGAACAATCTGTGCAAGGTCATTAGTAATTGCAAAAGCCTCAGCATCTTGACCAGCTGGGTCAGTGTGACTGGAAAACAGAAGCCAGCTGGAGTTGTGAACATTAAAATCACCAAGAAAAATTACCTCACTCTTAGGAAAGTTGGACTGGAGGGAGTTAAGTTGCAAAGAGAGGAAGTCAAAGAGCTCCAAGTGATTAGTGGAGTTGGGATAACGGTAGAGACAACAGGTGAACTTGACACAATGAGGAAGAGAGATTTTAAGCCAGAGAAGATCGAAGAGAGGAGATTCCAAATTACCAAGTCTCTGACAGGGAATATCAGAATGGACATATGCACAAGTACCACCTTTGAGGCGAAAGGAATCGTACAGCAAATAAAAACAGTGCTCACGATTTTATTGAGGATTATCTCGCACACCCTACTTTGGAGACCACTGGTTTAAACAGTTTTTTTTTTTATGTAAACCCCAAACATGAGAGGTATTAGAGCATATAGTGCTTAGTACCGTGCTTGGGTTGGAGGTTGAGAAGATATTGGTTGACATTGGACTTGAACTTCTGTAGACTGTAATTTTCAGGAAATACGTATGAAGGAAGGTTGTTCCAGAAAACAGCAGTTGAATGAATACATGAGAAAGATGAAAAGTTGGTTCTGTGAGTTTGAAGTTGGACAGTAAATGGATGTTGGCATGTGGCGGCACGTGTTCGGACTGTTTTGAAAGAGAGAGTGGGAATTATAGAAGCCAATTTAGAAGAACAGTGCTGATGGAAATATCTGTAGAAGAGGCATGCAGCAGAAACAATACATCTGCAAGACAGCAAGTGGAGAGACTCTGTTAGAGATGAATCATTAATTAACCTAACTGCCCTCTTCTGAATGGAATCAAGAAGTCTGAGAGATGTTTTGGGGGCACCACCCCAGATGTGGGAACAATATTCCATGGTACGGCGGATTTTCGATTTGGAAAGAGTGAATAGCTGTTTGGAAAAGAGTAACGCTGGTAGCGAAAACCAAGTTTTTTAGATGCAGAGGAAGCAATATTTGTAATGTGCTTGTGCCAAGAGAGATTAGAAGTCAGGGTAATCCCCAAAAGATATATATCATTTTGCCTAAAAATCTGAGTGTCACCAAAGATAAGTATAGGAGCAGAAGAATCCTTTTTGCGAGATATAAGACAAGACTGAGAACACCATTTTAGAGCTGTACCCTTGAAATATAAGGAAGATTGGATCTTCTTCTTATTATTATTATTAGCTATATGGTGCAAGGAAGCCTGAGGCTTATGCTGCATTAGCCAAAAAAAAAAAAAAATTTCTGAACCACCCAGAGAGAGAGAGAGAGAGAGAGAGAGAGAGAGAGAGAGAGAGAGAGAGAGAGAGAGAGAGTGAGTGAGTGAGTGAGTGTCAGTAGTAGAAGGAAATCACCAAGAAAGAGAAGAATGATGATATCCAGCTCAGGACCCTGGGTGTGCCAAGCTCATACTCACCAGATGAGAGCCTCGGGGGTTTGCCATGATGTTCATCATAACCTCAAAAGTCATCAGTCATACTGCATGATGGAAGAGATGGGGAAGGGTTGACCAGAACTTAGCTCTGTAGACTAAACATGGGTTCCACAACTGCAAGCCTCCAATAACCAAAGGGGTGGTATTCCACCGGTTGATGAGAGTCATCTACCACCTAGTAAAAATCCAAGTACATTATGCCAAAATTATTTTTTGCACTGAGTTCTTTCATTAGTGCATCATAGTGTCCAATCAGATTGGACAGACAAGCACTTTGTGAATTGGGGATAGCTTCACACACAGACACACACACACCCAGCCTTATAGGCACCTCTTGTGAATCCAAGGATATTCTTATAATTACGGGTTTGCTTATCTCTTTTGTTGCCTTCCTTAATATAACTGGATAGATCCAGTCTGCTCCAGGTACCTTATTTATATTTAGCTTCAATTTCTCTTCCACTTCCCTCTAGTTATCATAAAATCACTTAGCTCCATGTTAGAATTTTATAAACTTCTGGCATCCCCTTCCGTAAAATATTTCTCTTGTGTGAATGCAAACATCAAGATGTTCTTATTATCAACATAGCATATATGTGCCATTAAATGAGCTGGACTGATGCTGTCCATCACTTCATTTAGTTGTATTGCAAAGGGTTTATTTCTTGGCTTTTCAACTATTATATGAGAGGTACATTACAAAGCTGCTGAGCAGTGTTTGTATTGGGTCAATCACTGCAGGGAGAATAAGTGATTGTGTATGGTTTCTTATTTTGCTATCTTACATGCAACCTGATATGATGTTAAAAGAGCTTTGGATAAAACAGTTGCAGTAATTACAAAACAGTTGCTATGTGCAAATTTCATCCAGCTTTATATGGAAATACTCCTGGGGCTTGTTTTTCATTTCAGAATGTTTGTTTCTTACTGTTGTTTAAGTTTTTTGGCTTCAGACTATCAGCTGCAAAGACACTGAGACACAAAACACACTGAGATCATTCTTTCCCATTTATCGCACCACTTGTAAAACTAATGAAAAATATGATTTGTTTGTCATATTTACAAGATTTTAAATTGAATGATAGTGTTTAACTGCTGAAAAGAAGAGCTTTGTCACTTGGTTTTCATTTTAAACCTGCCAGAAACCTCTCCATTATTTTATGAGTCTCAAATAGAACTGCCTAATTAGAAACCAAACAGTAACAAGTTTAATGAGACACAGAATCACTGTTAAAGGGGGCACCCAACTTTTTCTGCACAGCCACATGTTTACAACAACGATGTAAAACCAAAATAAATGTTGTATATTCCAACGAGTAATTCAACCCTTAGTTTTTGGAAATTAGTCATTGGTCATATATTCGCCATAAATCGACCCTCCTTTTTTGCCATCATTCAATGCAAATGATTGGTGTCGATGGCTGCATTTTAATTCCATTATTTCTGCTCTTTAAGTAAAAACTTACATTATGACATTTTATTACACTGCACAGTACACTGTAAAGGAAGTGGTAGATGACTCTGATCAACTGGTGCATATTGGAGGCTTGAAGCGGTGAATTCCACATTTGGTCTCTGGAGTAAAGTTTCCAGCATCTCTCCCCCCCATATTCGTCACAACCTATGCACCGTACTAGTACTACTACTAATATAAAATAACACTAAACTTATTACTAATACTAACACTAGGTGGTACATGACTCTTATCAGCTGGTGCAATACCACCACTTTGCTTGAAGTGGTGATACCCATGCACCATATTACTACTAGCAGTACTGATACTAATTATTAGCAGTACTGATATTAACACACTAGATGGTAGAAAACTCATCAACTGTTGTAATACCATCACTTTGCTTCTTGGAGGCTTGATGTGAAGAAACTCTTGTTTAGTCTCCAAAGCAAAGTTTCTGGCAATCCCCACTCCCATCACCTTCAACCCATGCCCAGTAATACTGACTAACCACTACTAATATAATATATTAATACTAGCACTAGGTGATAGATGACCCTTATCAACTGATGCAGTACCACCACTTTGCTTATTTTAGACTTGAAGTGGTGAAACCCATGTTTATTCTCCACAGAAAAGTTTCTGGCATCCCCTACCTCCTCATCTCCTTCAACCCATGCACGGTACTAAGAACTATAGGTTCTGATACCTTTTGTGTTTGTGATTTTAATTAAAAAAAAAAAAAAAAAAAAATGAATCTCTCATGTCAATTTTACTGCAATGTTCTAAAAATATGGATAGTAAATGGTTTTAAAAATGCAATTTCTTCATTTCCATCTCAGTTTTTTTTTTTTTTTAATCCCTCAAAATTTGGGAGATGAAAATGATGAACAGGGGGAATGCTTTCATCAAGACGTATCCACTCGAGAAACTGCTATTATAGAAGATTATTGCTGGTTTCTTGAGAGGTAGAGCAAAATGGCTTTTAAAAAATCATGCTGAGTAGCAAACATTTCTAAGGAAATTGAATGTATATAGAACATTATGTTTGATTAAAATATTTTAAAATGAAATAGCATTGAAGAAATGAAATGATAACAAAATATATTTTGAATGAGCATATTTGAGATAT
Organism: Mastigoproctus giganteus; assembly: GCF_048544385.1. Classification (NCBI taxonomy): domain Eukaryota; kingdom Metazoa; phylum Arthropoda; class Arachnida; order Uropygi; family Thelyphonidae; genus Mastigoproctus; species Mastigoproctus giganteus. Next base: position 113,801,075 of record NC_143581.1, read on the forward strand.
GTATTATTATATATTTGAAATTAGTCATTCATTAAAGTTACTAAAATTTCAGTATCTTTTATAGGAAGTTTTTTTTTTTTTTTTGTTAGTGTAATTTGTCTAAACCTTAAATTTATTTACATTATCCACTTCCATGACAACAAATTGAAGGGTCTTTCAGCAATTAATCCCGAGGGGTTCACATCTGGTGAGTATGGGCTTGGCACACCCAGGGTCTTGAGCTGGATATCATCTTTCTTGGTGATTCCTTTTTACTCCTGACTCTCTCTCTCTCTCTCTCTCTCTCTCTCTCTCTCTCTCTCTCTCTCTCTCTCTCTCTCTCTCTCTCAGGGCAATTTAGAATTTTTTTTTTTTTTGGCTTGTGCAACATAAGCCTCAAGATTCCTTGCACCATGTGGCCAATAATAATAATTGAATTATAGCAAATTTTTTTCTTATTTTGCTCATCCTGCAAGAAGCCTTTTTTAAATTTAAGTTTCTGTCCCCCTTATGTGTGTTATCAGAAAAGAAGCACTTTGCTTACTCATTCCAATTAGAAAAACAAAAACTTCAGGTCTTGTCAATTGAGCAAAATTCCTATATATCATTGACAAGACTCCATGACCTGCCCTGGCACCCCATCTGCACTGCTCAGCGAACTTCATATTCAACTGCACAATTACCCCCAGGTCTTTTTCAGTTTCCACTTCCCTGAGTGTTGTACCTTGTGGTACAACACTCAGGGAAGTTGGTACATTTACCCATATGCAGTACTTTGCATTTGTTAATGTTAAACTTCAGTTGCCACTTCTCAGCCCATTTTCCCAACTTATCTAGATCCAGTTGGAGTAGCATACTGTCGTTCCTGTCATTAACAACCCTGCCAACCTTTGTATCCTCTGCATACTTGGACATTAAACTTGATATACTTTCATCAGTATCATTGATAAATATACAAAACAACAGTGGGCCCAATACCGAACCCCTGGGGAACTCCACTAATAACATTTGTCCATGAAGAGCAGTGTCCATTGATTACCACTCTGTCTTCTCCCACTCAACCATCCCTTTATCCATTGTAGCAACTTACCCTTAATACCATACCTCTCCAATTTGTACAGCAGCTTTCCTGAAATCCAAGTATATGATATCAAAATTATTTTTTTCAGGTCCTTTGTGACCACATCACAAAGTCAAATTGGTCAGACAAGACCTCCCTTTAACAAACCTATGCTGTCTTAACTAATACTGCAGTCTTATCTAGATGATCCTGCAATGCTTTTTTAACCAGTGATTCCATTATTTTCCCCAGAACACAAGTTAATCTAACAAATTACTTGTGTAACCTTTTGAAATCTCCCTTTCTGAATTGGTGATACGTTTGCACACCTCCAGTCCGTGGGACCTCCCATGAGTCTCTCATAATTATGGCTAAGGGATTGCTTACTTCCTTTGCTCCCTCCTTTAATATAACTGGATAGATCCCATCCACCCGAGGTGCCTTTTTTATGTTTAACTTCAACAATTTCTCCTCAACTTTGCTCACTGTTTGAGTTTGATAAACCTATGGCACTCCCCTCATTGAATAACTCCTCATGTGTATATGTAGATGTAAAATACTCATTCAGTTTATCAGCTACCTGATAAATAGTCAACCCATCTATGTTAAATGGTCCAATCTGATTCATCCCTTTCCCTCTAGAGTTTACATAAGTAAAGAATGCTTTGCTGTTTTTCTTTACATCCTTTGCCAAGGATTTGTTGTAATCTGACTAACATCCTTTGTGACTTGATTACAGACCAGTTCATATCTGCCATAGGCTTCTGTGTCACCTGATACTTTATATGCATATAAATAATTCCATATCAGTACATTGTGATCACTGTCACCCAGTGGTTCCTTTATCTGCAAGTCTGTAATGTATGAATAATCACTGCTGATTATCAGATCAAGAGTATTACTTCCTCTGGATACCTCTCGAACATGTTGCTGTAAAAAACAGTCATCCAATAAATCCACAAAAGTCTTGCTATTGTTTTGAGTGACCAATCCTCAAGTTCCAGTCGATATCTGATTTACTGGGTCACTCTACTTCTCTGCACAAATTGCTCATTATACTCATCAGATTCATTAGGCCTATAACACACAACTACTCTCATTTTTCCATTCCCAATGCTTATTTCACACCAAACAGACTCGACACTGCATTGTCCACCAACGTCAATTGGATGCACTTCCTTTGATTTTGTGTTTCTTAACTAACAGCATACTTAACTAACCCCTACTCCCTTCCTGTCTATACTTTCTGTACACAATGTACTCCCCAAATTCCAATTCTGCACTGCTTATGTCTGTGTGAGACCAAGTCTCTGATATCCCAACATCTGCTTTTGATGTCTTGATTAGCACTTCAAGCTCATCAAATTTATTAACTATGCTCCTAGTGTTGGTGTACATGCAAGTATACATGCGCCTGTTTCTACTCTGAGTTGCGCTAACACAGCCCATGTATTTATCTGTTCCACTATGACTCCCAACAGTCCTGGAAATCTCCATTGCCTTGCTTTCCAGGCTGCTGCTCAATTGCATTTCAATAGAAGCAGTGCAAGAATCATTTCACCTCTGCCAGCGGCTACTGTTAATCTATTAGTCCGTGTATCCCCCCTTGCTAGCAGTTTTCAGACTCACCTAACTCTGCCTCGATAGCATCAGCAAATATTCTTACACCCTTTCTGTTTAAATGTATCCCATCCCTGTAGAAGCAGTCTCTCCTATTATCAAGTACAGATCAGGCAGAGAAAAATTCTAGCCCTTGAGTGTTGCACTTGCAAATTGGTTCCTTCTTAATTCAGTAAACTGTAAATAAAGTGGTAAATGTGGCTCTCATCATCCGATGCAGTGCCTCCACTTTGCATATTGGCTGCTTGAAGTGGTGAAAGCCATTAATCTCCACAGTAAAGTTTCCAGCAACTTTCCCCCACCATCTCCTTCACAACCCATGCATGCTACTACTGGTACTGATACTAATATAAAATAACTTTTTTTATTTGGTAGTTGTTGGCGAATCGGCTTCTGTGGCCATAATGCACCTCCCAACATTTTTGCAGTACTTTGATCCAAGCCCGAGGTGGGATTCGAACCCGCAACCTTTGGGTTGCTAGGCAGGCACTTTACCCACCCGTCTAGCCCGGTCGGCAATATAAAATAACAGTTATTAGTACTAATACTAACACCAGGTGGTAGATGATTCTCATTAACCATTGTAATAGCACCACTCTGCTTGTTGGAGGCTTGAAAGTGATGAAAGTCATGTTGCTCTGGAGACTAAGTCTCTAGAGCAAAATTCCAATATACCCTGCCACACCCCACCCCTATCTCCTTTAACCCATGAATGTTATTACTAGTACTAATACATGTAGCTCTTGTTTTGTGCCGATTTGCAACAGCACCAGTCACTAACCACAAGGTTTTTATTTTTTATTTTTTTTGCAATTTTTTTATAAATTGAAAGTTTAAAATCATCAGATATTTTATTGGCATTGTACTGTATTATGTATCATCCACTGTTCGTTTGATGAAGGACAATCTGAGCCAATCAGCTATTAGTGCAGCTGTAAAGGTTCATGCAGTTGGTTGTTATTTACACCATTTTTTAATAAAAGCCTTGTGCAGTTTTTGCCAATTGTGTTATAATGTTTTTAATTTAATATAATAAAGACACGTCATGTCTGGTAAAAGAAGTTCAGTGAATCCTAGTGCAAATTGAAAGCGTGAAAAGGGCATGTCAATCTATCACATTCGAAAATAAGATGGAGATTATTCAGAAGATGGAAGCTGGTAAAAGCCACCCGAATGTGAGTAGGGCTATGAAAACTGCTGATAAAAAAAAAAAAAAAACAATCGATACAGAGCGGTAGGTAAAATTTTGGTTCCTGGAACCTAACCCTGTGATTTCCCATTGACTTCATGATATAAAGGATTCCATTTTCACCTGAACTAATCAATACCACTACTTACTAGAGAGGTGGAGGTGTTATACTCTTAGTTAAGAAGCATATTAAATCTAAGCCAATGCATCCAGTAGACATGGTTGACCAGTGCAGTGTTCAGTCAGTGTGGTGTGATATTAGCAAAGAGAAAACAAAAATGAGAGTAGGAGAGACTGTGATAATGGGGGATTTTAACTTTCCAGGTGTTACTGAAATTTGTGGGTTGATCACTCAAAAGCTAACAAGAATTTTGTTTATTTGTGAATTTTGTGTACATGACTGTTTTCTATACCCTTGATATGGTTATCAGCAATGATTCCTCATTCATTAAGATTGGTTGGTTAGTTATTTGATGTTTAATGGCGCATCAGCATCAAGGCTATCATGCGCCAAGTCTAAGGTAATAAAATGTAAATATTTAGAAATATAAAGTAGCATATCTAGTTAATATATTATAAACACTAAAATATGGCATAAAACATTTACAGTATATTAAACATTAGAGCAATCTAAATAAAACTATGTAAATTAATCAGTTGTAAGAACCTGAATACATCTGACACATTGTCATCGTCGGATAAAATCTGTCTGAGTGTATAAGGCTCAGACAGATGGTTAAAACATGAGCGGCGTTCATTACTAAAAAAAGTACATTCGACTAAAATGTGACGGATGGTTAAAATTGCTTTACAATGTCTACACACAGGACATTCATCAGCCCTCAGCAAATACGAATGCGTCAGGTGAGAATGTCCTATGTGTAGCCGAGCCAAAATTACTTCCTCCCGTCGGACCCTGCGCTGACTAGAATGCCAGTGCATTATTACAGGCTTAATTTCATTCAGCTTGTTGGTAGGGCACCCATTCCAAGATTCTTGCCAACGCGCACATAATTTTTTGTAGATCAGTTGCTTGCAGTCTGTATAGGGGACTGACAAGCGGATGGGATTTTGTGGCGCTGCTGATTTTGCCGCTGCATCAGCTAAGTCATTGCCTCTGATACCAACATGGCTAGGAATCCAGCAAAATCGAATATCAAATTTTAACTCTAAGAGCGAGTGTAGTATTTGCTGAACCCGGCATAATACTGGGTGAGTGGTCCTCACATTGGACAGGGCCTGTAATACACTTAGAGAGTCCATATATAGCGTGCACTTTTGGTAGTGGTGGGTTTTTATATGATCCAAGGCCAGTTCTACTGCGTGTAGCTCTGTAGTGTATATGCTACATTCACTTGGAATACGACTGCAGATTGTTTTGCTTGGAAAGATACAAGCAGATCCCGCAAACTCTTCAGACTTCGAGCCATCTGTATAAACCGGCAAGAATTCAGAGTATTCGGCAAGGTGTGCTGCAAAGAGTTGCCGATATATACATGGCGATGTGTTAGCTTTCAGCCAACTCCTAAGAGTGAAATCACAAGACGGAGATCGTATATTCCAAGGGGGAAGGACTTGCTTGACTGACGTGGATATATTATCCAACGTGAAGTTAATATCATGAAGCAGCTCTTGAATCCTGATACCAAAAGGCCGACTAGCAGTTTTACGGGTATTATATAGATTTTCCCACCGTGGCATATAAATAGATGTCCACGTAGGATGGTCAGGCAGGGATTTTATTTTTATGGCATATTGTAACGACAATTGCTGACGTCGAAGCATCAGAGGTGGTTCATTGGCTTCAACGTATAGACTTTGGACAGGCGAAGTGCGGAAAGCCCCGGTGGCAATCCGAATGGCTTTATGGTGGATTGGATCAAGCCATCGGAGTACAGAAATTCTAGCAGAAGAGTAAGCTTGGGAACCGTAGTCAAGTTTAGAGCGAACAAGTGCTCGGTATAGACGCAATAATGTGCTTCTATCTGCTCCCCAAGAGTTGGAGGAGATAGCACTGAGCATGTTCAAACCCCTCATGCATTTTGTTCTAAGTTGACGGATATGGTGTAGGAATGTCAATTTTTTATCAAAGATAAGTCCCAAAAATTTTGTTTCTGCTACCACAGGAATTGGATTTTGTCCAAGTCTGAGTTCTGGGTCAGGATGAAGATTCCGTTTGCGGCAAAAGTGCATGCAAACGGTCTTTTGGGCAGAAAACTTAAACCCATTGGTTAAAGCCCAGGAAATAAGGTGATTGAGTGCTTGCTGCAATTGTCGTTCAATAACTCTCATGCTACAGGAGTGACAGAAAATACTAAAATCATCAACGTACAAAGCACTATTTACTGAAGGAGGAAGCTGTTTTGTAATGGAGTTAACTTTGACTGCAAACAGCGTTACACTGAGGACAGAGCCTTGAGGAACTCCTTCCTCTTGACAAAAGAAGCGAGACAGACTGGATTTAACACGAACCTGGAAGAGTCGTTTAGATAAAAAGTTTCTAATAAAAATAGGGAGGTGGCCTCTCAGACCAAAGGAATAGAGGTCTTTTAAAATACCATACTTCCAGGTTGTGTCATAAGCTTTTTCCAGGTCAAAGAAGACTGATACCAAGTGCTCACGCTTTAAAAAAGCATCGCGAATCGCTGTTTCCAGTCGGATTAAATGGTCCAAGTAGATCGATTCCTTCGGAAGCCGCACTGAATTTTGTTCAAATGGTCGTTTGCCTCAAGGTAATATATAAGGCGGGCGTTCACCATTTTTTCCAAAATCTTACATAAGCAACTGGTCAGAGCAATTGGACGATAGTTGCTAGGAATTTTTGGATCTTTTCCTGACTTTGGGAAAGCGAGGACAGTTGCCCTACTCCAAGAAACAGGAAATTGATCCTCTAAGTAAATTCGGTTGTAGATGTGTAGCAACAGCTCTAGAGAGTGAGATGAAAGATGTTTTATCATCTCATACTGAATTTCATCTGGCCCTGCGGCACTCACTTTCGAGGCATCAAGTGAAATAGTTAATTCTATTTCACTAAAAGGCAGGTTATAAGTCTCGGCTTTGCTTGAAGGGAAGTTAAGTTTTTGTTTCTCCACTTTCTTCTTTAAGACTAGAAACTCAGCAGAGTATGAAGTTTCAGCAGATATAGTGGAGAATACTTCTCCTAGAGCATTGGCAATAGCAGTTGGGCCTGCTAATGTACAACCATTATATTGTAACATAGATGAAGGAACTGATGTGTATTTACCCTTCATCTTCCGAATTTTATTCCAGACGACTTTGGCACTGGTCATCTGGTTAATTGAGGATGTAAACTTGACCCAGCATTCTTTTTGGCTCTGTCGGCGTATAAATCGTGCCTTGGCACGGGCACGTTTAAAGGCTATAAGATTTGCGGTGGTGGGATAACGTCGAAATTTTCCCCATGCCCGATTTTGTAACTTTCTTGCTTCTTTACAATCTTGGTTCCACCATGGCTTTGGAAAGCGTGGAAATCGGGAGGATGTTTTTGGAATTGCAATTGCCGCTGCGTGGATAATACACTCTGTGATATACTTCACTGCTTCATCAATTGACTCCTGTTGAATTTGTACAGGGTCAAATTCAGTAAGCCGTGAAAATTTACTCCAGTCTGCTTGATCATACTTCCAACGTGGAGTTCTAAATGGATGACAAGGTTGTCCGTCCATTATGGTAGATATTATGGGGAAATGATCGCTTCCATAAGGATTCTGTTCCACTTCCCAGGAAAGCAAAGGTAGCAGAGAAGGCGAGCAGATGGAGAGATCGATAGCAGAGAAAGTACGGGTAGGCATATGGAAATAGGTGTTTATTCCCATATTTAGTAATGAAAGGCTGTTATTGTCAAGAAAACGTTCAACAATACGACCTCGTTCATTAGTTTCTGCACTACCCCACAGAGCACTATGTCCGTTAAAGTCTCCAAGAAGTAGAAGAGGAGAGGGCAATTGCGTAATAAGATCGTCAAGATCTGCCTGGGAAATGTGTGTCCCAGGAGGCAAATATATAGAACATATTGTAAGTAAAGACCCTATAGCTAAACGAATGGCTACTGCTTCCAAGTTAGTGTTCAACTGAACTTGTGAGAAAGGGGTATGGTTGCCCACTAGGATTGCGACTCCTCCATGAGCCGGACCATCCCCGTTTCTGTCTTTACGAACAGCAGTAAAATTTCGCAAGATGGGGTCATCATTTGCCCTTAGGTACGTTTCCTGCAAGCAAAAGCAAACAGGTTCGTGTTTGCGCATTAGCATTTTGACATCCTCCATATTTTGTCGGAATCCACGACAATTCCATTGCAGAAATTTAGCCATTATTACTTGGAATTAGTGGAACCGTTGACTGGCTTCCGAAGTGATGCGGGTTTTGATTGGCCCGCTTTCGGTTTTATTCTGCCTTTGGGAAATTGAGGGCGCCCTATATCCATTTCTTCCTCCGGATGAAGATCCGGAGTGGGACCAACTGATTAGCATTAGCATTAGCATTAGTAGAGGCATTTGATGCAAGAAAGCAAGCTTATGCAGCATCAGCCAAAAAAAAAATAAAATAAAATAAAATAATAATAATTAAAAAATAACCACTTCCACTTCACCCCTCTGTTCGTTCGAAATACCTGTCCAGCTGAGCCTTAAACTTATTTAGGCTATCAACTTCCACGACAAGGGATGGAAGTCTATTCCACCAACCAACCACCAGCTGGCTAAAGGCAAATTTCCTCACATCTATCCTACATCTGTCTTTTCTTAATTTGAATTTATGTCCTCTCAGGTGATTATTCTGAGCAAGAGGAAGAATCCCATCAGCATTGAGCATGCTCAAACCATTCAAGGCTTTATACACTATCAGAACACCTCGCTGGTGACTAGTCCCCAGACACTAATTTGCAAAACTTAAGCCTTTCTTCGTAGGAGCACCCCCTTTGTTCCATTCACTAATCTTGTTGCCCTTCTCCGTACTCGTTCCAGCATCTCTACATCCTTCTTGAAATGAGGCCTCCAGACCTGTATACAGTACTCTAGGTGTGGCCTGACCATTGCCTTATACAAGGGAATAATCACCTCCTTATCCCTGCTAGAAAAATTCCTATATATCATCAAGAATACACCATGAGCTACTCTTGCAACCTGTCTGCACTGGTCAGAAAACTTTATATCTGCCTGCACAACCACCCCCAGGTCCCTTTCATTCTCTACCACTGTCAGTGTAGTACCACAGAGCTGATACGTTGCCCTGGGGTTGCTGTTTCCCATATGCAGTACTTTACATTTGTTAATGTTAGACTTCAATTGCCACCTCTCAGCCCATCTGCTCAACCTTTCCAGATCCTGTTGCAGTAGCATAGTGTCAGTAGTGTCCTTGACAACCCTGCCAACCTTCGTATCATCTGCAAACTTGGACATTAAGGTTGATATACCATCATCAATATCATTTATAAATACAGAAAACAATAATGGACCCAATTCTGAACCTGAGGGACTCCACTAATAACATTAGTCCACGATGAGCAGTGTCCATTGATTACCACTCTGTCTTCTCCGCCTCAACCACCCCTTTATCCATAGCAGAAATTTGCCTCCAATGGCACACTGCTCCAAGTTGTGCAGCAGTCTTCCATGTGCAACAGTATCAAAAGCCTTTCTAAGATCCAAGTATATAATATAAAATTTATTCCCTGCATCCAGTTCTTTTGTGACTGTATCATAGTATCCAATCAAATTGGTCAGGCAAGACTTCCCCTTAACAAAACCATGCTGTGTCTGAGCTATAACTGAAGTCTTGTCTAGATGATCTTGCAGTGCTTCTTTAACCAGTGCCTCCATTAATTTTCCAGGAACAGAAGTTAAACTCACAGGTCTATAATTACTTGTGTTGCCCTTTAATCCTGCTTTGTGAATTGGGGTCACATTTGCAAATCTCCAGTCCATGGTACTTCCCCTGAGTCCAAGGAAGCTCTCATAATTATGGCTAAGGGTTTGCTTACTTCCTTTGCTGCCTCCTTTAATATAACTGGAGAGATCCCATCCACCCCAGGTGCCTTTCTTGTATTTATCTTCAACAATTTCTCCTCCACTTTACTCTCAGTTATTACAAGATTCTCTAGCTTACTGCCAGAGTTGAATACACCCTGGCATTTCATTCGCTGAATAACTCCTCATGTGTGAATGTCGATGCAAAATATTCATTCAGTTTGTTAGCTACCTGAGCAGGATCATCAACAGTTGACCCATCGATATCAAGTGGACCAATCTGATTCATCCCCTTCCTTCCAGAGTTTACATAAGTAAAGAACTCTTTGCTGTTTTTCTTTCCATCCCTTGCCAAAGATTTCTCGTAATCTGCCTTCGCCTGCCTAACCTCCTTTGTAACTTGGTTACAGATCAACTTGTATCTATCATGGGCTTCTGTGTCACGTGTTAATTTGTATGTATCCCATGCATTTTTCTCCTCTGCCATGTCTCATTAGTTCATCTGACATCCACTTAGGCCTAAACCTTGAACAATATTTCTTAGTTGGTATGTAAAGCCTAGTAGTTTCCAAGCGAAGTTCTTTGAATGCTTCCCATTTTGATTTTGCTGTTGGTAACATCATCAGTTGGTCCCACTGTATAGAATTTAAATACTGTCTCAGTCTATCGTAGTCGCCTTTACGAAAGCAATAACCCTTCCCTTTACCCTTAATGGTAGTTACCTCTTTGAGTAAATCCCACTTCAGCACAATGTGATCACTGCCACCTAGTGGTTCATTTACCTGCAGATTCTTAATGCATGAAGAATCACTACTGATAATCAAATCAAGAGTATTACTCCCTCTAGTTGCCTCCCGAACATGCTGATGTAGAAAACAATCATCCAATAAATCCACAAAAGCCTTGCTAGTGTGTGTGAGTGACCAGCCCCCAAATTCCAGTCAATATCTGGGAAATTAAAATCCCCCATTATAAGACTCTCTGATTTACTGGCCCACTCTATTTCCCCGTACAGTTTCTTACTATACTCATCAGAGTCATTAGGCCTATAGCACACTCCTACTCTCAATTTTGATCTCCCAATGCTTATGTCACACCAAACTGACTCGACACTGCACTGTCCAGCAATGTCGACTGGCTTCACTTCCTTGGATTTTATGTATTTCATAACTAATAGCATAACCCCTCCTCCCTTTCTATCCTGTCTATCCTTTCTGTAGACATTGTACTCCCCAAATTCCAGTTCTGCATTCCTTATATCTGTGTGACACCACGTCTCTGAAATCCCCACAATATCTGCCTTTGATGTTTTGAGCAATACCTCAAATTCATCAAATTTATTTACTAAACTCCTAGCATTGGTGTACACGCAAGTATACATGCACCTATTTCTATTCTTAGCTACCCTAACACAACCCATGTGTTTATTTGTACTCCAATGATTCCCAGCAGTCTCTGAAATATCCTGCATCTTATTTTCCGGGCTGCGGCTCATTCCAATAGAAGCAGTTCAAGAATCTCTTTCACCTCTGCCAGTGGCTACTGTTAATCTATTAGTCCTTGTATCCCCCCAATCTAGCAGTTTTCCGACCCACCTAACACTGCCTCGATAGCATCAGCAAACATTCTTGCACCCTTTCTATTTAAGTGTATCCCATCCCTGTAGAAGCAGTCTCTCCTGTTAACAAGTACAGACCAGGCTGAAAAAAATTCTACCCCCTGAGCCCTGCACAATCTTTCCAGGGCCGAATTGATCGACAGGGCTCTCATCATAAAGTCCCTCCTATCGTGTCTGGGCAGAATTGCAGACACTTTCAAATTCAACCCTAATTCACGGCTTTTTTTCAACAGTGACCAGTACTTGTTAAGTAATTCCGCCGGTCTCCTACTCTTAATATCATTAGTGCCAACGTGTACAACTATATCACCTTTTGTGCCCTTAAAAGATGATATCCGCTCTACAACGTCGAGATTTTGGATTCCATTCCTGCAAGAATAATTTCACTGACACGATCTGAGCAAACGTTGACATCAGAAGTTTTGAAACAGTAATCCGACCAAGGAAAAGAAGAAGAGAAATTTCGCAGGTCATCCCATTTTGCATTCTTGTAATGCCAAACAATACGAGGTTGGGAAGCCATGAGATAAAGGTTTGGGTTCCCAATGACTGTCACCTGTAGATGATAATGGTCTGCGAGATATTTGGTTTTACTGGTATTATTTGTTTTTTCACCTTTGATAGGTGTTCAACTTTTATATTTTTTAATTTTCCCCTCAAGTTTTTAATGTTCACAAGTGCTAGAGTAGGCTGGGCAGGTGGAGATGTTGCTGTACAATCTGCTTGCGTGTTCCTTTCAGTGTCAGCCCAAAGCATTTAGATGCCCTGGGCAGAATGACTTTTATGTGCCCCCTCCCTCTTCATAGGTATTGAAATGCACAAGGAATTTCTAGGCTTCAAAACTGCAATAACATAATGAACTGTAATTGAACAGTGTACTACTTTCAAGGCTATATCATATCTTACCCATTTTATTTCATTGATAATCAGAATGTGATTATAAAAATATCATTAATAACATACTCTAATACACATAATCTGATTATTTCCAATACACACATTTCGATACACTTATTAAAACTATCATTTATTATAATTATCAATCTCATAATTTACATGCACATGAAATTTTAAAATAATCCAATTGAAACATTAATTAGTCTTTCCATTAATTAATAATTCAATCAACTGAAATCAACATTTTTCTTAATGCATCTTCTTCCTAGATTTCATGTCAGCAAAGTTACTAATCGTTTTTGACAAATCCAATTTTGCAACTGCCATTTTCGATAGTAAAGTTGCCAGCGAATTGACCATGTCTTTGTCACGGACGATCACAGGTGTTTTAATTAACTTTAGCTTACTGAATCTTCTCACCACTTGTCACAGTTATAGGAATTGGTAGCCTAATTCGCAACGTAATTCCATAAGTTTCTTAGCATATCTTGCATTTTGTTTGAATTTATAAACTTCAAAATACCTAAAGCATTATCCAGTACATTTCCAGGAAAAAGTACCACCAATGCTTCAATTTCTTGGCGCAAATCTTTACTATTTACATCAAATATATAGCTCGGACACAGCATGGGTTTGTTAAGAGAAAGGCTTGTCTGACCAATTTGATTGGATACTATGATGTGGTCACAAAGGAACTGGATGCAAAGAATAATTTTGATATATATTTGGACCCTAGAAAGGATTTTGATACTTTCACATGGAAGACTGCTGCACAAATTGGAGCAGTGTGGCATTGGAGGCAAATTGCTGCTACAGATAAAGTGATGGTCGAGTGGGAGAAGACCCGTTGCTTGGGACAGTACTGATTCCTTTGACCCGCAGCTTGGGCAAACCGAGTAGTCTTGACAAATTACATGAGTGTCCAAAATTGTGGCACTTGTAGTACCATACTGGTTTTGGAATAAATGGTTGAATGTGACAATTTAGGTATTCAGGTATTAAGAGGGAGTGGTAATCAATGGACACTGCTCCTCATGGACTAATGTTATTAGTGGAGTTCCCCAGGGTTCAATGTTGGGTCCATTATTCTTTTCTGTATTTATTAATAATATTGATGACGGTATATCAGACTTAATGTCTAAGTTTGCAGACGATACAAAAGTCTGCAGGGTTGTTAACGACACTAATGACAGTACGCTGTTGCAACATGATCTAGAAAAGTTGAGCAGATGGGTTGAGAGGTGGCAACTGAAGTTTAACATTGACAAATGTAAAGTACTACATATGGGAAGCAGTAACCCCAGAGTAAAGTATCAGTGGTACACTGACAGTGGTAGAGAATGAAAAGGACCTGGAGGTAATTGTGCAGTCAGATTTGAATTTTTTGAGCAGTGCAGATGGTCTGCAAGAATAGCTCACGGTGTCTTGTCAACAATATACAGTAATTTTTCTAGCATGGATAATAAACAAAAGGGAATGTCAGCAATGGTCAGGCCACATCTTGAGTATACTGCATACAGCATACAGGTCTGGAGGCCTCATTTTAAGAAGGATGCAGAGCTGCTGGAATGATTACAGAAAAGGGCAACAAGACTGCCCTTTTCTGCAATCAAAGGGGTGCTTTTACGAAGAAAGGCTTAAGATTTGCAAATTACAGGGTCTGGTGACTAGGCACCAGGAGGTGATCTGGTTGAGGTGTATACGGCCTTGGATGATTTGAGCATGCCCAATGCTGATGGGATTCTATCTCTTGCTCAGAATAATCGTCGGAGAGGGCATAAATTCAAATTGAGGAAAGACCATTGTATGACAGATATGCGGAATTTTGCCTTTAGGCAGCAGTTGGTTGATTGCTGGAACAAACTTCCATCTGTCGTGGAAGTTGATAGCTTAAATAGAATCAAGGCAGAACTAGACAAAATTTGGAGCGAGTGGATGGGTGAAATGAGAAGGTTTTTTTTTTTTTTTTTGGTTGATGCTGTATATATAAGCTTGCTTTCTTGCATCATATGCCTTTACTAATGCTAATTCATTGATTTTTTAATTATGAATTATTAAAAAGGTGCAAGTTTTTTGCACCTTTTTAATAATTCATCATGACCCATATCTTTTTTGATATTGTAGAAAAACTCTAATTACCAAAGAACTCTTCCATTTGTTGATATATTTCTGTCAGGGTCATGATTGTGTTATTCTAATATTACATTAAAAATATTGTTTTGAAATCTTTTTTCTTTGCTTTCTTGTAGTGATTTTGGCCATTAAAATCATAAAGGGCGAATCAGGTATTTCTAAATTCACATTTTAATCTTTCGGCCAAATATTTTGCTGATCTCAAGGGTTTCTACCTAACCAGAGTTTCTGTATTTCTTTAGGAATTCTGTACAATTCTTTATAAGCATGGCTGTAGTGTCTGTAGCATCAAAACACTCATTATTAACAAAGGATTTATTCACAAAAGATTTTTTGGTATCTTGAAAAATGTTGTTTCTAGGATTACTTACATAAACTGGCAGGTGCAACACAGCACGCCAGACTGTGCAGACCTTCACTGAAGCAAGATTGCAGGCGAATAGAGCGAGAAACAGTTCTAGTGGCAACACTACCTTATACGATAAACTTTCCGGAAGGAATACTAAACCTCATAAGATAAGACAGAGCCGCGTTTAGGATATTTCCGAGAAGTACCAGGCCTGGTGCCCCTCGATGACAGGGCATGTCCACTCGTGGGTTAATTTTTAGACAAACAAATCAACAGTCATATGGTGCCCCCCCAAAATTCAGCACCCTTGGTGACCACCCGGTGCTTATACGATAAACTTTCCGGAAGGAATACTGTGGGTCAAAGGAATCAGTACCACCCGGTGGTACTGATTCCTTTGACCTGCAGCTTGGGCAAACTGAGTAGGCTTGACACATTGCTTGAGAATGTCCAAAATTCTGGCACTTGTAGTACCATACTGGTTTTGGAATAAATGGTTGAATGTGACAATTTAAGTATTAAATTTTTACCGTGATAAGGAAATTAGGGGTATTGAAGGTCACTGATGTTAAGCGTTGGAACAAGATTACCACCTTTTCGGGTCAGGATTCTTTTACCATGCATAATTTCTGATGTTTTAATTCTTCAACTGTTTCATGTTCAGTTACATTCATCAGAACCCATTCTGTTATGACTCCTTTTATAATTGCTTAAAGTACAATGTGGAGTAATATCAAATTCTTGTTGAATATTATCCTTTCTCATTCCCTTTGCGTTAGCACAAGAGCTCTAGTAGGGGGAAAGTAGCAAAATCCATGTTTGCTCCTGTCCATGAGGGATTATTTTTTCCACCCAGGTTATAGGAAGGCTGGACTGACACAGTTCTATTAGTTGGGTGCTAAGTATGAAATAGCAACCAGAATAACGTACAGGCAGTTCTCGTTTTACGAGTCCCCCCCCCAAAGTATCAAGTACAGTCAGTCCTCGTATAACATGTGTTTACACTACACGAATTCGATCATACACGATTTATAAATAGGGGAACGATATCTTATATAACACGAACCAAATTCGCTTATGCACGATTCGCCTTTGTGTTTACAAGAAATGGCAGTCGAACGCGGAATCACCCCAACCGAACGCAACACGATAGGAATGAAGAGAAGATTCTGAAAATGTATTTGTGTTTTATATCAGTGAAGGGGAAACACATTTCACCATAATAACGTAAAAACCAACACAATTCCATCTATCAGCATAATCGCAATTGCAATTAGATCGAGTTTACTACCAGTTTATAACAGATTCCACTAGCAGAAACGCAACTGGAAATTGTTTTTATTGTCTCGACCGACGTCTCGACCTTAACCAGGCCAGGACTGAAGCCATGGATCGTAAGGTATGGAAGAACATCACAGAGCAAGTCCGAAACCCTGCGGCACCTACAGCAGCATACTGGTTGCGTGGCCAACCGCCTCCCCCAGCTGCCAGCTAAGGACCAAAGAAGAAGAACCCCTAGAAATGTGCTTTAGTAAAATGTGAGGTATTAATAAGTGTATCTCTGCCTTTACGGTGTAGTTTATTCAGTTGCTACACCTGCGCAGCTTTGTTTATGTGTATCAAGCGTGCTTCCTCGTTTTGTAATTGTGCTTTATTCCCTAAAAATGAGTAAAATACTTAAAAAGGTCTGAAAAGGAAGAGTCCTGGTGAAGACACTGCCGATTCAGAGAGAAAAAGAAAAGCAATATCGATAAACAGAGGCGGACTGGATCAAAAATTCTTACCCGGGAAAATTTATAGTGGCCTCCAGACCACCAGGGTTTCCCAGTAAGGCTTATGGCCAGTCCGCTTCTGTCGATAGAGAAAAAAATATGAAATTGTGAAATGCTTTGAGCGAAATGAAAGACCATGTGATATTGCACGTGCTACAGACGTAAATGAGGCAACGCCGAAAATTACAAAGAATGCAGAGAAAATAAAAACAACTTTGATAGCAGGAACAACTCAATGTAATTAAAATCCATTAGATTAAGACACAAAGAATTGGAAGAGATGGAACGGCTGTCATCTGTTTGGATAGAAAATCAAACAAAAAACAAGTTTGCTTACGATAGAAGCAAAAGCATTAGCAATATTTTATTACGTAATAGTCGTAATAAAATATGTAAGTATTTTATTACGATTTGGTTTTGGTTTGGGTTTGTGTGTTCAATCTTGGGTGGCCGGCACCTAACCCTATTTTCCCCATAGGGCCTGTTGTTTATATTGCACGAGGATTTCTAGGAATACAACTAATGTGCTATACGAGGACTGACTGTATCAACAAAATCGAAAATATGAACATTAATTGCAAAAAATGAATGTAAAACATTCATAAATACCGTATTCCAAACCAGCCTTTGAACAAAGACAGGAATTGTCAGTTATATATCTTGACATCCATTCCGCATTTGATCCCATCTATATACTTCAATTTTTGCGGCGATGTTCTCTGGTTCCTAAAATCTCTCCTATCAAAGAGGACCCTTGATCTAAAGATCGGAACAACGACCTTCACACGTCACATAACTACCGGTGTGCCTCAAGGGGGGGGGGTCCTGTCTGGCATTCTCTTCTCTGCAATCATGGTGTCATTTGTGACCAACAAGTGCAATTGGATCACATATGCTGACGATGTCAAGCTCCTTACTAGGATATCGCCATCCAACTCGGCAGCCGAAACCACTCAGCAAATCACTAGCAAACTGCAGGACATGGCTGACTACCTCAATACTTTCAACCTCCAAATCAACCAGCTAAAATTGGCACAAATAATTTATTCACTAAAGGGCAGCCCAACAACATTGGAGCCTGTGCTTAACGGCTCCTCAGTTCCAAGTGTTCAAACGCACAAAGATCTGGAGGTCGTTTTCTACTCCAAACTATCTTTCAATGATCACGTAAACCTCATACAGTCGAGGCTGAATTCACTATGCTGGGTCGCCAAACAACGGCTGCTCCACACCACCGACCCACAACTGGTAAAAAGATACATCGTATCAATCCTTTACCCGACAATACTGTATGCTTCAGAGATATGGGCCTCGGCTGCCGAATCCAACATTAAAAGAATATTCTCTGCCAAATTCTGGCTTCTAAAATGGGCCAACAGCAAACTCCACCTTCCCCCAGCTCTCAGATCAATGCAGTTAACAGAAGCCCTTCAAATACGCAGGCTCTGATCCTACATCGGAGAAAGAAGGCTGCTGTTCACCATCAAGATGGCCACTGGTAAAATTACAGAGCCAAACTTCTGGGATCACTGCTCTTGGCGCATTCCTCCCCCTTATCTCTGGTCTTCAGCACAGCTGCTAGCAAACCGTAACCGGCTAGTACTAACTGACAGATTCCTGCCAAAGCAAATGCTGCCCTAACTGCAAGCCATCGACGGGGACCTCCAAGAAGTGGTCAATAATAAAAAATACAGGAAGGGAATCCTCGTGGAACTGAAAATGTAAAACTGTGCTTTGTTGCCTTCCAATAATCTGATGTAACTTATGTTTTTCTCATGTATATCTCTTTTGTAAATGTTTTGTAAACCCCTGGCACCACCATGCCGTGACGGGACTAATTGTATGTCTATCATGCTGCAATTAAAGATTCTATTTTATTCTATTCAGTAGCTATACAATACAGTGTAACCGACTTTACGATATTAATCTGTTCCAGAGACACCATCATATCGTTAAAATATCGTAATGTGAACCCAATAACACATTGCTTTTTGGTAATTCGTTACAAGATCTTGGAATTTGAAAATTTCAATGTTTAAATAAGCTATTTATCTCTCTAAAATGTCATTTTAAAGGTTGTGAGCATGACCTTAAAGGCATATAAAAGGTCGTGAGCGTGGTTTGTAAATTATATTAGTTACCAATTCAAATCATTAAACGCGCTACACTTTCATCGTTATCATATGTTCCATTATAAGAATCAATTTTAAATGCCTTTGTGGTATTTTTCTAAAGCACATTTCTGGAGGTCACGACCACAAAACAATAAAAACAATTTGCACTTTCCGGTTTATCGGGCTTTTCTGTTACTGCAACAATTATAAATGGGTAGTAAACTTAATCTTCTTGAATTTGCGAAAATACTGATAGCTGGAATTGTGTGGTTTTTTACGTATTATGGTGAAATGTGTTTCTCCTTTACTGAAATTTTCAATTGTATAAAAAACAAATTTTCAGAATCTTCTCTTCATTCCTTTTTTTTTTAAGCTTCGTAAACTTGTTACTCCAAGCGAATTGTGTTAGTTGCAATTTGTGTGTGCCATTAAAAAATGCTTATGCATGCAATCGGTAAATTTATAATTAAAAGAGTAGATTATCTTGGAAATAAACGCCTCTTGAAGCATTTCTGAAGAAGACGACTCCTTGTGCAACAAACCAACGAGTGCCGAGCCAATAATGAGTGATCAACGAGTGTGCATTTAGTCGATGATGATGATGATGAAGAATAAACATTCTTTAACATTTGTAAGTTGTAAATAATTTCTCTATTATTATAATCTGCTTGATTTTACAGGCTACGTTTTCATTTCTTTCGAAAAATTAATCATTGTTTAAACATAAACTAATTAACTAACTAATTTCATTGTTGAGAACGTAACCTCTATTTTTAACCTTATGTCTATGGGAAATAAATTCCCGCTTTACAAGTGCACGCTAAGAACGAATTAACCCGTAAAGTTGTGAACTACCTGTTTACTGGTTCATGACAATTTTTTTAAATGAAAACCACAAACACGAAAAGTATCAGAACTTATAGTACTTAGTACCATGCATGGGTTGAAGGAGATGGGGAGGGGGTGCCCAAAACTTTGCTCTGGACTCTAATACGGGTTTCATCACTACAAGCCACCAATATGCAAAGTGGTGGTATTGGACTGGTTGATGAGAGTCATCTATCACCTAGTTAGTATCATATTATAAGATTAAATTAGTATTAGCAGTAGTAGAGGCATATGATGCAAAAAAGTAAGCTTATACAGCACTAGCCAAAAACAATTTCCCATTTCACCTACCCATTCAATCCAAAGGTTTGTCCACTTTTTCCTTGAATTTATTTAAGCTATCAACTTCCAGAATGACAGATGGAAGTTTATTCCAGCAATCAACTATTGCTGGCTAAAGGAAAATTTCTGCACATCTATTCGACAACTGTCTTTCCTGAATTTCAGTTTATGCCCCCTCAGGTTTGTAATCCGAGCAAGAGGAAGAATTCCATCAGCATTGAGCCTGCTCAATCCATTCAAGCCCTTATACACCTCAATCAGATCACCTCGCAGGTGCCTAGTCTCCAGATGCAGCAATTTGCAGAACTTAAGTCTTTCTTTTAGCATTAGCATTAGTAGAGGCATTTGATGCAAGAAAGCAAGCTTATGCAGCATCAGCCAAAAAAAAAAAAAAAAGAAAGTAACATAAATAAAAATAACCACTTCCACTTCACCCCTCTGTTCGTTCGAAATACCTGTCCAGCTGAGCCTTAAACTTATTTAGGCTATCAACTTCCACGACAAGGGATGGAAGTCTGTTCCACCTACCAACCACCTGCTGGCTAAAGGCAAATTTCCGCACATCTATCCTACATCTGTCTTTCCTCAATTTGTAAGAGCATCCCTTTGTTCCCCTTCTCTGTACTTGTTCTAGCAATTCTACATCCTTCCTAAAATCAGGCTTCCAGACCTGTACGAAGTACTCAAGGTGTAACCTGACCATTGTAGGGGATAATCATCTCCTTATCCCTGCTAGCAAAATTCCTGCATATCATTGACAAGACCTCATGACCTACTCTGGCGGCCTGTCTGCACTGCTTAGAAAACTTCACATCTGACCAATCATCATCTGCAAACTTTGACATTAAGCTTGATATACCTTCATCAATATCATTGATAAATATATGAAACAAGAATGGGTCCAACACCGAACCCTGGGGAACACCACTAATAATATCAGTCCATGAAGAACAGTGTCAATTGATTACCACTCTCTGTCTTCCCCCACTCAACCATCCGTTTTTCCATTGTAGCAACTTGCCCTTAATGCCATACTGCTGTAATTTGTAGAGTAGTCTTCTGTGTGCAACAGTACCAAAAGCTTTCCTGAAATCCAAATACATGAATATCAAAATTATTTTTTTTGCATCCAAGTCCTAGTATCCAACCAAATTGGTCAGACATGACTTTCCCTTAACACACCCATGCTGTGTCTGAATTATTACTGCAGTCTTGTCTAGATGATCCTGCAATGCTTCCTTAACAGTAACTCCAATATTTTTCCCGGAACAGAAGTCAAACTAACAGGTCTGTAATTATTTGTGTCACCCTTTGATTCCCCTTTCTGAACTGGAGATACGTTTGCACCTCTTTAGTCTATAGGGACTTCCCCAAAGTCCAAGGATGCTCTCATAATTATGGCTAAGGGTTTGCTTACTTCCTTTGCCTCCTCCTTTAATACCACTGGATAGATCCCATCACCCCTAGATGCCTTTCTTATGTTTAACTCAACAATTTCTCTTCTACTTTGCTCTGAGTTATTATGAAATCATTTAACTGCCTGTTAGAGTTTGATAAACATCTGGCCGTATCCTTGAATAACTCTTCATGTGTGAATGTAGATGTAAAATACTCATTTAGTTTGGCAGCTATCTGAGAATAATTATCTACAGTCAACCAATTGATATCAAGTGGACCAATCAGATTCACCCCTTCCTTTTAGAGTTTATATAAGTAAAGAAGTGCTTGCTGTTTTTCTTAGCATTCTTTGCTAAAGATTTCTTGTAATCTGCCTTCACTTGCCTCACTTCCTTTGTGACTTGATTACAGACTAGCTTAACTATCCTTAAGTAACTCCCACATCAGTAGAATGTGATTACTGTCACCTAGTGATTCCTTTTTCTTCATATTCTTTACACACAAATAATCACTGCTGATAATCAGATAAAGAGTGTTACTCCCTCTGGCTGCCTCTCTAACATGCTGCTGTAAGAAAACAATCATCCAGTAAATCCACAAAAGCCTTGCTCCACTAATAACATTAGTACACGAAGAGCAGTACCCATTGATAACTACTCTGTCTTCTTCCACCTAACCAGCTATACATCCTTCCTAATGCGAGGCCTCCAGACCTGTATAAAAAGGGATATTAACCACCTTATCCCTACTAGCAAAGTTTTATCCATAGCAGTAATTTGTCCTTAATGCTTCACTGCTCCAGTTTGTACAGCAGTGCTTTATGTGCAACAGTATCAAAAGTCTTGATGAAATCCAAGTATATGATGTCAAAATCATAGTAATCTATCAGACTGGTTAGTGAAGACTGCCCTTTAACAAATCCATGCTGAGATTGCAATATAATGCATGCCTGTCCAGATGGTCCTGCATTACTTCTTTAAGTAGTGATGCCATTATTTTCCCTGGAACAGATGTTAAGCTCAGAGGTCTGCAATTATTCATGTCACCTTTTGATCCTACTTTATGGATTGGGGATACATTTGTACATCTCCAGTCCAAAGGGACCTCTCCTGAACCCAAGGATGCTCTCATAATTATGGCTAGGTGTTTGCTTTCCTCCTTTGCTGCCTCCCTTAATATAATTGGATACATTCTATCCATACCAGATGCCCTTTTTTATGTCCATCTTCAACAATTTCTCCTCCACTTTTCTTTCAGTTATCACAGGATTTTAGCTCCTTGTTACAGTTTGAAAAATTTCTGGCATTCTTTTCCCTAAAGAATTCCTCAAGCGTGAATGTACATGCAAAATACTTATTCAATATGTCCACAACCTGAGCAGGGTTATCAAAACCCATAGACATCAAGTGGCACAATGTGATTCAATCCCTTCCTCCTACTGTTAATATAAGGATACACTGATGAGCCAAAACATTATGACCAGCAAGTCGTTATGCAAATCAAAGCAACTGCAGGTCAGGACATGGTATAGAAAACACCTGATAGTGAGCTCCGTTAATCAGTGTTAATCTTGTTCTTCAGATGGGAAAGGCAACGGACTTAAGCGAGTTTGACAAAGGCCAAATTGTAATGGCCAGACGACGGTCAGAGCATATCCAAAACGGCACGACTGAATGGAATGCTCACAGTCAGCCGTGCTTAGCACCCACCGAAAATGGTCTGAGGAGGGAAAACCCACGAATTGCTGGTAAGGTGTTGGACGACCACAGCTCATCGATGCTCGAGTTGAGTGAAGGCTCCCCCGGACGGTACGTGGCAACAGAAGGGCGACTATGGCACAACCCGCCGGTAAATGGAATGCCGGTGACGGGAGTAATGTGTCACAGTATATCAAACCCTGCTGAAAATGGGACTGCGTAGCCGCTTGCCGCTCCAAGTGCTCATGCTAACCACAGTTCACTGATGATAGCACCTACAATGGGCACGTGAGCATCGAAACCGGACCTTGAGTGGTTGGAAGAAGGTTGTCTGGTCCGATGAATCACTTTTCCTGTTGCACTATGTGGATGGCCGGGTACATATGCGTCGTTTACCTGGGGAAATGATGGCACCTTGATGCATTAGCATTAGTAGAGGCACATGATGCAAGAAAGAAAGCTTATGCAGCATCAGACAAAAAAAAAAAAAACAAAAAAAACCCCAGTCTCATTTCACCCCCTCATTCGTTCCAAATGCCTGTCCAGCTCAGCCTTAAATTTATTTAGGCTATTAGCTTCCACAACAAAAGATGGAAGCCTGTTCCACCAATCAATTAAGCGCTGGCTAAAGGCAAATTTCCACACATCTATTCCATCTTTCCTCAATTTGAAACTGTGCCTTCACAGGTTCTTTAATCTGAGCAAGAGGAAGAATCCCATTAGCTTTCAGCTTGCCCAACCCATTCAAGGCCTTATACACCTCAATCAGTTCACCTCGCAGGTGCCTTCCTTCCAGGCGATGCAATTTGTAGAACTTAGGCCTTTCTTGGTAAGAGCACTCCTTTGTTCTCCCAACCAATCTTCTTGCCCTTTGTACTCGTTCTAGCAACTCTACATCCTTCCTAAAATGAGATCTCCAGACACAGTACTCCACGTGGGGCCAAACCACTGCCTTGTATAACGGGTTAATCACCTCCCTGTCCTTGCTAGCAAAATTACTATATATCATTGACAAGACTCCATTGACCTGCCCTGGCAGCCCGTCTGCACTGCTCAGCAAACTTCATATTTGACTGCACAATTACCCCCAGGTCTTTTCCACTTCCCTGAGTGTAGTAACACACAGCTGGTACGTTTCTCTTCGGTTATTGCTACCCATATGCAGTACTTTGCATTTGTCAATTTTTAACTTCAGTTGCCACTTCTCAAGATCCAGTTGGAGTAGCATACTGTCTCTACTATCGTTAACAACCCTGCCAACCTTTGTATCATCTGCAAACTTGGATATTAAACCCCCCCCCCCCAGAAGCATTACCAACTAAGGCCATATTGCTCCAGGGATATGCGGTGGTCATTCCCTGACCTTTCCGCATCCTCCGTATTTGGTGGACATGGGCTCGAACCCCGGTCTAATCAAGAACCGTGTGCTACACACTACCGCTCCTGCCCACTGGCTATGGAGGCAACCATTAAACCCAGTATACCTTCATCAATATCATTGATAAATATACAAAACAACAATGGGCCCAACCCTGGGGAACTCCACTAATAACATTTGTCCATGAAGAGCAGTGTCCATTCATTACCACTCTCTCTCTCTCTCTCTCTCTCGTCTCCCACTGAACCATCCCTTTATCCATTGTAGCAACTTACCCTTAATACCATACCTCTCCAATTTGTTTGTTGTTATTTGGTTTTTAGGAGCATTAGCAACTAAGGCCATATTGCTCCGGGATATGCAGTGGTCATTACTTGACCTTTCCGCATTCTCCGTATTTGGTGGTGACGGGCTCGAAACCCGGTCTAATCAAGAAGTTTGTGCTATGTACTGCTGCTCCTTCCCACCTGGCTACGGAGGCGCCTCTCCAATTTGTACAGCAATCTTTCATGTGCAACAGTATCAAAAGTTTGTTTGTTTGTTTGTTATTTGGTTTTTAGGAGCATTAGCAACTAAGGCCATATTGCTCCGGGGATATGCGGTGGTCATTCCCTGACCTTTCCGCATCATCCATATTTGATGGTGACGGGCTCGAACCCCGGTCTAAATCAAGAAGCGTATGCTACGCACTGCTGCTCCTTCCCACCTGGCTACGGAGGCGCCAGTATCAAAAGCTTACCTGAAATCCAAGTATATGATATCAAAATTATTTTTGATTCAGTTCCTTTGTGACCACATCATAGTATCCAATCAAATTCGTCAGACAAGACCTCCTTTTAACAAACCCATGCTATGTCTCAACTATTACTGAAGTTTTATCTGTTGTTGTTATTTGCTTTTTAGGAGCATTAGCAACTAAGGCCATATTGCTCCGGGATATGCGGTGGTTATTTCCTGACCTTTCAGCATCCTCTGTATTTGGTGGTGACGGGCTCAAACCCCGTTCTAATCAAGAAGCGTGTGCTACGAAATGCTGCTCCTTCCCACATGGCTATGGAGGATCCTACTGAAGCCTTATCTAGATGATCCTGCAATGCTTCTTTAACCAGTGACTCCATTAATTTCTCCGGAACACAAGTTAAACTTACAGGTCTATAGTTACTTGTGTCATTGTGTTTTGAACCCCCCCCCCTCTGTGAATTGGTGATACATTTGCACACCTCCAGTCCATGGGGACCTCCCCTGAGTCCAAGTAAGCTCTCATAATTATCATTAAGGGTTTGCTTATTTCCTTTGCTACCACCTTTAATATAACTGGATAGATCCCATCCACCCCAAGGTGCCGTTTTTATGTTTAACTTCAACAATTTCTCCTCCACTTTGCTCTCAGTTATTACAAAATCACTTTGCTCCCTTTTAGAATTTGATAACCCCATGGCACTCCCCTCATTGAATAACTCCTCATGCGTGAATGTAGATGCAAAATACTCATTCTTTTTATCAGCTACCTGAGCATGATCATCAATAGTCAACCCATCTATGTCAAGTGGTCCAATCTGATTCATCCCTTTCCTTCTAGAGTTTACAAGAGTAAAGAACTCTGCTGTTTTTTCTTTGCATCCTTTGCCAAGGATTTCTCATAATCTGCCTTCGCCTGTCTAACCGTCTTTGTGACTTGATTGCGTCACTGATACTTTATATGCATCCCATACATTCTTCTTTACATTCTGCCACGAGCCTCTAATTCATTTGACATCCATTTAGGCCTAAACCTTGAACAGTATTTCTTAGTTGGAATTAAAAGCCTAGTTGCCTCCAAAATCAAGTCCCTGAAGGCTTCCATTTAGAATGCAACGTTGGTAACATCATCAATTGATCCCACTGTGCAGAATTTAAAAACTGTCTGAGTCCTCTGTAGTCAACCTTAATGAAAGTAAAAGCCCTTCCCTTTAGCCTTCATGGTAGTTACATCTTAAAGTAATTCCCACATCAGTACATTGTGATCACTGTCAACCCAGTAGTTCTTTTATCTGCAAATTCTTAATGCATGAATAATCACATCAAGGGTATTACTCCCTGTAGTCGCCTCTCGAACACGTCCTCCAATAAATCCACAAAAGTCTTGCTATGTGTGCAAATGACTAACCCATAAGTTCAAGTCAAATCTGGAAAGTTAAAATCCCCCATTATAAGACATTCTGATTTACTGGCCCACTTTATTTCTCTGCACAATTGCTCATTATACTCATCAGATTCATTAGGCCTATAACACACCTACTCTCATTTTCCACTCCCAGTGCTTATTTCACATCAAACAGACTCGACACTGCATTGTCCACCAACATAAATTGGATGCACTTCCTTAGATTTTATGTGTTTCTTACCTAATAGCATAACCCGTCCTCTCTTCCTATACACACATTGTACTCCCCAAATTCCAATTCTGCACTGCTTATATCTGTATGACACCACATCTCTGATACCCCAATAATATCTGCCTTTGATGTCTTGACTAGGACTTCAAGTCATCAAATTTATTAACTATATTTCTAGCATTGGTGTACATGCACCTGTTCCTACTCTTGGTTACTCTTACACAGCCCATGTATTTACTTGTTCTACTATGACTCTGAATAGTCCTGGAAATGTCCATTACCTTGCTTTCCAGGCTGCTGCTGCTGCTCATTCTAATCGAAGCAGTGCAAGAATCACTTTTGCCTCTGCCTGTGGCCACTGTTAACCTTTTAGTCTGTGTATCCCTCCAAGCTAGCGGTTTTCCAACCCATCTAACACTGCCTCGACAGCATCAGCTGTTGTTGTTGTATTTGGGTTTTATTGGCACAAAGGCCTCTTGGGCATATTGTGCCTGTTCATGATTTGCTTGTCACTATGATCACAGCTTATTATACAGATTTATGTGTTTCAAATAACTAAACAGTTCCTCGAAATTTGCTTCATTGCCGAGAATATGAAATAAGGTTAAGGGTTCCTGTAAGTTGGATAGGGAGCTGAAGATTGATTTTCTGACTGTTGAATGTTGGGGACATTCTATGAGGATGTGTTTTGTCGTTAGCTGCGACTGACAAAAGAAATACTGAGGAGTATTCGCTCCCATAAGCAAATGCAGGTGAGCTGGATGCGAATGACCGATGAGGAGCCTTGCTAGAATCACTTTTTGTCGCCTGCTTCTCCTGGAACTAGATGCCCACAGTTGTGGCTCTTTTTTTTATCTGCAGCAGTTTATTATTGATTTGAGTTTTCCAAAGGTGAGACCATTGTTTCCTGCATGTTGTTTTAACAACAGGTTTGTAATCGGTGTAGGGAACTTTTAGTTGTCTGGAAGATCCAGAGTCGGGATGTTTAGCAGCATCATCTGCACGTTCATTACCCGGGATTCCGACATGACCAGGGATCCAGCAGAAGGTAACCTTCTGATTGACTGTTTGATAGTAAAATAACTTGGATTGGATCTCTTTAAGAATGGGGTGAGAGGGAGAAAATGTAGATTGAATGGCAGTGACTGCACTTAAGGAGTCTGTATATATCAAAGATTCCTTGATATGGTAGTGGTTTATATTATCTAGAGCCAGTTTTATTGTGAATAATTCTGCAATATAGATACTGCATTCAACAGAAAGAGCCACAGCTACTGAGAAGGTGGAAGAAACTGCTGCAGCACCTACTGCTGTATCTGTTTTGGAGCCATCAGTATAGATATGTACTTTTTCTGAGTTTTCCAAGGAATGCGATTCATGGAGCTGTTGAAAATTTGTATTAGCCAGGGAGGTTCGGGAGTACCAAGGTCTTGGAAAACATTCTGAAAATTAATGTTCCAACTGATCATGAGCTCTTGCAGTCAAAGCCCTGTGGGGCAATTCTCATTAGGTTTATTGTGATATAGCATGGTGTATTGAGGGTTAAACAAGTGCTTCCAGCTAGAATGTGATGGAATACTCTTAATCTTTAGTGCATAGTTACACAATAAGGATTTTCTCCTTAGATGCAGTGGAGGTTCATTTGCCTCAATATACAGGCTGTGGACCGGAGATGTTCTGAAGGCTCCCACAGCTATCCTAAGGGCACTATGCTGTATGGTATTCAGACATAATAGCGAACTTTTCCTAGCGGAGTCATAGACAGGTGACCCTTAATCTAGGTGTGATCTTATTAAAGCTCTACAGAGATGAAGGAGAGAGCTTCTGTCAGCACCCCAGGACATAGCAGAGACAGCTCTTAGGATGTTCAGTTTTTTAAGACATGTAGTTCGAAGATAAGATATATGGGAAGCAAAGTTAAGTTTAGTATTGAAAAATAATCCCAACAGACGAAAACTGTTGGTGATAGGAATCAGGCTGTTTATTAAAAATATTTCTGGATCCGGATGTAGTTTGCATTTCTTACAAAAATGAATTGCAGTTGATATTTTTTTCTGCTAAAGAAAAACTAAAATAGAATCGTGGACACTAGTCCACGATTCTATTTTAGCTATGGAAATTTGAAGTTGTCTTTCAATAGTGTTCATAGTTTGGGATTGACAAGAGATAATAAGGTCATTGGCAAACATGTATGATTCTACTGTATTTGGTACTTCCCGTGTCATATTTGTAATTCTTACTGCAAATAATGTTGGGCTGAGGACCCCTGCGGTACATCCTCCACTTGTTCAAATGATTTGGATAAATTGTTCATATACCTTACCTGAAACATTCTGTTGCATAGAAAGTTTTGAATAAATTGAGGTAACTGATATCTCAAGCCGAAAGAATGGAGTTCTTTAAGTACGCCATATCACCAGGTGGTATTGAATGCTTTCTCAATATCGAGATTAATCATGACTAGATGTTCCCTCCTTATGAAGGTATTACGGATGTTTGCCTCTGCTTTTATCATCACATCTAGCGTTGACCGGTTCTTTCGAAATCCATACTGGCTGCTGTTTAGTAAGTTGTTTGCTTCCAGGAACCATGTTAGCCACTTGTGGACAATTTTTTCCAAGACTTTTCCTAAACAACTAGTCAGCAAAATCGGCCTGTAGTTAAGCGGAAAGGTACGATCCTTTCCTGGCTTCAGGAAGGCTAGAACAATTGAGTGATGCCAAGAGTGGGTAGGTATTTTCTATGAAAATACTGTTGTAATATTTTAACAA
The DNA here is from genome assembly GCF_048544385.1 of Mastigoproctus giganteus. Classification (NCBI taxonomy): domain Eukaryota; kingdom Metazoa; phylum Arthropoda; class Arachnida; order Uropygi; family Thelyphonidae; genus Mastigoproctus; species Mastigoproctus giganteus. Next base: position 113,830,579 of record NC_143581.1, read on the forward strand.
TGTTATTTTTGCTTTGTTGTCAAGTTGTTTTGACATTATATAATAGACCTCATCTGGCCCAGCAGCATTACTGGTTGTTTTATTGAGTCCCCCTAGAAATTCTGTTAACGTGAATGGCTGGCTGTATGGGTGTTAAACTGCCCTAGAAAAATTTATCTTATACTGTTCTGCAGATTTTTTAATTTGTTGAAAGGTTGGGTTATAGGTGGATATTGCTGATATGCTGGCAAATGATTCTGCTAAGGTATTTGCTATTTCTCCTGGTGATGACAACTCTTTCCCATTACAATTTAGTATTGTAGATGGGGACTGAACATATTTGCCATTGAGCATTTGAATTTTCTTCCAGATGATTCTGCTGTCTGTGTCTTTATTTATACTTGAGGAAAAGCTAATCCAGGAATCTTTCTTTGTTTTCCTTCTTATTTGGCGGAACTTTGCTTTCAGTCTTTTGAAGTTAATTTGGTTACTAGTTGTGGGGAATTTATGAAATAAATTCCAAGATCTATTCTTTTCCTGTTTGGCATGCGTACAATCTTGATTCCACCAGTAGTTACTGTGTTTCTGTTTCCCTTGTAAAGATTTTGGTATTGCAATGGTAGCAGCTAGTAATATTTGACTAGTAATGTGTTCCGTGACATTTTCTATGGTCTGAGATTGTATTATTTTATCATCTAACTGAACATGAGAGGCATATTCATACCAGTGTGCCGTACGGAATTTCCAAATGGAGCGATGTAGTGAAGGGGAGTTTCCTATGTTTGGATTTTGCAGAGTATTGGCAGGTGATCACTGTTCAGTGGGTTTTCAAGAACAGACCACTCCATAATAGTATATATAGGGGAAGAACAGATTGAGAGATCTATTGCACGCGTGGATCCAGTCGAAAAAAAAAAATGAATGTAGGTTAGCTCACCAGTGTTTAAAAGGGTGAGTTGATAAGCATCAAGAAAGGATTCTATTAGCTTACCTCTCTTGTCAATTGTTGGAGATCCTCACAACGAATGATGTGCAGTGAAGTCTCCGAGCAAGCAGAACGGAGATGGTAGCTGGTCTATTAGATTTTCTAGGTCATCTGAAGAGAATAAGAAATTAGGAGAGATATATATTGATGCTATTTTAAGAGTGATGCCAATTACAATATGCACTGCCACTGCTTCAAAAGGAGTCTGAAGAGCAATATGTTTCGATGGAACATTGTTTCTAACAAGAATTGCCACTCCTCCACAGGTTGGCAAGTCTATTCTCCTGTCTCATCTGAAGATGGTGTAATTTTTAATGGTGGGACACACTCGTGCATTTAAGTAGGTTTCCTGTAGGGATATGCCTGCTAGATCATACCGGTCGATGAGACCATATAAATCATCTTTTGTATTGCGAAAGCCTCTACAATTCCATTGGAGGAATCTTTCCATTAAGTGGTTTTGTTGTTTATTTTTGTTTCTGACTGCTTTTTAGTTGAAACTTGCTTGCATCGATCCAATTTCGCTTTCTCTTTCTTTGGAAAGCAGGGATGTGTGATGTCCATCTCATCAGTTGCATGAAGTTCTAATATACCATCATCTCATTCACTGCATTGGTCAACATCCATTGCCATTGAAACTGGTAGGTTCACCACCTTAGTTTCTGCCACTATTGGTTTTCCTGTTTGAGGCACGTTGGCTGGAATGGTAATTGGGGTGTTACTGGCTTGTTCAGCTTTTTGTTATGAAGGACATTGTTTGGAAGCAGAGAGCAAGGAGCGTGCCCAATCAGCAATGGATATATTTGGAGGAACTGTAACATCTGTATGGATACCTACTGACTGAAATTGTTTAGCAGCAGTGGCATATGTAAGTTTTGGTTCTGTTTTGAGTATTTGTCTTCTCGCCTCTGAGTATTTTTATATTTTTGGATTTTTTCCCCTTGTTTCCATAATTCGCATACCTTTACAGTTTGGGCAATGAGAAGGGACATGGGTGTTACGATACGATCAGACATGAAATTCTTGGAGCATTGTAAATAGGTTGCAAGGAAGACACATGGTGTCCTATCGATGATCTATCGAACTTTTGCGAGTAGAGATAGGTATGTGATAATCCCATTATATAAGGCTTTTGTAGACTACACTTGGAATACTGTGTTCAAGTATGGAGACAGCACCTAAAGAAAGACACCGAGCTTCTTGAAAGGGTGCAAAGACGGGTAACTTGCCTGGTGAGATCGGAAAAAGGGTGTCCTTATGAAGAAAGACTTTGAATATGTGGGTTGCAGAGTTTGGAAACTAGACACCTTAGAGATTTGATTGAGGTGTTTAAGGCTCTGAGAGACATCAGTAAAATGAATGAGGACGAAATTTTCAAGCTTATAAATGATGCTAGAACTAGGGAACATAAATTCAAGTTTCAGGGGGAAATGTTTAGATTGGACTGCAGGAAGTTTTATTTTAGCCAGCGAGTTATAAATTACTGGAATAAGTTGCCTACATGGGTGGTAGAGGCTGACAGTTCGGGGAAATTCAAAGGTCATCTAGATAGTACCTTCGGGTGAGGGAAATGCATAGGATAAGTTTAATTTCCTTTTCTTTTATTAATTATTATTATTAATATTTTTTTTAATCATTGTTTTATTCGTTTTTTTTTTTTTTTTTTTTTTGACTGGTGCAGCATAAGCCATAGGCTTTCTTGCACCATGCGGCCATTACTAATACTAAGTAGCAGTGAATTCAGATTGATTATGATCCTTTGATCCACAATTTGGACATATTGCCTCACCTCTACATGCAGTTTGGGAGGGCCCATATTTTTGGCACTTACAGCACCTGATTGGATTTGAGATGTAAGGATGGACCGGCAATGAAGACAGCCTTGCTTTAACTGATGTTGGTAAGATAGGAGAGCTAAAAGTGAGGATTCTCCTTGCTTGGATTACTTTTTATTCTCAAAGCTCTTGGACTATTTCCTCCTCTGATATATTTAATAAGTCCCATTCTGCAATTACTCCCTTCGAGGAGTTTAGGGTGGCATGGGGAGTGACTATTATTGGTTGTCCACCAAAGGTAGTCAGCTTTAATAACTTGGCAGAATGTTGAGATTTAATGGTCTCTACAAGAATATCCCTGGACTGAAGTCGCCTTACCGTTTTCGGTGAACCTGCAGAAGACTCAATACATTTTTGTATAAGGAACGGTGATAACTTATTCTGCTCTGAGAGAGAGTGTAGAATGAGGAATGATGGTATCTCCTCTTGAGGGGTTGTTCCCAGCCTCGGGTTGAGAGAAGTCATTTTCATTGTCATTTGTGTTGTCTCGTCTTGAGCTCAATGGCTCTAAAGGTGGATACATATTGTTATCCATCTTTGCTCCTTTCAGCCCTGGGAGAGTGGATTTCTTCTCCCAGGTTACTGACCCTGCCATGGGGAGGCAGGAGCAGTGCCGCCGCCAGAGTGACCAAGCAGTATAACAGTTAGTATGTTAATTTAAGGAAAAAAGAAGAAAGGTGTTTTTCCTTTCTTAAACTTTCTTACGATTTGTAAGACTAAGTTGCCTAATGACAGAAAAGTAATAAATCTTTTATAACTGAAACAAAACTATATCTTTGAGAAAACGCTCTAGAAATCACTCAGGAAAGATAGCATCAGCAAATATTCTTGCACCCTTTCTATTTAAGTGTACCCCATCCCTGTAGAAGCAGTCCCTCCTGTCAACAAGCACAGACCAGGCTGGAAAAAATTCTACCCCTTGAGCCTTTCACAATCTTTCCAGGGCCGAATTGATCAACAAGGCTTTCATCATAATATGCACGTGCACCATGGAACAAAAACAAGGTGGCGGCAGCGGTGTCATGCTTCGGGCAATGTTCTGCTGGGATACCCTGGGTCCAGTCACCCATGTGTTGGGCACTCTGACATCTACCTAAACATAATTGCTGACCAGATACACTCTTTCATGGCAACGGTCTTCCCCTCTGGTGGTGCCATTTTTCAGCAGGATAATGCGCCATGCCACTCTGCCCGGATTGTTCGAAACTGGTTCGCAGAACATGAGGAAGACCTCCAGCTATTGCACTAGCCTCCAAATTCTCCAGACATCAATCCCATTAAGCATCTGTGGTTTGTGTTGGAATAGCAACTCCGATCTGAGGTGTCTCAACCACAGACTTCACAGGAGTAAAAGGATCTGCTGGTTATGTGTTGGTACCAGATAGCACATGACACATTTAGAAACCTTGTAACCTCGCCAGGTACGAGCTGTTTTGGCTGCATGTGGAGAACCAACATCATATTAGGTAGGTGGTCACAATGTTTTGGCTCATCGGTGTAGATATCTTTGCTGTTTTTCTTTGCATTCTTTGCCAGAGATTTCTCATAATCTGCCCTAACTTGCCTAACCCCCTTTGTGATTTCATTACAGATTAATTTATATCTACCATAGGCTTCTGTATCACCTGATAATTTATATGCATCCCATGCACTTTTCTTCTGTGCATGGGATACTTTATCAGACATCCATTTAGGTCTAAGCCGTCTCTTAATACTTTATCCGACATCCTTTTAAGTCTAAGCCTCGAACAGTATTTCTTTGTTGGTATGTAAAGCCTAGTAGCTTCTTTGATTACTTCCCCGAATACTTCCCATTTAGAATTTGCTGTTAGTAACATCATCATTCGCCCAGGCTACTCTCGTTCACTTCGAGAATGAGCACAGCCTGTGCGGACGTACATTTTTGCCACTCCTGGAACAGAGAAATTTTCTGATTTATTTTTTGTTTTGTTAGCTTAAATTGGCATATTAACTTATTTTCTAGAGTAGCTTTATATTCCTATTTACGATACTTAGATTAAAGTAACTTAGATAGAGATTTTGTAGGTACAGTACACCCCTGCTATTCGCGGTATCCTTATTGGCGATCGCCGATTTAATATAAAATGAAACCCAAAAAAATTTGAATTTTATGTGAAATTACCTTTCCCGTTCAAAACAGCGCTCAGTGGGTGGGGGGAGAGGGGTGACAAAATTGCAAGCGTGGATGTTTCTCGCTAATCCTTGTTCAGTATGTGCTTGTCATGGAAGGTTTCGTCGTTTGCTTTTAATTTATATGCTTATAAATTGAATAAATTTATCAATTTATAAATTGATATGCTTACAAAAATGATAAATCTACCGTTTTGCAGTGTAAAACAGACTTTTTCGAGTGTGTTAACGGAAGAAAGTGACTTTATTGTGGACAAGTTCTTTCTAACCCCTACAAAATTATGGCTACGAATAACAAGAGAAATGTGAAAATATCAAAGAAGGTGATGATGACATTAGCGAATAAAATTTCTAATGGCGAAAGTGTCTCCTCAGTGGCAAAACATTATAAAATCAAGAGTCAACGGTACGATCAATCAAAAAATCGGAAGGAAAAATCCGCCGTAGTGTCCGTGAAAACGCGCTAATTGCTTCAAAAAGTTTCTCTGTAACTCGTGATGTTAAATTAGAAAAAAATGGAAAAGGCTTTAAATCTGTGGATAGAAGACCGAACTCAAAATAAAATTCCGTTAAGTTCACTCATCATTCGTGAAAAGGCAAAACTCCTTTATCAACACTTTAGCGAAACTGGTGATAGCACTGGCGGGATAAGTTTTTTTTGCTAGCAAAGGCGCTGGTTTGAAAGATTTGTTTGAAATTTATAATAAATATTACATTTAATATTAAATTGTTTCTTATTTTCATTTCGATGCCATATGCTTGCATTTCACTATGTACTGTCTATGTACATAGACAGTACATAGTGAAATGTACATTATGACAGTACATTATGAAGGTACATATAATACAGACACAGACAAAATTTTAGACTAGTTTTTCTTATATATTTCATATTTTGGAATGGAACCCCTTTAATACTATGGGAGCCATAACTCAGTATTCGCGTTTTCGGTATTCGCGACATTTCTCAGGAACGTAACCCCTGTGAACAGTGGGGTTTACTGTATTACTTAGTATCGGAAAGGGTATCAAATCCACGTGTTTCCCGTTCGTAAATAGCCGCCATTGGTTACGCGATACATAATATCTCGAAATAGATAGCATAAGCTTAATATAGTATAGTATAGTACATAATATTGTCAATTAATCAGATAATTAATCTTGTTGAACTTCATTGTCAATTAAATTGTACCTTTAACTATACATATAACGACTTGGGTTACGTAACATAAATAATTAGTAAAATATAAATAAATAATACTTAACTTGATATGGAAGTTATATAAAGGGATTTCATAGATAACACTCGATACTGAAACATAAATATAGCGTTATAACTGTGTTGGGATATAAGTTTAGGGTTTTAATTTTGTACTGAAATTGAAATTTTATTGAAATTAAATCGAAATCACGACTCTGACCAGAGCAGCAAAGCAAAAGGCTCAAGCTAATGGGAGTGCTGGGCTCAGGGGAGAACGGGGGGGGGGGGGGGGGGGGGGGGGGGGGGCAGTTGCCCTCTGAATCACAGCCTATTCAAATGACCAGAATCACGACTCTGACCAGAGCAGCAAAGCAAAAGGCTCAAGCTAATGGGAGTGCTGGGCTCAGGGGAGAACTTGGGGGGTGGGGTGGGGGGGGCAGTTGCCCTCTGAATCACAGCCTATTCAAATGCACTACTTGTTTGATGTTTGTGGAGCAGTCAGATACGGGACATGACATTGCCATGGGGGATGTCTTTGTGTGTGCACGATGCAAGGAGTGTAAGGAAATCAGGCGACAACTCAGCATTGTTATGGGCCTATACGAGAGCTTGAAGGACAGGGTGGATGCCCTCGAAGGATTAAAAGTGAGGGGCCATCAAGCTCTCAGCTGCCCACACCAATGTCAGAGCTTGCACTTGGTCATCATGCAACACAGCGGCAGCCCCCAAGGCAGAATGCGCTGGTCCCAAAGGAACTAGTAGTTGTTGGTGACTCTATTGTCAGGGAAACGGGAAACTTGCTTTGTAAAAAGGATAGGTGGAACAGGACCAGGGTATGTCTGCCAGGGGCAAAGGTTGATGACGTTGTAGAGCGGATATCATCTTTTAAGAGAACAAAAGGTGATATAGTTGTACACGTTGGCACTAATGATATTAAAAGTAGGAGACCGGCGGAATTACTTAACAAGTACTGGTCACTGTTGAAAAAAAGCCGTGAATTAGGATTGAATTTGAAAGTGTCTGCAATTCTGCCCAGACACGATAGGAGGGAGTATATGATGAGAGCCCTGTCGATCAATTCGGCCCTGGAAAGATTGTGCAGGGCTCAAGGGGTAGAATTTTTTTCAGCCTGGTCTGTACTTGTTAACAGGAGAGACTGCTTCTACAGGGATGGAATACACTTAAATAGAAAGGGTGCAAGAATGTTTGCTGATGCTATCGAGGCAGTGTTAGGTGGGTCGGAAAACTGCTAGATTGGGGGAATACAAGGACTAATAGATTAACAGTAGCCACTGGCAAAGGTGAAAGTGATTCTTGCACTGCTTCTATCCGAATCAGCAGAAGCCTGGAAAATAAGATGCAGGATATTTCAGAGACTGCTGGGAATCATTGGGGAACAAATAAACACATAGGTTGTGTTAGGGTAGCTAAGAAAAAGAACAGGTGCATGTATACTTGCGTGTACACCAATGCTAGGAGTTTAGTAAATAAATTTGATGAATTTAAGGTATTGCTCAAAACATCAAAGGCAAATATTGTGGGGATTTCAGAGACTTGGTGTTACACAGATATAAGGAATGCAGAACTGGAATATGGGGAGTACAATGTCTATAGAAAGAATTGACATGATAGGAAGGGAGGAGGGGTTATGCTATTAGTTAAGAAATACATAAAATCTAAGGAAGTGAAGCCAGTCGACATTGCTGGACAGTGCAGTGTCGAATCAGTGTGGTGTGACATAAGCATTGGGAGATCAAAATTACATACCAACTAAGAAATATTGTTCAAGGTTTAGGCCTAAGTGGATGTCAGATGAACTAATGAGACATATGGCAGAGAAGAAAAATGCATGGGATACATACAAATTAACACGTGACACAGAAGCCCATGATAGATACAAGTTGATCTGTAACCAAGTTACAAAGGAGGTAGATTACGAGAAATCTTTGGCAAGGGATGCAAAGAAAAACAGCAAAGAGTTCTTTACTGATGTAACCTCTAGAAGGAAGGGGATGAATCAGATTGGTCCACTTGATATCGATGGGTCAACTGTTGATGATCCTGCTCAGGTAGCTAACAAACTGAATGAATATTTTGCATCGACTTCCCCTCGCTGAATAACTCCTCACACATGAGGAGTTATTCAGCGAGAGGAATGACAGAGGTGTATTCAACTCTGTCAGTAAGCTAGAGAATCTTGTAATAACTGAGAGTAAAGTGGAGCAGAAATTGTTGAAGATAAATACAAGAAAGGCACCTGGGGTGGATGGGATCTATCCAGTTATATTAAAGGAGGCAGCAAAGGAAGTAAGCAAACCCTTAGCCATAATTATGAGAGCTTCCTTGGACTCAGGGGAAGTACCCATGGACTGGAGATGTGCAAATCTTACTCCAATTCACAAAGGAGGATCAAAGGGCGACACAAGTAATTACAGACCTGTGAGTTTAACTTCTGTTCCTGGAAAATTAATGGAGGCACTGATTAAAGAAGATCAATGCTGGTAAGACAAAGGCCCAGACAACAGATGGGTCGCAAGCCACCATCTATCTCGAAGGCGTCCAGATCGAGCAAGTGCAGGACTTTAAATACCTTGGGTCGCTGGTCCAGGAGAAGAAAGTTGCATCCACCATGGAAATCCACAGCAGAATTGGACAGGCGGCCACTGCGTTCGCCTCGCTCAAATGGTGTCTGTGGAAGAGGACCAACATTTTCACAAAGACTAAAATCCGACTCTTCCGGACTTTGATGCTGCCCATTCTTCTTTACGGATCGGAAACATGGATTTGTCTCAAGTTAGATTTGAACAAACTTGAGATATTCCAAATGCGATGCCTGCGGCAGATCTTGGGCATCTCTCTTCGCGACCGCATTACTAATGATACCATCCACGCCAGATGCCAACAGCAACCAACCATTGCCGACCAAATCCAGAAGCGAAGGCTTAGATGGTTTGGCCACGTATGTAGAATGGGCACGAACAGAATACCATCCACACTCCTTTGGAGACAACGACCCACCCAATGGAGCATCCAACGGACCGCGCCTAGGAAAACGTGGGCCAAGCAAGTGGAAAATGACTTGAAGAGCCGACGTCTCGACCTTAACCAGGCCAGGACTGACGCCATGGATCGTAAGGTATGGAAGAACATCACAGAGCAAGTCCGACACCCTGCACCTACAGCAGCATACTGGTTGCGTGGCAAACCGCCTCCCCCAGCTGCCAGCTAAGGACCAAAGAAGAAGAAGAAGAAGAAAGAAGTACTGCAGGATCATCTAGACAAGACTTCAGTTATAGCTCAGACACAGCATGGTTTTGTTAAGGGGAAGTCTTGCCTGACCAATTTGATTGGACACTATGATACAGTCACAAAAAAACTGGATGCAGGGAATAACTTTGATATTATATACTTGGATCTTAAAAAGGCTTTTGATACTGTTGCACATGGAAGACTGCTGCACAACTTGGAGCAGTGTGGCAATGGAGGCAAATTTCTGCTATGGATAAAGGGGTGGTTGAGGGGGAGAAGATAGAGAGGTAATCAATGGACACTGCTCATCGTGGACTAATGTTATTAGTGGAGTCCCTCAGGGTTCAGTATTGGGTCCATTATTGTTTTCTGTATTTATAAATGATATTGATGATGGTATATCAAGCTTAATGTCCAAGTTTGCAGACGATACGAAGGTTGGCAGGGTTGTCAAGGACACTACTGACACTATGCTACTGCAACAGGATCTGGAAAGGTTGAGCAGATGGGCTGAGAGGTGGCAAATGAAGTTTAACATTGACAAATGTAAAGTACTGCATATGGGAAACAGCAACCTCAGTGCAACGTATCAGCTCTGTGGTACTACACTGACATAGTGCATAGTGTGCATAGTATTAGGGTCAGGCGCCACCTGTGGTTCCCCACATCTGCGCCATATGTTCGCTGTGAAGGAATACAGTACTACTGTAAATGCCAGAAAAGTGTTGTGTGTTGTATATGACATATTGCGTTAGGTTCTGTTGTGTGTCCTGGCATTTGGCCGCAGGGCCCCTAGTGGGACTCCACGTTGCCCGCACACACCACTAGGAGGTAGCCAGTCTGCCCATTATTCTCTGGCTTGTCTCCGCCAGGGTCGCCAGAGCTTCCTGGACGGAGACAAAAAAAAAAAAAAAAAAAAAAAAAAAAGAAAAAGAAAGGTAGAGTCGGGGAAGTACAGAGTGTACGCAAGAAAGGAGGGTATAGCTAGAAATATGGAGGATGTAGGCGAAGGTATCCTCCAGGTTATCAATGGAGCAATAAGTGCCATCAGTTGAAAGGGGAACCCGGGAAGGACGATAAATAAGACAGCAAGAGAGCCGTGTGCAAGTTGCTACTGAAGAATGAGGTGGTCCATATGCCAGTTGATCCTATTCAGGTTAAGATCGGTTTTGCCAGTTAGGTTAGGATCAGATGTTGGTGTTGTTCCTATTTTGTGTTGGCAATAGGGTGCTCCGTCTTGTGAAGAGGGCTTGTACAAACTTGGTAAACTCATAGTAGTAGTTTTCTTCTGTGATGAATAAGTGTTCATTTCCTTGCGGGTTATCTTGGATACGAGTAAACAGGATGCTGCGGAGATCCTCATAGTGTTGACAGGTATATACTAGATGGTTCCAGTCTTCTATTTCACCACATGCACAGTAGGGGTTGTCAATGATTTCCATGGATGTTAATTTATGGTTTATTAATCCGTGTCCAGTGATGAGGTAGGTGGTATGAAGACCAGGAGAAAACCAAGTTGGAGATTTAGGAAATACGGCATTCACATACGGTATAAATTTCTTGGTGATTGGGCCCTTGTCGGTAGCAGTCCATCTGTCCTGCCAGGTCTGAAGTAGTAGAATGGCAATTTTTTTCTTTTCCTGCCTGATTTCATTCAGGTTATTGATGGAGTGTCCAAGGATAGTTGCTGGTATACCCCTGGATAGACAGTAGTGGAGGCCCCTTCGAATAACCTCCAGATCAAGCGGAAGGATGCCCGCAAGAACCTGAAGGGCTGGGTTGCTAACTGTGAAGCATGTCCTTGTAATAGTAAGAAGGATGGTGCGCTGGATGGTTCCCAGTTTACGTTTGTTGTTGTAAAGAGTTGCCCTGCGAAACCAGACCCCTGATCCATACGTTATGAAGGGAAGGAAGATTGATTTATACAGAATCTTAAGGGTGCGTCGGTTCAATCCCCAATCGCGACGACTCACCCGTGCGATGAGAGCAGTGTAGTTTCTCACTTTCGCGTGGAGGTGTGCGAGATGCGGAGAGAAAGTGAGCTTAGGGTCAAGTACTATTCCCAGTAGTTTTAACGTAGAAACTAGCTTGACGGTTTGGCCTTGAAGTTTGATAGTGGGGTTTCTAGTAGGCTGCAGTGATCCCTTCAGGAGAATGGAATGTGTCTTTTGGGGTGAGAGTCTTAGTTTGTGTAGGGCTGCCCAGTTCTGAAGGATTTGAAGTGCCTGGTTTCCTCTGGCTTCCAGAGAAGCTCTGCTGTCAGCCTCAATCGAGATGGTGACATCATCAGCAAAGGCTTGTATAGCTACAGGACCTAGGTCCAGTCCAAGGAGCTCATCCAGGACAATGTTCCACAAAAAAGGACCAAGGACTGAACCCTGGGGGCAACCTCTGTAGATTGACCTGGTAATTCTTCGGTACGTTGAGGAGATTGTAATTTTCCTATTTGATAAGTAGTTTTCGATGCATTTGTATAAATTTAATGGTATATTTGCTTGCCTAAGTCTGCGAAGGATACTTGCCCACCAGAGCCTGTCAAATGCTCCTGCGAAATCTATTGCTATTAGTAGGTAGTATTTGGAGGTAGAAGTTGAGACTGCAGAGATGATCATTTGCAGTGCGTCTTCTGTGCAACGCCCCGGTCGAAATCCAAACTGGAAGTTGGACTGGAGCCCAGCTTTGGTGTAATGGTCTTGGAGCCGTACTAGGAGTAGTCGTTCAAACAGTTTACTGACCATGGATAAAAGGGCAATGGGTCGATATGACTCTGGTTGTTGGAGCGGTTTAGACGGATTTTTTATGATTAGTTTTACATTGGCGTTTTTCCATTCTTCTGGGAAAGATCCATGGGACAAGCACTTATTGAAGAGGTCGAGTAGAAACTGGATGTTAATTTGGGCTGTTTTTTTTAAGGACTTCGGGTTCAATGAGATCTGGTCCGGGCCATTTCCTCTCTTTCATTTTGGTAAGAGCCTGCTGCAGTTCATCGGTGGTAAATTGGTCTTCTACAGCATTGTTGAAGTAGATGTTGTTTGCCTGGCATATTTCTTGCTGTTGTACTGTCAGAGGATCAGTATCTGTACCAAAAAGTGTGTCCAGAATATTGGCTATAGACTGCTCCCACGATGTAGTCATAGTGCCGTTTGGTGTGAGAGTGGATTGGATAACTTCGCCCCTCGCGAGCTTGTTGGTGGTGATGCGGTACACCACCACCCCCCAGGGTTCAGTATTGCCAGTCGTTTTGACGAGTCGTTCCCAAGATGATCTTTTACACTGCCTTATAAGGGAGGTGTAGTCGTTTCTGACTCTTCGATATTCTTCACGGAGGGTGTTGACCTCATTTGGGGGCCAAGAGGTACGAGCTCTCTGAAAGGCTTTTCTTTTGGAGTGTACAATTCGGCGAAGGTGCTCCAGCTCTGGGGACCACCATGGGACGGCATTAGGCATTGGTCTTTTCTTTCTAATTGATTGATTGCAGGCCTGGATGATGATTTCTGTTGTGAGCTTTTGATGTTGGTTGGGGTCCAGTGCTGGAAGATCAGAAGAATTGTGGTTCTGGATCATGGTCTGCAGCGTGGAGCAAAAGATTTCCCAATTGGCCTTGTTAATAGCATAGCGACTAATATTGTAGTGAGGTGGTGGAGTTGGATCAATGGATCTTGTGAGTTGAAATGTAATAGTCTGTGATCTGAGGTGGTCCAGGCCTCATTGACCTGCCACCCAGAAATTTTGCTGGAAATGGATCGTGTAGCTATGGAGATATCTATTGTGGATTCCCACAGAGTGCTGGAATAGGTAGGCAGGTTATTGGGCTTGTTCAGAACCAGGAAGGGAGAAGTGGCCAGGAAATCTTCAAGAAGCTGCCCATTGCGGCACCCAGAGCGATCAGTGGTCAGGCTGTACCAGGTAGGAGAGCGGCAGTTTACATCTGCCCCAAGGATAATCTTGCTGTTGGGAAGTGTAGCAAGGACTGTACACTGACAGTGGTAGAGAATAAAAGTGAACTGGGGGCGGTTGTGCAGGCAGATATGAAGTTTTCTGAGCAGTGCAGACGGGCTGCAAGAGTAGCTCATGGTGTATTGTCGATGATATATAGGAATTTTTCTAGCAGGGATAAGGAGGTGATTATTCCCTTGTATAAGGCAATGGTCAGGCCACACCTAGAGTACTGTATATAGGTCTGGAGGCCTCATTTCAAGAAGGATGTAGAGATGCTGGAACAAGTACGGAGAAGAGCAACAAGATTAGTGAATGGAACAAAGGGGTGCTCCTACGAAGAAAGGCTTAAGTTTTGCAAATTACAGTGTCTGGGGACTAGGCACTAGCGAGGTGTTCTGATAGTGTATAAAGCCTTGAATGGTTTGAGCATGCTCAATGCTGATGGGATTCTTCCTCTTGCTCAGAATAATCACCTGAGAGGACATAAATTCAAATTAAGAAAAGACAGATGTAGGATATACGTGAGGAAATTTGCCTTTAGCCAGCTGGTGGTTGGTTGGTGGAATAGACTTCCATCCCTTGTCGTGGAAGTTGATAGCCTAAATAAGTTTAAGGCTCAGCTGGACAGGTATTTCGAACGAACAGAGGGGTGAAGTGGAAGTGGTTATTTTTTAATTATTATTATTTTATTTTATTTTTTTTTTTTTGGCTGATGCTGCATAAGCTTGCTTTCTTGCATCAAATGCCTCTACTAATGCTAATGCTAATCAGTTGGTCCCACTGCACAGAATTTAAAAACTGCCTGAGACCACTGTAGCCACCTTTACAAAAGCAAAATTCTACACTATTAAGTGTGATCACTGCCATTCAGTGGGTCTTCACTCATTCCTCAATCATTACGAATTCTGCAGATTCTTAATGAATGAGGAATCATTGCTGATAACCATATCAAGGGTAGAGAAAACAGTCATGTACACAAAATTCACAAATAAACAAAATTCTTGTTAGCTTTTGAGTGATCAACCTACAAATTTCAGTAACACCTGGAAAGTTAAAATCCCCCATTATCACAGTCTCTCCTACTCTCATTTTTGTTTTCTCTTTGCTAATATCACATCAAACTGACTGAACACTGCACTGGTCAACCATGTCGACTGGATGCACTGGCTTAGATTTAATATGCTTCTTAACTAAGAATATAACACCTCCACCTCTCTAGTAAGTAGTGGTATTGATTAGTTCAGGTGAAAACGGAATCCTTTATATCATGAAGTCAATGGGAAATCACAGGGTTAGGTTCCAGGAACCAAAATTTTACCTACCGCTCTGTATCGATTGTTTTTTTTATTATTTTTTTTTTTATCAGCAGTTTTCATAGCCCTACTCACATTCGGGTGGCTTTTACCAGCTTCCACCTTCTGAATAATCTCCATCTTATTTTCGAATGTGATAGATTGACGTGCCCTTTTCACGCTTTCAATTTGCACTAGGATTCACTGAACTTCTTTTACCAGACATGACGTGTCTTCATTATATTAAATTAAAAACATTATAACACAATTGGCAAAAACTGCACAAGGCTTTTATTAAAAAATGGTGTAAATAACAACCAACTGCATGAACCTTTACAGCTGCACTAATAGCTGATTGGCTCAGATTGTCCTTCATCAAACGAACAGTGGATGATACATAATACAGTACAATGCCAATAAAATATCTGATGATTTTAAACTTTCAATTTATAAAAAAATTGCAAAAAAAATAAAAAATAAAAACCTTGTGGTTAGTGACTGGTGCTGTTGCAAATCGGCACAAAACAAGAGCTACATGTATTAGTACTAGTAATAACATTCATGGGTTAAAGGAGATAGGGGTGGGGTGTGGCAGGGTATATTGGAATTTTGCTCTGGAGACTTAGTCTCTAGAGCAACATGACTTTCATCACTTTCAAGCCTCCAACAAGCAGAGTGGTGCTATTACAATGGTTAATGAGAATCATCTACCACCTGGTGTTAGTATTAGTACTAATAACTGTTATTTTATATTGCCGACCGGGCTAGACGGGTGGGTAAAGTGCCTGCCTAGCAACCCAAAGGTTGCGGGTTCGAATCCCGCCTCGGGCTTGGATCAAAGTACTGCAAAAATGTTGGGAGGTGCATTATGGCCACAGAAGCCGATTCGCCAACAACTACCAAATAAAAAAAGTTATTTTATATTAGTATCAGTACCAGTAGTAGCATGCATGGGTTGTGAAGGAGATGGTGGGGGAAAGTTGCTGGAAACTTTACTGTGGAGATTAATGGCTTTCACCACTTCAAGCAGCCAATATGCAAAGTGGAGGCACTGCATCGGATGATGAGAGCCACATTTACCACTTTATTTACAGTTTACTGAATTAAGAAGGAACCAATTTGCAAGTGCAACACTCAAGGGTTAGAATTTTTCTCTGCCTGATCTGTACTTGATAATAGGAGAGACTGCTTCTACAGGGATGGGATACATTTAAACAGTAAGGGTGTAAGAATATTTGCTGATGCTATCGAGGCAGAGTTAGGTGAGTCTGAAAACTGCTAGCAAGGGGGGGGATACACGGACTAATAGATTAACAGTAGCTGCTGGCAGAGGTGAAATGATTCTTGCACTGCTTCTATTGAAATGCAATTGAGCAGCAGCCTGGAAAGCAAGGCAATGGAGATTTCCAGGACTGTTGGGAGTCATAGTGGAACAGATAAATACATGGGCTGTGTTAGCGCAACTCAGAGTAGAAACAGGCGCATGTATACTTGCATGTACACCAACACTAGGAGCATAGTTAATAAATTTGATGAGTTTGAAGTGCTAGTCAAGACATCAAAAGCAGATGTTGGGATATCAGAGACTTGGTCTCACACAGACATAAGCAGTGCAGAATTGGAATTTGGGGAGTACATTGTGTACAGAAAGTATAGACAGGAAGGGAGTAGGGGTTAGTTAAGTATGCTGTTAGTTAAGAAACACAAAATCAAAGGAAGTGCATCCAATTGACGTTGGTGGACAATGCAGTGTCGAGTCTGTTTGGTGTGAAATAAGCATTGGGAATGGAAAAATGAGAGTAGTTGTGTGTTATAGGCCTAATGAATCTGATGAGTATAATGAGCAATTTGTGCAGAGAAGTAGAGTGGCCCAGTAAATCAGATATCGACTGGAACTTGAGGATTGGTCACTCAAAACAATAGCAAGACTTTTGTGGATTTATTGGATGACTGTTTTTTACAGCAACATGTTCGAGAGGTATCCAGAGGAAGTAATATTCTTGATCTGATAATCAGCAGTGATTATTCATACATTACAGACTTGCAGATAAAGGAACCACTGGGTGACAGTGATCACAATGTACTGATATGGAATTATTTATATGCATATAAAGTATCAGGTGACACAGAAGCCTATGGCAGATATAAACTGGTCTGTAATCAAGTCACAAAGGATGTTAGGCAGATTACAACAAATCCTTGGCAAAGGATGTAAAGAAAAACAGCAAAGCGTTCTTTACTTATGTAAACTCTAGAGGGAAAGGGATGAATCAGATTGGACCATTTAACATAGATGGGTTGACTATTTATCAGGTAGCTGATAAACTGAATGAGTATTTTACACCTACATATACACATGAGGAGTTATTCAATGAGGGGAGTGCCATAGGTTTATCAAACTCAAACAGTGAGCAAAGTTGAGGAGAAATTGTTGAAGTTAAACATAAAAAAGGCACCTCGGGTGGATGGGATCTATCCAGTTATATTAAAGGAGGGAGCAAAGGAAGTAAGCAATCCCTTAGCCATAATTATGAGAGACTCAGGGGAGGTCCCACGGACTGGAGGTGTGCAAACGTATCACCAATTCAGAAAGGGAGATTTCAAAAGGTTACACAAGTAATTTGTTAGATTAACTTGTGTTCTGGGGAAAATAATGGAATCACTGGTTAAAAAAGCATTGCAGGATCATCTAGATAAGACTGCAGTATTAGTTAAGACAGCATAGGTTTGTTAAAGGGAGGTCTTGTCTGACCAATTTGACTTTGTGATGTGGTCACAAAGGAACTGAAAAAAATAATTTTGATATCATATACTTGGATTTCAGGAAAGCTGCTGTACAAATTGGAGAGGTATGGTATTAAGGGTAAGTTGCTACAATGGATAAAGGGATGGTTGAGTGGGAGAAGACAGAGTGGTAATCAATGGACACTGCTCTTCATGGACAAATGTTATTAGTGGAGTTCCCCAGGGGTTCGGTATTGGGCCCACTGTTGTTTTGTATATTTATCAATGATACTGATGAAAGTATATCAAGTTTAATGTCCAAGTATGCAGAGGATACAAAGGTTGGCAGGGTTGTTAATGACAGGAACGACAGTATGCTACTCCAACTGGATCTAGATAAGTTGGGAAAATGGGCTGAGAATTGGCAACTGAAGTTTAACATTAACAAATGCAAAGTACTGCATATGGGTAAATGTACCAACTTCCCTGAGTGTTGTACCACAAGGTACAACACTCAGGGAAATGGAAACTGAAAAAGACCTGGGGGTAATTGTGCAGTTGAATATGAAGTTCGCTGAGCAGTGCAGATGGGGTGCCAGGGCAGATCATGGAGTCTTGTCAATGATATATAGGAATTTTGATCAATTGACAAGACCTGAAGTTTTTGTTTTTCTAATTGGAATGAGTAAGCAAAGTGCTTCTTTTCTGATAACACACATAAGGGGGACAGAAACTTAAATTTAAAAAAGGCTTCTTGCAGGATGAGCAAAATAAGAAAAAAATTTGCTATAATTCAATTATTATTATTGGCCACATGGTGCAAGGAATCTTGAGGCTTATGTTGCACAAGCCAAAAAAAAAAAAAAAAAAAAATTCTAAATTGCCCTGAGAGAGAGAGAGAGAGAGAGAGACAGAGAGAGAGAGAGAGAGAGAGAGAGAGAGAGAGAGAGAGAGAGAGAGAGTCAGGAGTAAAAAGGAATCACCAAGAAAGATGATATCCAGCTCAAAACCCTGGGTGTGCCAAGCCCATACTCACCAGATGTGAACCCCTGGGGATTAATTGCTGAAAGACCCTTCAATTTGTTGTCATGGAAGTGGATAATGTAAATAAATTTAAGGTTAGACAAATTACACTAATAAAAAAAAAAAAACTTCCTATAAAAGATACTGAAATTTTAGTAACTTTAATGAATGACTAATTTCAAATATATAATAATACATATCTCAAAAATGCTCATTCAAAATATATTTTGTTATCATTTCATTTCTTCAATGCTATTTCATTTTAAAATATTTTAATCAAACATAATGTTCTATATACATTCAATTTCCTTAGAAATGTTTGCTACTCAGCATGATTTTTTAATAGCCATTTTGCTTTACCTCTCAAGAAACCAGCAATAATCTTCTATAATAGCAGTTTCTCGAGTGGATACATCTTGATGAAAGCATTCCCCCTGTTCATCATTTTCATCTCCCAAATTTTGAGGGGTTAAAAAAAAAAAAAAAAAAAAAAAACTGAGATGGAAATGAAGAAATTGCATTTTTAAAACCATTTACTATCCATATTTTTAGAACATTGCAGTAAAATTGACATGAGAGATTCATTTTTTTTTTTTTTTTAATTAAAATCACAAACACAAAAGGTATCAGAACCTATAGTACTTAGTACCGTGCATGGGTTGAAGGAGATGAGGAGGTAGGGGATGCCAGAAACTTTTCTGTGGAGACTAAACATGGGTTTCACCACTTCAAGTCTAAAATAAACAAAGTGGTGGTACTGCATCAGTTGATAAGGGTCATCTATCACCTAGTGCTAGTATTAATATATTATATTATTAGTGGTTAGTTAGTATTACTGTGCATGGGTTGAAGGTTTTTTTTAATTAAAATCACAAACACAAAAGGTATCAGAACCTATAGTACTCAGTACCATGCATGGGTTGAAGGAGATGAGGAGGTAGGGGATGCCAGAAAGTGGGTGGGATTGCCGGAAACTTTTCTTTGGAGACTAAACACGAGTTTCTTCACATCAAGCCTCCAAGAAGCAAAGTGATGGTATTACAACAGTTGACGAGTCTTCTACCATCTAGTGTTAATATCAGTACTGCTAATAATTAATATCAGTACTGCTAGTAGTAATATGGTGCATGGGTATCAGCTGATAAAAGTCATGTACCACCTAGTGTTAGTATTAGTAATAAGTTTAGTGTTATTTTATTTTAGTAGTGGTACTAGTACGGTGCATGGGTTGAAGAATATAGGGGAGGGGGATGCTGGAAACTTTACTCCAGAGACCAAATGTGGAATTCACCGCTTCAAGCCTCCAATATGCACCAGTTGATCAGAATCATCTACAACTTCCTTTTCAGTTTACCGTGCAGTGTAATAAAATGTCATAGTGTAAGTTTTTAAAGGAAAGAGCAGAAATAATGGAATTAAAACGCAGCCATCGACACCAATCATTTGCATCGAACGATGGCAAAAAAGGAGGGTCGATTTATGGCGAATATATTACCAATGATTAATTTTCAAAAACTAAGGGTTGAATTATACGCTGGAATATACAACATGTATTTTGGTTTTACATCGTTGTTGTAAACATGTGGCTGTGCAGAAAAAGTTGGGTGCCCCCTTTAACAGTGATTCAGTGTCTCATTAAACTTGTTACTGTTTGGTTTCTAATTAGGCAGTTCTATTTGAGACTCATAAAATAATGGAGAGGTTTCTGGCAGGTTTAAAATGAAAACCAAGTGACGAAGCTCTTCTTTTCAGCAGTTAAACACTATCATTCAAATTAAAATCTCGTAGATATGACAAACAAATCATATTTTTCATTAGTTTTACAAGTGGTGCGATAAATGGGAAAGAATGATCTCAGTGTGTTTTGTGTCTCAGTGTCTTTGCAGCTGATAGTCTGAAGCCAAAAAACTTAAACAACAGTAAGAAACAAACATTCTGAAATGAAAAACAAGCCCCAGGAGTATTTCCATATAAAGCTGGATGAAATTTGCACATAGCAACTGTTTTATCCAAAGCTCTTTTAGCATCATATCAGGTTGCATATAAGATAGCAAAATAAGAAACCATACACAATCACTTATTCTCCCTGCAGTGATTGACCCAATACAAACACTGCTCAGCAGCTTTGTAATGTACCTCTCATATAATAGTTGAAAAGCCAAGAAATAGACCCTTTGCAATACAACTAAATGAAGTGATGGACAGCATCAGTCCAGCTCATTTAATGGCACATATATGCTATGTTGATAATAAGAACATCTTGATGTTTGCATTCACACAAGAGAAATATTTTACGGATGGGGATGCCAGAAGTTTATAAAATTCTAACATGGAGCTAAGTGATTTTATGATAACTAGAGGGAAGTGGAAGAGAAATTGAAGCTAAATATAAATAAGGTACCTGGAGCAGACTGGATCTATACAGTTATATTAAGGAAGGCAACAAAAGGGATAAGCAAACCCGTAATTATAAGAATATCCTTGGATTCAGAAGAGGTGCCTATAAGGCTGGGTGTGTGTGTGTGTCTGTGTGTGAAGCTATCCCCAATTCACAAAGTGCTTGTCTGTCCAATCTGACTGGACACTGTGATGCACTAATGAAAGAATTCAATGCAAAAAATAATTTTGGCATAATGTACTTGGATTTTTACTAGGTGGTAGATGACTCTCATCAACCGGTGCAATACCACCACTTTGCTTATTGGAGGCTTGAAGTGGTGGAACCCATGTTTAGTCTACAGGGCTAAGTTCCGGTCAACCCTTCCCCATCTCTTCCATCATGCAGTATGACTGATGACTTTTGAGGTTATGATGAACATCATGGTGAAATCCAATCTTCCTTACATTTCGAGGGTACAGCTCTAAAACGGTGTTCTCAGTCCTCAGTCTTGTCTTATATCTCGCAAAAAGGATTCTTATGCTCCTATGCTTATCTTTGGTGACACTCCGATTTTTAGGCAAAATGATATATTTCTTTTGGGGATTACCCTGACTTCTAATCTCTGTTGGCACAAGCACATTACAAATATTGCTTCCTCTGCATCTAAAAAACTTGGTTTTCTCTTTTGCTCTCAGCATTACTTTTCTTCCAAACAGCTGTTCACTCTTTACAAATCGCAAATCCGCCCTACCATGGAATATTGTCCCACAATCTGGGGTGGTGCCCCCAAAACATCTCTCAGGCTTCTTGATTCCGTTCAGAAGAGGGCAGTTAGGTTAATTAATGATTCATCTCTAACAGTCTCTCCACTTGCTGTCATATAGACGTACTGTTTCTGCTGCATGCCTCTTCTACAGATATTTCCATGGGAACTGTTCTTCTGAATTGGCTTCTATA